>NC_134693.1:61220450-61545450 GCF_050947455.1 Rhinoderma darwinii
TCCAGGACTAATAAAGTACTCGTAGTCATCCAGGACTAATAAAGTACTCATAGTCATCCAGGACTAATAAAGTACTCTCATCCAGGACTAATAAAGTACTCGTAGTCATCCAAGACTAATAAAGTACTCATAGTCATCCAGGACTAATAAAGTACTCTCATCCAGGACTAATAAAGTACTCGTAGTCATCCAGGACTAATAAAGTACTCATAGTCATCCAGGATTAATAAAGTACTCTCATCCAGGACTAATAAAGTACTCGTAGTCATCCAGGACTAATAAAGTACTCATAGTCATCCAGGACTAATAAAGTACTCTCATCCAGGACTAATAAAGTACTCGTAGTCATCCAGGACTGATAAAGTACTCGTAGTCATCCAGGACTAATAAAGTACTCGTAGTCATCCAGGACTAATAAAGTACTCGTAGTCATCCAGGACTTTGTCCCCTTTTAATTATTTAACTTCATATTTACATTTTTTCACACAACCAGAGAACTCTGATGTCTCATTCACAGAGGTCGTGTATCACGCTACGTTTCGGGGACACACCCTTCCTCATAGTAAAAAAGGGACAAAGTCCTGAATGACTACTGGAAAGTATATTCCACACAAGGTGAATAGCCTTCTACATCTATTTGTGAAACTTTGTGCAATATAAATCACAGAATTGCAAATATGAGAACTGTACTGCAAATAGAATCCAGAAGATTACTATTCTTTTTAAAATACATTTTTTGCATACTATGAAAATCCAAGCAAACACAGCTCAGTGAATGTACCATGATGCTATTCTCCATAGCTTATGCAAAGGATTTATAGAGGGTTGTTGATATAAGAGATAGATTGATTTGAATGGCTTGATAAACAAATATTGGACATACAAAGGCATTGTTCCACCAGTTTATAGGTAAGGCCTCCTTCACACACAGAATTTTTCAGGCAATTCAAACTGCATCAAAAACGCTTCTAAAAACGCGTAAAACAGCGTTATTTAAATGTGAGATGCGTTTTTTAAGAAGTTTTCAATGCCATTTTTGAAGGCGATTTTCATTTGGTGGCATTTTGAACCGGCTTTTTTATGGCATTTTTGAAGTCCTATAGAGAAGTCTATGGTAAAAACACATGAAAAAAACTCCATACACAGAGCATGCTGCATTTAAAAAAAACGCCACTGACCACAAAATTGCCTCAAAAATGCCAGAAACAAAAACGCAGTGGTATGTAGCGCATTTGATATTTCACTATAGACTTTAATGTAACATCCGTCTGCACTAAAAATGCAACAACAGAAATGGCATTAAAAACGCCATAAAAAATGCATAAAAACGCAGCAAAATCTAGCCATAGGCCTCCTTCACACACAGAAATATTCTGGCAATTTCAACTTCATAAAAAAATGTTTCTAAAAAAGCTAGCGTAATTAAAATGTATAGCTAAGATATAGCTATATCGCTATGTGCAGCCACATACACACACTATAACGTTACTGCAGTGTCCTGACAATGAATATACATTACCTCCAGCCAGGACGTGATGTGTATTCAAAATCCTGACCACTTCGCTAACACAATCCCGACACTACAGCACAGCAAGCGTAATCTCGCGAGATTACGCTGTAAACTGTCATTTCAAACGAGATTACGCTTGCTGTGCTGTAGTGTCGGGATTGTGTTAGCGAATACACTTCTCTCCACAACGCCCACTTGGTCAAAAAGTAAAACACGCACAATTGTCCATTAAGAAACTCATTAGCATAAAGCTAATATAGGTCATAACTACGTCAAAAATGATCGTTTTTCTAAATAAAAAACACTGCTGTGATCTACATTACATCGCCGATCACATCATGAACAATATAGGCCACTTATAATGTGGTGACAGGGCCTCTTTAAATTCCGCACTGCAAGCTATTTTCCGCACAGTTGTTTTCCACAAGGTCTGCAGGAAGTTAACTAAACAGCTATAGAAACCAGAGAAAAAAAAGTCTGCTGTGGAATTCTGCAGCAAATTTGCCACGTCCGAACGAGGCCTTACTGCTTGAGCTGTCCAGCCCACTCCTATTGCCGAGCTGAAATGAACATAAACTCCCCTGTCCTCAGGAAAGTTCTCGGTGCTGGTTGAAAATCCTGACTCAATTATCAGTAATTACTGATTTTATTTTATCCATGGAAACATTTCTATTGTTATTATTGTAATGAAAGGTTTTTTATTATTTTGACATTTATCTAAAAGCCGCTCATATACTCAATCTCGGTGGTGATAGTTGTGGGCTAACAACTATCTTATGTTTATGACCAGCTCTATATAAACGAGCCACAAGCGCAGAGATTGAAGATGAACATTACAATATCATAATGTTTGTCTTTAACCCCATAAAAAAAAGTTACTTTATTATGATCAGTATAGCTAGATCTTTAGATCTGGTTTAAGAAGACCGTAAAATTGTCGCTTTTAAGCGTCTGAAATACGGCCGCAATACCTGGACCTTCAGTAGTTCTGCGGTACTGAACTAGGGTTCTATGGTGATGTAAGTTCAGTAGAACCACTGGAGTTTCAGGAATTGCAGCTGTAAGGGTATGTTCACACGCTGTCTGTATGAAGCAGAAAAACACGGGCTGTTTTTTTAGACAGATTTGCCAAACGCTTTTGAAGTGTTTAAAGCATTTTTGGCATTGTCCACAGGAAAAGGTCAAAATCTGCCTCAAAAAGTGACATGCAATCAAAGAGGGGAGTCCTCTTTTAAACTCGCCGCAGTTACGGACAGGAGGTGTCAGTAACAGCTTCTGCTTAGAGCATGAGCGCTCGCTGGAGCCACCTTTAATACAGCGATGCCAAAATTAGACGTCACTGTAGACTAGGGACCTGCACCACCCACCGTCAAAAGACAGTGGGTGGTCAGTAAGGGGTTAAAATGAAAAACAATACCATACTCATCAACCTTGGTGCTCCAGTTGCGACACGTCTCTGCTCCCATTGGCTAGTCTCTTTTTTGCCGGCCCCCTGCTTTTGACCATTTGTCCCTTGTGACCGCTGCAAACGATCACAGCTTACAGCGTGACATAGGATGAGATGTCATCCCAAGGGGCCGGCTCAACAGAGACCAGCCAATAGGAGTAGAGACGCGTTGCTATAGGAGCACCAGGGGAGATGAGTATGTGAGTATGGTCTATTTATCAATTAATTACTTCTTCTCCCCACAGCAGCAAATTTACTGAAAATCTGCACCGAATCCAATGTAACCTATGTGAAGTTACACTAAGGGCGGATTTACACGAGCGTGTGCCTTTTGCGCACGCAAAAAACGCGGCAAAATGTACTTAACAGCTCCGTGTGTCAGCTGCGTATGATGCGTGGCTGCGTTATTTTCGCGCAGCCGCCATCATTATGACACTCTGTTTGTATGTTTGTAAACAGAAAAGCACGTGGTGCTTTTCTGTTTTCATTCATACTTTTTACTGCTGTTGCGCGAATCACGCGCGTCCCACGGAAGTGCTTCCATGTGCTGCGCGTGATCTTCACACACCCATGACTTCAATGGGTGCGTGATGCGCGAACAACGCACAAATATCGGACATGTCGTGAGTTTTACGCAGCGGACACACGCTGCGTGAAACTCACGGACAGTCTGCATGGCCCCATAGACTAACAAAGGTCCGTGCGAGGCGCGTGAAATTCACGTGCGTTGCACGGACGTATTACACGTTCGTCTAAATAAGCCCTAAGGGTATGTGCACACGTAGAGTTTTCGTAAACGTCCCAAAAAACGGCTGAAAAATCGGAAGAGGAACGCCTACAAACATCTGCCCATTGATTTCAATGGGAAATACGACGTTCCGTTCCGACAGGGCGTTTTTTTTACGCCTTGTTTTCCAAAAACGGCATGAAAAAAAGACGCCTGCGAAAATAAGTGCATGTTACTTCCTGGGACGTTTTTGGAGCCGTATTTCATTGACTCCATAGAAAAACAGCTCCAAAAACGGCCGTAAAAAACGCTGTGAAAAACGCAAGTTGATACAAATACTGCTGAAAATCAGGAGCTGTTTTCCCTTCAAAACAGCTCCGTATTTTCAGAAGTTTTTTCCTGAGCGTGTGAACATACCCTACACTGAATCCGTCAGTCCCGTGAACCTGACGGGTTCAGTGTTGGCGGGTCCTGTGTGTGTGTGACACGTAGGATCCATCTGTAAACGATCACATCTAAGTTCATCGATTACAGGTGGATCCTGCGTGTCTCCGCTGTTCTGTATAGAGAATACACACCAGCTGTATCTCCAAAAGTAAAAGGAATTTTTTATAAAAACTAATTACAAAGTTACACTAAACACACTGACTAACCTAGTTATTTTTTATTTATTTTTTTAAAACAATGCCCTCAAAGGTCTACATACCCTTCAAAGTCTATAGTAAAATATGAGAACGCCTACATACAAAGCGTGTTGGTTTGTGGCGTTTTTTTTTTTTAAGTTCAGTATTCTCTGCCATCCCCTGCAGTCAGTAAAATGATAATGAGAAACGCAAGTTTTATTCTGATGAATTTATGAAGAAATTAATGTAATTATTTAGTATCCATGTCCCATAGTAGATCCAGATGTACTGCGGGTACTGGAGATGATCAGACTTTATGCCCTGTCTCCATACATCACATTTACAGCTAAAGTTTCTCAAATATTTATTTCCCCTGCCCCTATATATACAGCACATGAAGAAATGGAACGAGTTACTCACCCCCAGTAAGACGTGCTGCCAACTTCACCCCCAGTAAAACGTGCTGCCAGCGTCACCTCATGCCCACCGCAGCCAGCCAGCTTTTCACTTTTATTGTAAAGTTGTTCTCAATTACGAAGAAATACAGAAAATGCAGCGAGGGCAATGCCCAATGTCAGCTACTACCGCAGCCTGGCTGATACCCACGCAGCCCAGCGCAGATGGCAGCGTCCGTCCCTTCTCCGGAATGTTGTCCCCTGCCTGCGCCACTCACCCGCAGCTGCCATGACGAGCTCTGCGTCGTCTGGTTCACTTCCCTTCTTCTCCCTGGCACTCAGCACTTTCTGCCCCTCATCTGTAGACGACCTCACCCATTCTAACCACTCCCGGCACCATCTCTGCACGCATGTGCTGTGTCCGTCCTCTCTCTCTATGCAGCTGTGTATACAGGTCCCTGCCAGCCGCACTCACGGCTCCCTCATATTGGCAGTAGTACCCACCATCACGTACCATGTATAGCACCGGCGTGGTAGCTTGTCGCCAGGCAATATCCATCGCCACTGAGCTGTCCACATACATGAGGGCACATGTTTCATAACTGTCAGGAAGGCACGCGACAAATGTACACAATGGCGCGGATTTACTTATCTGCCTTTTAGCATACATTTATAGCAGGTCGGAAGATTGTGCCAAAGTTCTCACAGTGGCGCACACTGTATGATAAATTTGGCGCATCTTGCTAGACACGTTTCCTTATACCAAGTCTTTGTTGGCTTCGTTTTCATTTGTCGCATTTTAGGCCATGCCACATTTTTCGACACTTTTTAGACGCAGCCTATGCCAAGTCAGAGCTGTACAGAAACACTCATTCACATACCATAGAATGGCTGTGTATAATCCCCAAGTTGTAAGGTGTCATTAAACGGTGCCCACAGAAGTCTACTGAATCTTCATATGTCCGCAGTTTCATATGAAGGCAAACAAGGAATTTTTCTGTCAGTTTCCATATGAATCCAACATATTGGACGCCATATTCTCCTCATAATACGGCAGCACTTTACTTTTTGGCTATGTTCACACGGAGTATTTTGGGGGAGGAATATCTGCCTCAAAATTCCGTTTGGAACTTTGAGGCAGATATTCCTCTCCCTGCACGCCGATTTTCGCGGCAATTATTGCGCCGTTTTTCGCCCGCGGCCATTGAGCGCCGCGGGCATAAAACAGCGAGAAATACGCTTTCTCCTGCCTCCCATTGAAGTCAATGGGAGGTCAGAGGCGGAAGCGCCCGAAGATAGGGCATGTCGCTTCTTTTTCCCGCGAGGCAGTTTTACTGCTCGCGGGAAAAAGACGCCGGCGCCTCCCATTGAAATCAATGGGAGGCGTTCTCGGGCCGTTTCTGCCGAGTTTTGCGACGCGGTTTCCGCGTCAAAAAACTCGGCAAAATACCCCGTGTGAACATAGCCTTTCTGTGTTTTTTGAAGCGTTTTTTTTTACCCGCGCCTGTTCTAATGCAAGGGAAAAAAATGCAGCAGAAAATGCGCAGACACTAGCACCACAGGTTTTTTTCTACCTTCCCTTGATTTCAATGGGAGGTCAGAGGCGGAAACCACGTGAAGAAAGAAAATGCCGCTTTTTTTCCCCGCAAACTGCCAGAACGCTTCTGCCTCCACTTGAAATCAATGGGCCATTTTTTGGCGCTGACTCCGACGTAGTATTTGCTTCAATATCAGCGCCAAAAAACTTAGTGTGAATTGACCCTTAGCGCACGTTCAGACGTGGCGGAATTTTTCCGCTGCAAATGTTGGTGCCGATTTGGGGCAATTACGCAACGAATCTACATCAACATTTGCATTTTTGACAGGTAATTCAGACGTTGCAGAAAACACAGCGGACTTGCCACAGATTTCAGTTTTTGCATTGCAAAGGCTGAAATCCGCAGTGAAATTCCGCTTCTCCGCAATGGAAAGTACATGCTGCGGAGGGAAAGATCTGCACCGCAGCCTAATTTCTGCACAGCTAATTTTCGCAACGTCTGAACTAACTGTCCTAAAAATGTATATAAACAACAGCAATTCCGCCACGTCTGAATGTGCCCTTACTGTTCTACTGATACATATACACTCTGTATACATACCTAACACTGTTTATGCGGGTAGCTACAGAGCACATTGCCATGTTGTATAAGTGGAAACATTATGCAATAATGATGACACTATTCCCCCAATAACTGATTTTGGTATTGTTACAACATATTTGACTTACTGTTGTTCATTTTGTGTATGTACACCATATGGACAAAAGTATTGGGACACCTACACATTACACCTACAGGAAATTTTATGACATCCCATTCTACATCCATAGGAATTAAGATGGAGTTGCACCCCTCCCCCTTTTGCAGCTAAATTTTTATACACCTCTGGCAATGGGGCTGAATGAAACACCTGAATTCAATTTTAAGAGGGGTGCCCCAATACTTTTGTCAATATAGTGTATATTTTGTATTTTTTTTTATATTTACCTGTGCAGCCAATTCTTTATTCTCTAATATATTTTTAACTGTACTTCGAATGCTTTTTTATATACAATACTTTGCTGCCAACTAATGAAGCTCATGAACTGCGTAGCTTTGAGAATCATACCGCATTAACTACCGCCTATTGAAGTTCAACCTGGACCATATCCTGATTTATTGTGTTACTTTATTCTAAATTATCATGTTTATATATACCTGTCTATAATACCATCCACCTAATTGGTGTATAAGCCTGAACCGAATAAAATATTTATGATTTTTTTAAAAACAACAACTAACCACCATTGTGGTTTATAGGTAGCGCCGACGAAAATTCCCATTTTTCTTCCCTCCACTTACTCTTACCGTCACCGTCACCAAGTGGACTCTAAGTTGAGAGAATGCCGGCTGCAGCCCACCTGTCAGAACAACTACATAGGAGTTCTGCCCTCAAGCACATCCCAAAAAGGTGAGTAAACCGACTACCACCTCACAACTACAAACACCCTAAACTAAACCGTGTTATCCTAAGAAACTCAGTCTTTCGCCATTTCTTCTCTTCTCAATAATGACTTATACGATAAGAAAGAACCATAAACACACCCAATGAACTACGTTTCACTGCCATAAATCATCTTTAGTGAAATACAAAGGTTGACATCCTTCTCGTCCCACAGTGGATTACAAGGGATCTCAAAATTCCCTTCCTTCAATGCACCAGTAGAATTATAAATCCCCAGTAGAGCAGCAAGGATCACAAATTATTCCCATTGATTAACCAGATATTATAACCATTCCACGTGCCCACAAGGTTCTACCAAACCCTACTGGAATTCAGACCACCAGGAATTAAAATTCCCAATGGACTAGACATATCCTTACTGGAGCAATATCAGAAAATAATACCTGAGTGAGTGAGTGAGTGAGTGAGTGAGTGAGTGAGTGAGTGAGTGAGTGAGTGAGTGATATGCCCAGAAAGGCTGAGTAATCAATTAACTTTATTCATTTATTTACATATGAACTATGAAAACTTTATTGAATTAATGTATTTTTTTAAATAAACTTTTAACCCCTTCCCGCACCCAGACATGTGGCACGTCTAGGTGTGGAGGGTGATGTTTGAAGCACATTCATGCGCTGAGCGCGCTCCATATGCTGGGGGTGTCGGCTGTATTTTACAGCATACACCCGAAACTAAGAGCCAGGAGCAGGGATCGCGCTGTTCCTGGCTGTTTAACCCCTCAAAGACGGTGGTCAATTGTGACCGCAGAATCTGACGTTTTGAAAACAGGGGGGTGGCCCCTTCGACAGCTCATCGTCGCCCCCCCCCCCCCCCGCAGTGAGATTGGAGGGTAATGACGGTTGTTATGGCAGCCTTCACTCTGCCTCTGTTAAGCCCTGCCAGGGCTTAACACATGCCTGTAAACATTACGAATATATTGTACTAACGATCACTGGTTCAAGTCCCCTAGGGGGGCTAAGAAAGTGCGTAAAAAAAAAGTTTTTAGTAGTGAAAAGAAAATATTAAAAGTTCAAAAAAGTAATGTAAAAATAAAAAAAAGTAAACAAAATTGGTATCGCTGTGCCCGTAAAAGTCTGAACTATTACAATATAGCGTTATTTAATGTGCACGGTGAACACCGTAAAAAATAAACCACCAAAATTTCAGTTTTTTGGGCAACTTGGCTCTCAAAAAAAATTAATAAGAGGTGATCAAAAAGTTCTATGTACCAAAAAATGGTACCGATAAAAACTACAGCTAGTCCCTCAAAAATAAGCCCTCACACCACTCAATCGGTGAAAAAATAAAAAAGTTATGGCTCTCAGAATGTGGTAACACAAAACATTTTTATTTATTTTTTTAACAAAAAGTTTATTATCAATAAAAGTAGTAAAAAATAAAAAAACCTATATAAATTTGGTATCACCGTAATCGTATTGAACCACAGAATAAAGCTAATTTGTTGTTTTTACCGCAAAGTGAAAGCCATAAAAGCAAAACAAAAAAAACCATTGAGGAATCACAGTTTTTTCCAACTACAGCCCGCAAATAATTTTTTTTTCAGTTTCCCAGTACATTATATGGAACTATAAATGGTACCAATAAAAACTACAACTCCTCACACCACCCTATTGACGGAATAAATACCGCAGTCGACTGCACTTTTGATTCCGTCAAAACAACGGAACCCTTATACAACAGTGACAAACGGAAACCATTTGCACCGGATCCATCACCATTGAAATCAATGGTGATGCAAATGGAAACCTACGGTTTCCGTTTGTTCCAGTTTGGATTGCGTTTATGGGTTCCCCTGACTGAAAGGTCCGATGGAACCCATGAACAGAGTCCCAATGCAGATGTGAAAGCAGCCTTAGGCCTCATGCACACTTCCATCACCGTTTTCACGGCCGTTTCTCACGGATCCGTGTGTCCATTATGGTATCCGTGTGGTTTCCTGTGTACTCCGTGTCCGTTCCGTGTTTCCGTTTTAAACGGACATTGTGCTTTTGTTTGGCTTACGTTTGTCCATTTTTCCATTTGTCCGTTTTTCCTTTTGAACTTGTCACATGTCCCAGGAAACACCCATAGGAAGGTCACATGAAGTTTTTGGTACTGCATATTTCCTGACCCCTGAGGGAGCAGTTCCCTGGCAACAGGACTCTATTGGTGTCGCTCGTTAAACATGTAATTTTCTAGAATGGTTTTAATTGTTATTTACTCAGTTTAAAAATGTATACCTGTTTGGTTGTTAGTGTAGGGACTCGCAAGGCAATGGGGGCCGTTGACGTGGGCTTGTGAGCTTACATATTTTTGAAAATTAAATTTTTTCATTTCGAAAATAAATTTTAGAAATTAACCGAAAATAGTATTTGGTCAAGGCTATGTCTATGCTAAAAATGTAATTTGCAAAAATATAAACAAATACCTCATTATGTGTTGAATGATCCATCTGCAGCTTATCTTACCCAACAATGCCACACAATTTGATCATACAAAGTTTTAGAAATGAATAAAATTTGTAGGTAAACTCAAAACCAACATGGTTCATAATCACCAACATGGTGAATAAAAAAGAACTAGGAGAAAAAGAAGCCATAACATCACCAATGTTTAAAGATAAATTACAAATTTTATTGGGACATACAACATAAAATAACATTAATATAAAATTTAAAGGGATCTAAAAAGAAACAGTATGGTTGCTTCAAAACAATTGATTCCAGGGTGTCTTGCATAACAGATTCTTTAGCGGTTATGTAAGCCTCACAACGACCAACAAAGCGTGTCCAAATCCTATAGAACGGGCGTGTATGTACCCTATGAGTGAAAACACAAAAGTAGTCTTAAGGGAGACACAGGGTTAAATTAACAGTATGTGCTCCAGAGTACCCAAAGTCAGAAGGCTGTATAGCAAATTACGCCAGAGTAAAAAGGATAGTCCACGAGAGGGAGGTCAGAGCCAGGCAAACACAGCCGAACAAAAGTTCAAGTGTTTAAAGCGTTCAAAAAACAGAAAGAGTCTTTTCTTTGAGATTTCCAGCAAGGGAAACAAAATCTCGTTTACCTCCATAATCTCGCGAGATTACGCGTGGCTTGCTGGTATCTCACAGAAAAGAGTCAGAAGTGTCAGGATTCTGAATACACATGACGTCCAGGCTGGATTTCATGTGTATTCATTATCAGGACACTTGATTAATGTTAATATCTGTGTATGTGGCTGCACATCGCTGCTGGGTAAATGAATGGAGAGGAGTGTATGACGCTGACTGGTCACTGATTGGTCAGCGTCATACACGTAAACACGCCCAGTTAAAACCACAATACACTCCCAGTTGGGCATAACGAAAAAAAAACGCCCAATTGTCCATTTCAAAGCTCATTTGCATATATATAAAATAGCTCATAACTTGGCCAAAATGAAAGTTTTAAAAAAAAAAAAAACATTACTGTTATCTACATTGCAGCGCCGATCACATGCAATAGGAGATAGGGATTTGAGAATCTGGTGATAGAGCCTCTTTAAGCAGGCCACAGGTTTCAAGCAATATGGGAAAGGAAAAGGGTCTCTCTGCTGCCGAAAAGCGTGAAATAGTGCAATACCTTGGACAAGGTATGAAAACATTGGATATTTCAAGAAAACGTAAGCGTGATCATCGTACTGTAAAAGGATTTGTGGCTGATTCAGAGCACAGACGGGTTCGTTCAGATAAAGGCATAATGAGAAAGGTTTCTGCCAGACAAATTAATAGGATTCGGAGTGCAGCTGCTAAAATGCCATTGCAAAGAAGCAAACAGGTATTTGAAGCCGCTGGTGCCTCTGGAGTCCCGCGAACCTCAAGGTGTAGGATCCTCCAGAGGTTTGCAAGTGTGCATAAAGCTATTATTTGGCCACCCCTAAACAATGCTCACAAGCAGAAATGGTTGCAGTGGGCTCAGAAATACATGAAGACTAATTTTTAAACCGTGATGTTTACTGATGAGTGCCATGCAACCCTGGATGGTCCAGATGGATGGAGTAGTGGATGGTTGGTGAATGGCCACCATGTCCCAACAAGGCTGCGACGTCAGCAAGGAGTCATGTTTTGGGCTGGAATCATGGGGAGGGAGCTGGTAGGCCCCTTTAGGGTCCCTGACGGTGTGAAAATGACCTCTGCAAAGTACGTAGAGTTTATGACTGACCACTTTCTTCCGTGGTACAAAAAGAAGAACCGTGCCTTCCGTATCAAAATTATCTTCATGCATGACAATGCACCATCTCATGCTACAAAGAATACCTCTGTGTCATTGGCTGCTATGGGCATAAAAGGAGAGAAACTCATGGTGTAGCCCCCATGTTCCCCTGACCTCAACCCTATTGAGAACCTTTGGAGCATCCTCAAGCAAAATATCTAAGAGGGGGGGAGACAGTTCACATCAAAACAGAAGCTCTGGGAAGCTATTCTGACATCCTGCAAAGATATTGAAGCAGAAACTGTCCAAATACTCACAAATTCAATGGATGCAAGAATTGTGAAGGTGATATCAAAGAAGGGGTCCTATTTTAACATGTAACTTGGCCTGTTAAGTTTTTTTTTGATTGAAAGAGCTTTTGATTTCTGTAAATATGACCTCCTGATGCTGCAAATTCAACAAATGACCATTTTAGTTCTCTTTACAACCTTTAAAATGTTTTGATCTCTGTTGTGCATAATAATTTGAAACAGTGCATTTTGAGTTTTTTACTTCTAAAAAAAATCTGTTATCATTAGGAGATTTGTTCAATAAAATTCGCATTATACTCCAACGGTTGATGGCTTGAAGATTATACTGACTGTCATTTGCATCGACTATTTAGGAAAATCAGCGAAAAATAACATTTGCATAATAATTTGGAACGCGGTCTATAAGTTTTTAACAGCCGATTGTGCTCGTTTTGCATCCGTTTTTCACTGACGGTTTTAAAAATGGATGAATTTGAGTTGTCAATTTTTTGGGTCCCAATCCACTAAAAACACCCACAGGACAGTCACATGATCGCCCAGTCACCATTTTCTCTTGCTTTCAGAGTATAGAGAGCTTTGCCTGATCCCTCAGCTTCTTTGCATTGATTTCTGCCTTTTCCTCTGCTATTTTTTACTTGCTACTCACAACCATTGAACCGAGTCCTCCAGCTTTGGCTGATTTCTCTGCAATTCGGACAGCAATCGCAGATGATGATGCCCTCTGAGGCTAGTGCCACTTTACCCCCTGTGGATACTGCCACAGTGCCCCCTGTAGATACTGCCACACAGCCCCCTGTAGATACTGCCACACAGCCCCCTGTAGATACTGCCACACAGCGCCCTGCATATAATGCCACACAGCCCCCTGTAGATAGTGCCACACAGTCCCCTGTAGGTAGTGCCACACAGCCCCCTTGTAGGTAGCGCCACACAGCCCCCTTGTAGGTAGTGCCACAGCCCCCTTGTAGGTAGTGCCACAGCCCCCTTGTAGGTAGTGCCACAGCCCCCTTGTAGATAGCACCCCTGTAGATGGCACGCCCCTGTAGATAGTGCCCTTGTAGCTCCCTGAAGGAGCGCAATGCCTCTGGCCGGGGATTCCGCTTCAGGAGTTGCCCCCGATGTCACTGTCCATATATGGATAGTGATGTCAGGGGCTTCTACTGGAGCGGAATCCTCAGCCAGAGTGTCGGAAACGTTGTAGTCGGGGATTCCATTTCAGGGTTGCCCCTGATGTCACTGTCTGTAAAAGGGTGCATAGAGATACAGACTTATCTCTGGAGGAATATCTGCACTCACATGTACATACATATAAATATATAGAACACTTCCCTTAATACTGTCCATATATGGATAGTGACGTCAGGGACTTCTCCTGGAGCGCAATCAACGCTGTGGACTGGGATTCAGCCTCAGGATTTGCTTCTGATTGTAATGTCCGTGGCTGTGGGCTGTCAGCTCCAACCTCCCCCTGACAGCCACAGCCACGAGTCGGCAAGCGCTGGCCCCAGCCTCCTACTCAGGAGACGCCAGCACTCGCGTCCACTCACCTCAAACGAATCCCGTAGACACGCTCGTGCCCGCTCTTAATGGGGCAGCGCGCGCACCGGACCTCATGGAAGAACTTTGATCCGTGTGTACCCTGGACTATAAGCGAGGTCCAGCCCCCCTTCTATGCCTGAGTGTTGTTGTGTTCCCTAGTTTGTCTGTGTGATGGCCTCCTAGTGTGTTTCCTGTTCCAGTCCCTGTCCCTGTACCTATACCTGTTTCCAGTTCCTGTTCCTAGCAATTCATACATTCCTGGTCTAGCACTGAGCTGTGCCAAAGTCGTGCCGTGCTGCATCCACGTCTGACCTGCTTCACCTCGCCTGACGTCCTCCTGCTACCTAGTCCCAGCCGAGCCTGCCCTGCTGCTGTCTGAGCTGCCACAGGTACCTATAGTACTATAGACATTCACCTGCTCCCTGTTGGCCAGCTGTCTTACCACCAAGGCAGTACGGCCCATTGGGTCCACAGACCCTTTGTGACACTGATGTCATATATATGTATATATATATATGAATAGTGATGTCAGGGGCACCATCTAGCAGCGGAATCCCTGGCCAGAGGGATTCTGCTCCTACAGGGATCCACAAGGGTGCTATCTACAGGGAGGGTGCGATCTACGGTGGGTGCTATTTACAAGGGGGCTGTGGCACAACCTACAGCAAAAAAATCTCCTCCTTTACATGCACTGCGCACTGTGAGGAGGATGAGAGAGTGGGCAGCAGAAAGCATGGCCATCACTTGGATTACATCCAAGTGACGGCCTAGTTTTACACAGCCCCATAGACTTCTATGGGAGCCATGCGGCAGTGAGAATGGCCCAAAATAGCGCATGTTCCATTTTTGACAGCAGGAACGGGAACACTGGGAACTGGAAGACACTTAAGGAACCATTTGCAGATGAACATGGGTAACGACAACAAAGCTCAGGCAAGGCAGGAAGGGGGCAGTGCCCTACTTATAGTCCAGAATCATGGGCTAATTTAGCAACAGATTAAGGTGCGCACGCTGGCCCTTTAGGACCGGGCACGAGCATGCGTGCGCACTCTATGGGACACAGCAAAGAGAAGCGAATGTGAGCGCTGGCATCTCCTGAGGAGGAGGTGCGGACCAGCGCTTATTGAACCATGGCTGCGGCCGTCAGGGGATGAGTAAACCTCACTGTCCGCGGCCATGGGTGTTACAGTATCCCCCTTCTTACGCCCCCTCCTCTTGGGGCCAGAGCGGGAGAGAAACTTCTTCAGGAAAATCGGAGCCTTGAGGTTCTCCTCTGGCTCCCAGGACCTCTCTTCAGGACCAAGCCCCCTTCTATCCACTACTCTCTTGGTGTCCAGAATCTCCTTAACATCGAAGGTATCTGAAGAACCCCCGGCTTCAGGAGGGAGACATGGAAGGAGTTGGGGATCTTGAGGGTAGGAGGCAGCCTAAACTTGTAGGAGACAGGGTTGATCTGCTGTAGGATCTCGAAGGGTCCGAGGAACCTGGGAGCAAACTTGTATGATGGCACTTTCAGTCGGATATTCCTGGAGGACAGCCAGACCTTGGTGCCCGGGAGAAATTGGGGAGGTTCTCTTCTCCTTGTGTCTGCCTTCCGTTTCATGCGGTCGACCACCAGCAGAATGGAGGATCGAGTCTGGTGGCAGATCTGCAGGAAGTCCCTAAAAGCAGAATCAGCTGCTGATGCCACTGACATAACGGACATCGGGAGTGTAATTCGTGGGTGTTTGATGTATACAATGAAGAACGGTGTAGTCCTTGTGGATTCGCTGGTATGATTATTGTACGAGAACTTGGCCCAAGGAAGAAGCTGCACCCAGTCATCATGCTGCTTGGAGATGAAGTGGTATAGGTAGTTCTCCATGATCTGATTGATCCTCTCGACTTGACCATTGGATGGTGGGCTGAGGAAAAGTCCAATCTTACATTGAGGAGTTTACAGAGGGCTCTCCAGAACCTAGTGGTGAACTGGAGCCCCCGATCAAACACAATATGCCGCGGCAAGCCGTGCAGGCAGAAGATGTGTTGGATGAAGAGGTTGGCCAGTCGCAGAGGAGAAGGAAGACCGGTCAGCGGAACGAAGTTAGCCATCTTCGAAAATCGGTCCACCACCACCAAAACAGTACTACATCCCACAGAGGGGGGCAGATCCGCAACAAAGTCCATTGCTATATTCTGCCAGGGAGCATCGGGCACAGACAGCGGTTGGAGCAGGCCAGCAGGTTTGGAGTGAGCGACCTTGTTAGCTGCACACACCGAGCAGGATGAAACAAAGTCCATGATGTCTTTGGGCAGTGTGGGCCACCAGAAATGACAGGCAATCAGGTCTCGGGTCTTTCGGTTACCTGCGTGACCTGCCAGTCTAGAGCTATGTCCCCAGCAGAGGATTCTCCCTCTGTCAGCCAGGCGCACAAAGGTCCTCCCCGGAGGGATGTCTCTAACTTGCAGGGGGTTGACAGAGAGAATGCAAGACGGATCAATAATATTCTGTGGAGACTCCATGGTGTCCTCTGTCTCGAATGACCTGGACAAAGCATCGACCCTCACATTCTTGTCGGCCGGGCGATAGTGGAGCTCAAACTAGAAACGGGCAAAGAACAGTGACCACCTGGCCTGACGAGGGTTCAGCCGTTGGGCTGTCTGGCGATAGGTGAGATTCTTGTGGTCTGTGAATATCAGGATGGGATGAACTGCGCCCTCTAGTAGATGTCTCCACTCCTCCAGAGCCAATTTGATGGCCAGTAACTCCCGATCCCCAATCGAGTAGTTGCATTCTGCAAAAGAGAAGAGTTTGGAGTAATAGCCACATACCTTTGTCTTGCCCTTGGGACCTCTCTGGAACAGTAGTGCACCAGCACTGAGGAGGCGTCCTCCTCCAACGAAAACTGTCTAGATACATCAGGATTATGTACGGTAGAAGCTGACGTGAAGGCACTCTTTAGGCTATTAAATGCGGATTCCGCCTCTGGAGTCCACACTTTGGCGTTCATGCCCTTCTTGGTGAGGGTAGAGATGGGAGCAGTGCCGGCCTTAGGCAACAGGGTGCCCTGTGCGGAATTGCCCTTTGATGCCCCCCATTCCATTTATCATTGTTATGAATTATGGGCATTTAGTGCTTTTGTTTGTGCATTTGTCACACCGAAAAACGTGCTAAAAATGCTTGGTTTAAGCATCCCATTGACATCAATGGTATAGCGCGCCGTTAGTGCATACGACGCGTTTTGTTTAAAAATGTGTCACGTAAAAAAAGAAGCGTCAGGTCAATTCTTTGGCACGTAAAACGTTATGAAAATGCACCAAAAACGCGCATAATTTCTATAGTCAATGGGAGTGATTGAAATGCAAAAAACACGCCGGAGGCGTGCAAAAAACGCGATGAATACGCGTCAAAAGCGCCTGTAGTTTAAAAGGAACTTTACAAAAACACTAGTGTTTTTAACACGTTTACTCATTGTTGCTTTTAACACAGTGTGAACAAGTCCTATGTTTTGTTAAGGCTGTTTTCACATTACGTCCTGTCTGTCCATTTATCATGTGCGGCGGAAAAGCTCCTGGCGCATACATTAAATGGACACAAAAAACGTGCAGTATAATTATTTTTTACTGGACGCCACTGCATAAAATAGCGCAGTCCCACCCGAACTGAGGCTTTTTTTTAACCTCCATCAGGTGTATGGGACTGTTTACCATACGTTCTGGGAGATTTCCTTGTGCTTACATTACATGGATGGGCAGAATGTAATGTGAAATTACCTTTAGGCTGAGTTCACATGGGGTGGAAACGCTGCGTAAAAGAACACAGCATATCCGTCCTGTGCACCGCAGGGAATTTCGGGCGAAAAACCGCACCAAACTGTGGGCCGGTTTATCGCCTTGAATGTCTGCTGTGAAAAACTGCAGAACTTAGACAGCCTGCTTGCAGGCCGGCCTCCTGGGATGACCTCTTATCCCAGGAGACCGCTGCAGCGGCGGTCACATGGGATGAAGCGTCATCCCAGGAGGCCGGCTCTCTGACATCACCCAGGCCGGCCTCCTGGGATGACGTTTCATCCATGTGACTGCCTGACGGTCCGTGGCCATGGGTGTTACACTGTCACTGAATAATACCACCACACCATAACCACATAGTGACTGAATAATACCCTCACACTACTACTGAATAATACCCCACAGTGTTACTGAATAATACCGCCACACCATAACCACATAGTGACTGAATAATACCCCCGTACTGTTCCTAAATAAAAAATCACTACACAACGACCAATATTACCATCAGGTGACCAGGTAGTAGATTGAAGTTATACACGGGCGCTCTGCAGAAAATATAAGTGATTACAGCACATTTATAGCTAGTGACTCACAGGTGATGTATATATTGCATGCAGGCTAGAGACCCCCCCTCCCCCCATTACTATACATTATATGCAGGCTAGAGGTCCCCTTCCCCTTTCTATATATTATACCATATGCAGTCTAGAGATCCCCTTACTGTACATGTTTTTTGCAGACTAAAGACCCCCCTTCTACATTACTATAAATTACATGCATTCTAAAGACCCCCATGGGAAAAAGTAAAAGTGTCTCCCCACTTTCACAAGTGGTGATGGCTAGACGACTGGGTCAGAACATCTCCAAAACGGCAGGTATTTTTGGGTGTACCTGTTATACAGTGGTTAGTAAAGTAGCAGGTCAAGGATGGAAATCTATGGGAGGTAGAGCAATGCACGCTGCATCAAATTTAGTTATGGCTATCGCCACTCTCTTAAATATATAAACCACACCATCAACACAAGGAGGAAAATAAAAGTGGACCATAGAAGGAACAAATCACTTGTTTAGAGACTGGCATTGCTTTTTCAGTCAGGGACAAGAGTATGCTACCACTATACAAGCACCAATATATCCATTAATATTTCCATACAATGACATAGTACAGACTGCCATAATCACTTTCCCCGACCACTGCAGAGATTAATGCTGAGACATCTTTGGCCCCTCGCTTCTCCAGCTATCCCCAGCCTTTAGAGCAACACAAATAAATTCAGACACCAGACCACTAAATTAATGCAGAACCCAGACAAGAGGGAGGAAAAATAATTATACATTCAGACCTCAGATTAGATGCCTCTTTATACTCATTGCTCCCTGGGCTCTCTTCTGCTACCCACTGCACATTATGTACTGACACCGCCCGGATGTAACGTGCCGTGGGACCCCTGTTCTAATGATCGGTGGGGTCCCAGCAGGGAAGCCCCCAGTGATCAGACATTTATCACCTATTCTGTGAATAGGTTATAAATGTCCATTGTGGCACAAACCCTTTAACCTGTTAGTGACCGCTAATTCGCCTTTTCACGACGGCCACTAACGGGCTTTATTCTGATGCATAAGCCTTTTCACGGCGCTGCATCAGAATAAATTTGCGGCGCCGGGAGCAGTTAAAACTGTCATCCCCATAGCAGAAGCAGAGACCATTCTTCCTGCGGAACTCTCTACGTTGTTGGGGAGACACGGAGGCCCCAAGAACGTGGAAGCAAAATGCAGAGCAGGAGAATAGTCAGTCAAGCCAGGGGCAACATGAAGCAGAGGTCAATGGTAATAACAGGAACAGCAGAGCCAGGAAACAAGAAAATCACAGGCAAAGGACAAGCAGCAAATGAAGGTATAAGTAGACCAAGGGCGAGAGCTAGAACCGTCTGGCCAGGCTGTGATAGGTTCTCCCACTCCTCAGCCTACCAGCCTGAGTGGTAGCAGATCGAGTCACTCTAGCAGACCTAGGAACAGATGCAGGCTTATTAACCACGGGCGTCTACACAGAAGCTGTGTCAGGCAGATCCTTTACAACAGGTTATACGAAAGAGCATATGTGGAAAAGGGGAAAAGTGCCCGGATTACCAGAAATGGATCAAGTCAGGGTATCCTGAAATAGCCCAATGTGTGAATCTATACAAACCTGGTAAAACCAGGGGGGTCCGTGTGAGAAATCTTACCCATAGAGATGAAGGGAATATAGCAGTCCGCAGAATGGTTGCAACGCCCCAACGCGTTTTGCAAGTCCAGCTTCTTCTGGGGGTATTGAAAGGTAAGTGACATGTCCAGTTTATATCCGGTATCCCGAGTAGTCAGCAGGTGTATTTCGGCGTATCACGTCCGATGGTCAACAGCGCATGCGCGGTACTCACCTGAGATCGCGAGTCCTACGACGACTATCGTCACAGAGCTACTGCGCGTGCGCATCCCCAGGACGCGTCTCTAAGGGGACAGCGCACGCGCAGAGCTTGTGTATTGACGAGAGGGAAGAGGAGGCAAGTACTCAGTGTCACCGCCGCATTCGCAACCCCAAGGGAGAGGAGAATGCCGTGAGTGTGTATCTGCAAATTAGAGTCATATCAAGTCATTTCTATGTGCTGAATTGAACATGTCCCGGAGAGGGTCTAACCAAAGTGTGTGGTATGTAAACTAGTTATAGAAAAGTTAGGGCAAGAAATGATGTGAAAAAACAATGAGTGAATGAATATAGATACCATTATAGTATATACAAGGGATAAAGAAGGCTCATAAAAACAAAAAATCTACATAAAGTAAGTGCTAAGATAGTGAAAAAATACCATAAGCATAAATAAATCGCAAAGTGGTGTATCAATGCAAAATAAACACAAAATAAAACACAATGAATAAAAACAGTGAATTAGGTACATGGAAACCATGTAAAAAAGACGCGAATAAGTCAAAGTAATACAACAATAATAAATATAATGTGTGTTAGAATAGAGAATAAAAAAGAGAAAAGAAAACTGTCAATTCAGAGAATACAAACACCTTTGATTTAAAGAGGCTCTGTCACCAGATTTTGCAACCCCTATCTGCTATTGCAGCAGATAGGCGCTGCAATGTAGATTACAGTAACGTTTTGATTTTTAAAAAACGAGCATTTTTGGCCAAGTTATGACCATTTTTGTAGTTATGCAAATGAGGCTTGCAAAAGTCCAAGTGGGTGTGTTTAAAAGTAAAAGTCCAAGTGGGTGTGTATTATGTGCGTACATCGGGGCGTTTTTAATACTTTCACTAGCTGGGCGCTCTGAAGAGAAGTAACATCCTCTTCTCTTCAGAACGCCCAGCTTCTGACAGTGCAGATCTGTGACATCACTCACAGGTCCTGCATCGTGACGGCCACATCGGCACCAGAGGCTACAGTTGATTCTGCAGCAGCATCAGCGTTTGCAGGTAAGTCGATCTTACCTGCAAACGCTGATGCTGCTGCAGAATCAACTGTAGCCTCTGGTGCCGATGTGGCCGTCACGATGCAGGACCTGTGAGTGACGTCACAGATCTGCACTGTCAGAAGCTGGGCGTTCTGAAGAGAAGAGGATGTTACTTCTCTTCAGAGCGCCCAGCTAGTGAAAGTATTAAAAACGCCCCGATGTACGCACATAATACACACCCACTTGGACTTTTACTTTTAAACACACCCACTTGGACTTTTGCAAGCCTCATTTGCATAACTACAAAAATGGTCATAACTTGGCCAAAAATGCTCGTTTTTTAAAAATAAAAACGTTACTGTAATCTACATTGCAGCGCCTATCTGCTGCAATAGCAGATAGGGGTTGCAAAATCTGGTGACAGAGCCTCTTTAAGTCAAAAGGTGTCTCTCGTTCAAGATTTGTTGATAGATGGTCAGAGAAATATCAGATGACTCCTGATATTATATACATCATCGCGGACACTCATCTAGTAGCTCCTCACAGTGTATATATCGTCACGGGCACCAAAGTGTCAGACACTATAAGGAATCCTCTAACAGGATCTAGACATGGGCAAAGAGACAAAAAGTTAATAACAACGAATAAAAATAATAAAATAAAAGTAACAGCAGGGCAGACAGAAGTAGACCGATTTTGGCTTGGCGTATAGACATGATACATTGTGGTGTCAGAGGGGGGGATGCCAAGACGCTGCTTGCACGGAAGGAATGCAGGTGGATTGTCACATTAGGAACTATGACCCCATCTGGTCTCAATGAACAATTAAGCATCGCTGCCTTTTTATAAGGTTATTTTAATCCTCCCTATCTTTTTTTGGGTTAAATCGGACTACTTCCGTCTGCCCTGCTGTTACTTTTATTTTATTATTTTTATTCGTTGTTATTAACTTTTTGTCTCTTTGTCCATGTCTAGATCCTGTTAGAGGATACCTGTACTGCTTGTTTAAACTATGTCTGTCGTGCACTTATTGAGCGTAGGGACCGTCGCCCAGTTGTACGCCGTCGCATAGGACGGGCTGTGCAAGTAGGCAGGGACTGAGTGGCTGGTAGATTAGGGCTCACCTGTCTGTCTCCCTACCCCGACATTACACCTGTACTGCTTGTTTAAACTATACACTACATCTCAACAATATGATACCATGATAGCACTTACAACTGAAATAGGTGTCTTTTTGTAGCCACATAGTATCTAACGCTGTTCCGTGTGTACCAATGAAAATCTACCCGTGATTGTACTATTACTGTTTGTTTTGGTCCATGTGCAGACAATGTTCTTTAGATCCTTCTTTGCATTTTTATAATGTTTGTCTTTTTTATTATAATAAAATTTATACTATTTTCTATTTATTTATGGCTTTGTGACTCATTGTTCTCTTGTTTTGCTCATGATATATGGGAGTCGGCTATTTTGTCGTTGGAAGTGCTTTGATACCTAATTGACTGCTCTTAACCGGTTACTTGACCTGTGAGATGTATGTTTATAATTGTGTTCTCTGTGTTTTTCACAGCTGTTGGCTCCAGGCCTAATATGGATTTCCGGGTGCGAGACCAATCGTGGATCTTGCAACTAAATGAAGTTTTTAAGGAGGATCTAAATTAGGTTTTAGATAGTAATGGCAGAGATATGAGGGAATTAACGAGTAGACTAAAAGATTTGCTCAAACAGAGGACCAAAATTTGGTGGAATAAGGCCTTTCTTGAGAGATACCTGAGCAAAGGTCTGATCCCAAGGGGTCTTAGAATCCAGGTTTTCCCATCATTCTCTATTGAAGAGGAAAATTTTAAAGAAAAATGGGAACAACTCTCCACAACCTGTTCACGGGGTTATATGGACCTTCTGACTCAGTAGAATCATATTACCCTAGGGATCATTGGGAAAGAAATAGAGGAGATACAAATAGCCCTCAAAAATGACCTTTCTTGCGAGGCACTAGATAAATTGAATGCTGACCTTGACAAAGACTTCCAGAAATGGGAGCAAGAAATATGTTCGACTAAAACCAAAAAATTCCAGAGAGATAGTAATGATTACCAACAAGGTAGAGTTTATAAATGGTGACATGGAAGATCACGCCCAGGACCACGCTCTAGATCAGGGTCTATATCATCTCAGACCTCTAGTGAGCAGAGGCGTAGCTAGGTTCTCCTGCACCAGGGGCAAAGATTCAGATTGGCGCCCCCCCCCCAATTTATTTCCCGACATCTCCTTCCCCCTCGCCATGTTTGCTTTCCCTACCAATCAATGAGGTGTCATTTTTTTCACAATTTTTTTTATGTAACTCGAGTATAAAAGCATTTCTACATTTTACAAGCGATGTAGTTCTATAATGCAATTAACATAAAAATAAATTAAAAGAAAATAAATTAAAGAGGCCACACACAGCCCCCTGTAGATAGCGCCACACAGCCCGCTGCCCCTTTGTAAATAGCGCCACACCCCCCCCCCTTGTAAATAGTGCAACATTCCCCCCATTTTAAATAGCGCCACACTCCCCCCCTTGTACTTAGCGCCACACTGTGAACAGACCGGTGAGCGGTAGCCTACCGCTACCACTCTCCGCTCTGCCTGGTGTGACTTACCGGAGGAGCCGAGGAGGTCATGCGGCGCAGGCAGCGACAGAGTTCCTTCTGACTAGGGTTGGTGACAGCCAGGGCCGGCCTTAGCATGGATGGCGCCCTGTGCGGGACTCTCTATTGCCGCCCCCTACACAAACCAAAAATTAACCACATATATGTACACGCTGGAACATATATACTGTACATACATAAAGATAGATATTTAGACATACAGGCAAATATACATACACACATTCTGTAATACATACATAGAGGTAAATATATAGACGTACAGACACATATACGCACACCGGCAGATAAATACACAGTCAGGAACATATACAAATACATAAAAGGCACAAATATACAAGCACAAAGACACATTCACAAACAGACCCATATATACCCACACAGGCACATACAGTGAAGGAAATAAGTATTTGATCCCTTGCTGATTTTATAAGTTTGCCCACTGTCAAAGACATGAACAGTCTAGAATTTTTAGGCTAGGTTAATTTTACCAGTGAGAGATAGATTATATTTAAAAAAAAAAACTGAAAATCACATTGTCAAAATTATATATATTTATTTGCATTGTGCACAGAGAAATAAGTATTTGATCCCTTTGGCAAACAAGGTGGCAAAACCCTTGTTGGCAAGCACAGAAGTCAGACGTTTTTTGTAGTTGATGATGAGGTTCGCACACATGTTAGATGGAATTTTGCCCCACTCCTCTTTGCATATCATCTGTAAATCATTAAGATTTCGAGGCTGTCGCTTGGCAACTCGGCTCTTCAGCACCCTCCATAAGTTTTCGATGGGATTAAGGTCTGGAGACTGGCTAGGCTACTCCATGACCTTAATGTGCTTCTTTTTGAGCCACTCCTTTGTTGCCTTGGCTGTATGTTTCGGGTCATTGTCGTGCTGGAAGACCCAGCCACGAGCCATTTTTAATGTCCTGGTGGAGGGAAGGAGGTTGTCACTCAGGATTTGACGGTACATGGCTCCATCCATTCTCCCATTTATGCGGTGAAGTAGTCCTGTGCCCTTAGCAGAGAAACACCCCCAAAACATAATGTTTCCACCTCCATGCTTGACAGTGGGGACGGTGTTCTTTGGGTCATAGGCAGCATTTCTCTTCCTCCAAACACGGCGAGTTGAGTTAATGCCAAAGAGCTCAATTTTAGTCTCATCTGACCACAGCACCTTCTCCCAATCACTCTCAGAATCATCCAGATGTTCATTTGCAAACTTCAGACGGGCCTGTACATGTGCCTTCTTGAGCAGGGGGACCTTGCGGGCACTGCAGGATTTTAATCCATTACGGCGTACTGTGTTACCAATGGTTTTCTTGGTGACTGCGGTCCCAGCTGCCTTGAGATCATTAACAAGTTCCCCCCGTGTAGTTTTCGGCTGAGCTCTCACCTTCCTCAGGATCAAGGATACCCGACGAGGTGAGATTTTGCATGGAGCCCCAGATCTATGTCGATTGACAGTCATTTTGTATGTCTTCCATTTTCTTACTATTGCACCAACAGTTGTCTCCGTCTCACCCAGCGTCTTACTTATGGTTTTGTAGCCCATTCCAGCCTTGTACAGGTCTATGATCTTGTCCCTGACATCCTTAGAAAGCTCTTTGGTCTTGCCCATGTTGTAGAGGTTAGAGTCAGACTGATTAATTGAGTCTGTGGACAGGAGTCTTTTATACAGGTGACCATTTAAGACAGCTGTCTTTAATGCAGGCACCAAGTTGATTTGGAGCGTGTAACTGGTCTGGAGGAGGCTGAACTCTTAATGGTTGGTAGAGGATCAAATACTTATTTCTCTGTGCACAATGCAAATAAATATATATAATTTTGATGAAAAAAAGGAAAAAGAAAAAATGATCCAGAAATATGGCTAGGCACTCTTGGGTTCAATAAAATTAAATAATTATTTTATTTTTAAATCCAGATAATACCGGCAAAGTTAAATTTATACATAAATAAACAGATAACAATTTAAAAAGAGAATTCTCCTGGCCAGGAAAGAAAACATACAATGAACCTTCAAAACATAGGTGATATTGCCTGATGGATATATCGCATGCTATATATGTGTAACACAATTTTACAAAGATATTTCAAAATGAAAAACCGCTGGGCTGTGTTCACACTTGCGGTTTCCAAACATATATGTACTTTATAAAACCTGTCCAGTGTTGAAGATCACACGTGGAAAGGAACATACCTTGGAATTTTTACTTACCTGGCTGTCGGCGTGCGATCTTGTCCTGTTGGGTCCGTTCCTCTTGGAGTGCTTTCAACTCACCTGGAATATTGGTGTGCGATCCTGCATTGCTGGGCCCCTATCCCCGTGAGCACAGTGGTTGTTGCCCGCATGGATCAATAGAGGAGAGCGCCAAGGGAAGAAATGGTGGAGATGTGGATGCTTTGAAACTAATGTGTGGCCACACAGGTGAACTTTCCTTTTGAGGAGACCTGCCATTCTTCACCCCGGAGTTAACTGCCTCCCCGTATGGTCTTCCCGGCACTTACTGGATGTCGGAGGCGAAGGTAAAAAACCATATAAGCTTATATCTTGCTTTAAAGCCCAACTGCATGAGGGCTATACATCGACCCAAGGGTCTGTGAAAAGACTTCCTATCACCACAAGATTTGAATTGGAATTGTTGACCCATTTGATGAGAGGAAAAAAGCACGCTTCTAACCACATTCCTTTAATCCATGAGGCTATTTTCCTATTTTGAGAGTCAAGTCATATTATATGCATATAAAGAAAATCTCTTTATAAATATCATTACCAGCTACTCCATATAGTAACTCTGGCAATATTGTGATATAAAGTACATATATGTTTGGAAACCGCAAGTGTGAACACAGCCCAGCGGTTTTTCATTTTGAAATATCTTTGTAAAATTGTGTTACACATATATAGCATGCGATATATCCATCAGGCAATATCACCTATGTTTTGAAGGTTCATTGTATGTTTTCTTTCCTGGCCAGGAGAATTCTCTTTTTAAATTGTTATCTGTTTATTTATGTATAAATTTAACTTTGCCGGTATTATCTGGATTTAAAAATAAAATAATTATTTAATTTTATTGAACCCAAGAGTGCCTAGCCATATTTCTGGATCATTTTTTCTTTTTCCTTTTTTTCATTAATCTATATCAGAAATGGCACCGTGCTATATTATATTGCAATTTTGGGTTTGTTAGGTATGGTTGGCAACAACCACATCTTTTTTCTCTATATATAATTTTGACTATGTGATTTTCTTTTTTTTTTTTATATATAATCTATCTCTCACTGGTAAAATTAACCTAGCCTAAAAATTCTAGACTGTTCATGTCTTTGACAGTGGGCAAACTTACAAAATCAGCAAATGATCAAATACTTATTTCCTTCACTGTATGTACACAGCACAGATAATGTAGTAGATGTTGCCTGCATTCCTATGCAACAACACAGATAACACACAGTGATAACTCTCTGAGTACAGATAATGTAGTAGTGTTGCCTGCAGTCCTATGTAACACCACAGATAACACAGTGATAACTCTCTGAGTACAGATAATGTAGTAGCTGTTGCCTGCAGTCCTATGTAACACCACAGATAACACACAGTGATAACTCTCTGAGTACAGATAATGTAGTAGATGTCACATGCAGTCCTATGTAACAACACAGATAACACACAGTGATAACTCTCTGAGTACAGATAATGTAGTAGATGTCACATGCAGTCCTATATAACAACACAGATAACACACAGTGATAACTCTCTGAGTACAGATAATGTAGTAGTGTTGCCTGCAGTCCTATGTAACAACACAGATAACACACAGTGATAACTCTCTAAGTACAGATAATGTAGCAGATGTTACCTGCAGTCCTATGTAACACCACAGATAACACAGTGATAACTCTCTGAGTACAGATAATGTAGTAGCTGTTGCCTGCAGTCCTATGTAACACCACAGATATCACAGTGATATCTCTGAGTACAGATAATGTAGTAGATGTTATCTGCAGTCCTATGTAACACCACAGATAACACAGTGATAACTCTCTGATTACAGATAATGTAGTGGTGTTACCTGCAGTCCTATGTAACACCACAGATAACACAGTGATAACTCTCTGAGTACAGATAATGTAGTAGATGTAAGAGACAAACACATGCAGAGACACAGACAGACAAAGACATACACACACACACACACACACACACACACACACACACACACACACACACACACACTGTAACATATACACATACAAACACAGAGACACACACTGTATTCACACTACACACACATACACTCACCATGTCTCCTTGCTGACAGCATCACAGGTCAGGACGGGCTGTGGGCGGAGCTTCCTCTTCTGCTTCTCGGCATGTGTATCAGCAGAGCTGGAAGGCTGCAGCACGGTAGTGGACCTGTCCCCTGACCTGAGTCTCATCTGATCTCATGTCACTGATGTGAGGTCAGGTGACAAGTCAGGTGACTGGATTGGTCCACTTCCTGGCCGTCACAGACCCCAGACAAAACTGCTCTTCAGCGCCCCCCCTTCCCTATACTCCGGGTTGCGCCCGGGGCACAGGCCCCGCCTGACCCCCCCTAGCTACGCCCCTGTAGTGAGGACCATGAAGGTATTAGATGGAATGGGGACAGTATAATGAATAGACAAGATGCTATTTTCCAACGGAGGAAGGAGGAACAGAGAAAGACAAGCAGCGAAACGCAAGACCCCATCCACCTATCAAGGAGGGAAAAAAAATCTAAGAATTTGGAGGTAATCAATTTATCAACGCATACCCTCTCTGACACACAATGTTATATCCTCAACAAGGGTCTCACATTCTCCCCGAGTAACTCGTTTGATTTCTTTACAGCGTTTAAAGATCTCTACTTATTCTCACGCAAGTTAATTTTGAAAAAACGTCATAGTCGGGGAGAAATGGATGTTGGCCTTAATAGTATGATGGAAAAAGAAGCTTTGTTAGCCTTGGAAGAATTATTACGATTCCCCCCTCTGTCTCTTTGCCCACCAGTTGAGATCTTTACTAAGTTGGTAATGGAGGATTTTCAACAAATCTCCATTAACAAACAATATGACAATTTGACAGCAGCGCAGCGGGTCGCCCTGAAGGAATTACAATCATATGAAGATGTGGTGTACAAGGCAGCGTACAAGGGGGGGGGGGAACATTGTGATCTGGCCAATTAAGTTATATGAAAAGGAAGCTTTTCGACAGTTGAGAGACAAAGAGACCTATCAGAAACTTACACACAATCCAATAGGCTCCCCTTCCGAACTTAGTAAGATTCTGAATCTAGCTCTGGATAGAGGGATTATCCAGAAAAAGGTGTTTGATGGTCTCCTTGTACAATATCCTAGAATCCCCACCTTTTATCTTCTTCCAAAGGTTCACAAAAGCTTGGTAGAACCACCGGGTCGACCAATAGTGTCAGGGATAGGGGGTCTATGTGACCCTGTATGTAGGTTCATTGACTTCTACTTGAAGCCACTGGTCGAATGTTTGCCATCGTATGTGAAGACACCACCGACGTACTTACGAGAATAGATGGGATATCCCTGGAGCCAGATATGCTTCTAGTTACGGCCGATGTGGAGTCATTATATACCAGTATTCGACACCAGGATGGTGTCAATGCGGTCCGCTTCTTCCTGGGAATGAGCAACTGGGACAGCCAGGTTTTGATCTGGTTGTTGAATTATTGGAATATATCCTTACTCATAACCTATTCGTCTTCAAGGACGTCTTTTATGTACAAAAGCAAGGCACTGCCATGGGCGCGGCGTGCACTCCGTCATACGCAAACCTGTTTCTCGGTTTCTGGGAGAGGCAGGTTTTGCATTGTGGCGGCGCCCGCGCCACTGACCATGTGCAGTGCTGGCTGCGCTATATTGATGATGTACTTATCATCTGGCAAGGCACAGAAACAGAACTGATTAAGTTCATGCAGGAATTAAACACCAATATTTTGAACATAAAATTGACCTACACCCTTGATAGATGAAGGATAGATTTTTTAGATGTGACCATTGAGGCTGATGAGGGGGGAGCATTACAGACTATCGTCTTTAGGAAAGAGACGTCGGTCAACTCCCTCCTACATGCTACTTCGGCACACGTAGACTCTACGGTCAGAGCTGTCCCAGTTGGTCAGTTTCTCAGGATGAAGCAGATTTGCTCTTCTGAGACTAAGTTTGAGACTCAGTCACAAGATCTTAAAAATAGATTCCGAGAAAGAGGCTATAGCCAGAGATGCATAAAGCAAGGGTACAGTCGGGCCAAAAAAATGGAACGCAAACAACTGCTACACCCGAGTGGGATGATAAAAAAGAAGGATATGACTAATAATAAGATCAGATTCATTTCTACTTATAATAACCAGTGGCAGACAATGAGAGCCATATTACAAAAACATTGGCAAATCTTAGAGATGGAACAAACTTTGTCAACAGCCCTATCGGAAAACCCACAGATGACGGCTAGAAGAAGCAAAAACCTTAAAGATCTATTGGTGAAAAGCCAATATATACCTAAGCAACCGAACCCCTTCTGAACAAGGGGTCCAATCCAAGGATGTTATCCATGCGGAGGTTGTGTGGCATGTGCTAACATTTCACGAACAACCTTTCTTGATTCCATCAAAATTGGACACCGTTTTAAAATCTTACATTACATCTCGTGTAGTACGACTCATGTCATTTACTACGCGTGTTAGGGATCTGCCAGGTACTTCATCTAGGTATACTCCTGGGATTAATCAATCCACACCTGAGGCCAGACCTGTTCGACTGACACCATCTCCCACCAACCAGGGTGGCAGGCTCAGGAGTGGGAGAGCCTATCGCGGCCTGGTCTGTCGGAGTTAGCTCCGCCCCCTGTCCTTTATTACCTGCCCTGTTCTCTCTCTCAGTGCTTGTAATTCTTTTGGATTCCTGGCCCCACTGCTGCTTGCTCCAGCCTGCTTCTGCCGTGCTTCTGCCTTGCTGCAGTTCTGCTTGACCTGCTTTGCTTTGCCCCTGGCTTGCTTCTGTCTCCGTGCCCGCTCGGGTGTACTCACTTCGTCCTGGTCCTGACTGTTCGTTCGCCGCTCCGTTTCCTCGTGGCGTTCCGTGGCTCCTGCCCCTTCCCTTGCGTGTTCCCTGTTTGTTTTCCTGTGCACTTAGACAGCGTAGGGACCGCCGCCCAGTTGTACCTCGTCGCCTAGGGCGGGTCGTTGCAAGTAGGCAGGGACAGGGCGGTGGGTAGATTAGGGCTCACTTTCCCTTCACCTCCTTCCTGCCATTACATAATTACAAGCCCTTACCTAGTCTACCATTTCTCCTACGCTGACGCTATCATGGACCCCCTTGAGACCCTGACCCAGCAGATGCAGGGCCTCTCCCTACAGGTCCAGGCCCTGGCCCAAAGGGTCAATCAGGGTGACGCTGCTTTAGTAGTACCCCTCACCTCACCTCTAGAACCCGACCTCAAGTTACCTGACCGGTTTTCAGGGGACCGTAAGACGTTTCTCTCCTTCCGGGAGAGTTGCAGACTGTATTTCCGTCTAAAGCCCCACTCCTCAGGTTCCGAGAACCAGCGGGTGGGTATCATCATATCCCGACTCCAGGAAGGGCCCCAAGAGTGGGCCTTCTCCTTGGCTCCTGACGCCCCTGAACTTTCCTCTGTTGATCGTTTTTTCTCTGCCCTCGGACTCATTTACGACGAGACTGACAGGACTGCTTTAGCCGAGAGTCAGCTGGTGACCTTACGTCAGGGTAGGAGACCGGTTGAGGAATACTGTTCTGATTTTAGGAAGTGGTGCGTAGCTTCTCAGTGGAACGATCCGGCCCTAAGGTGCCAGTTTAGGTTAGGATTATCTGACGCCCTGAAGGATCTGCTGGTTAGCTACCCCTCGTCTGACTCCCTTGACCAGGTTATGGCCCTAGCAGTACGACTTGACCGACGTCTCAGGGAACGTCAGCTAGAACGCTTCAGTGTGCTCCCCTCTGACTTTTCTGCGATCCCCCCCGAGGTCCCGTCTCCTCGCCCCTCCACGGAGGACTCGGAGGTACCTATGCAACTCGGGGCCTCCATGTCCCCTCGACAACGTAGGGAGTTTCGCAGAATGAATGGTCTCTGCTTCTACTGTGGGGACGACAAGCATCTACTGAACACCTGTCCCAGGCGCAAGAATAAGAAGCCGGAAAACTTCCGCGCCTAAGTGATCATCGGGGAGGTCACTTGGGCGCACAGGTATTTCCCGTTAATGTGAAACGCAATAAAATTTTGCTTCCCTTTCAGGTCTCGTTTGCTGGCCGGTCTGCCACGGGCAGTGCTTTCGTGGATTCTGGCTCATCTGCTAATATCATGTCTGTGGAATTTGCTATGTCTCTAAAGATGCCTTGTATTGATTTACCTTATCCTATCCCTGTAGTAGGTATCGACTCAACTCCCCTTGCTAATGGTTATTTTACTCAGCATACTCCTGTTTTTGAACTCCTGGTTGGCTCCATGCATTTGGAGCAGTGCTCTGTACTGGTGATGCAGGGATTATCGTCTGATCTGGTTTTAGGCCTTCCCTGGTTGCAGTTGCATAATCCCACGTTTGATTGGAATACTGGGGATCTCACCAAATGGGGTAATGAATGTCTTATGTCATGTCTTTCTGTTAACTCTATTTCTCCCCGGGAGGAGGTAAACACGCTTCCTGAGTTTGTTCAGGACTTCGCCGATGTGTTTTCTAAGGAGGCCTCCGAGGTGTTGCCCCCCCATAGAGATTACGATTGCGCCATCGATTTGGTGCCTGGTGCCAAGCTTCCTAAGGGTAGGATATTTAATCTTTCATGTCCTGAACGTGAAGCTATGAGGGTGTATATCCAAGAATGCCTGGCCAAGGGTTTCATTCGCCCCTCGACTTCTCCTGTAGGTGCTGGCTTCTTCTTCGTGGGGAAGAAGGATGGTGGTCTTAGGCCGTGCATTGATTATCGTAACCTGAATAAGGTCACCGTAAGGAACCAGTACCCACTTCCTTTGATTCCGGATCTTTTTAATCAGGTTCAGGGAGCCCAATGGTTTTCTAAGTTCGATCTACGGGGGGCATATAACCTTATCCGCATCAAAGAGGGGGATGAGTGGAAAACTGCGTTCAACACACCCGAGGGTCATTTCGAATACCTGGTCATGCCCTTTGGGTTGTGTAATGCCCCTGCTGTCTTCCAGAATTTTATTAATGAAATCCTGAGAGAGTACCTGGGTAATTTTCTTGTTGTGTACCTTGATGACATACTGGTGTTTTCCAAGGACTGGTCCTCCCACGTGGAGCATGTCAGGAAGGTGCTCCAGGTCCTTCGGGAGAATAATCTGTTTGCTAAGACTGAAAAATGTGTCTTTGGGGTACAGGAGATACCATTTTTAGGGCAAATCCTCACTCCTCATGAATTCCGCATGGACCCTGCCAAGGTTCAAGCTGTGGTGGAATGGGTCCAACCTGCCTCCCTTAAGGCGTTACAGTGTTTTTTAGGGTTCGCCAACTATTACAGGAGATTTATTGCCAACTTCTCGGTCGTCGCTAAGCCTCTTACGGACCTTACCCGCAAGGGTGCTGATGTCCTCCATTGGCCCCCTGAGGCCGTCCAGGCCTTTGAGACTCTCAAGAAGTGCTTTATCTCGGCCCCTGTGCTGATTCAGCCCAACCAAGAGGAGCCATTTATTGTGGAGGTTGACGCTTCCGAGGTGGGAGTGGGGGCCGTCTTGTCCCAGGGTACCAGCTCCCTCACCCACGTATACACGTTGTGCCTCATGACGTACACACTATCCCTCCATGTTTCACTCACTTGCACCCCATTATCCATTTATTTCTATTGAGGCACTTCATTTATTACTGCCCCCTATATTTCACTTATAGTATTACACTTGCACACACACTATTCATTTATTATTTCTTACTACACATCCCATGCACCACACACCACTCCCCTCAAGACTAGTGGGAGTGGCTATTATTATTTAAAGCACCTGCTCGCCCTTTCATCAGCATTTCTGGCCTGGCTGTGTCCATTTGTAAGTATGGCCTTTTTCGGTGTTTTTGTATATGTCCCTGTGTTTTTATCGGTTCTGTTTGTGCATCAGGAACGTTCTGTTCCAGTTTAGGATTTAGGGACTCGCAAGTCTGGGGATCCTTGTCGTGGATTGCGAGCTTGCGTCCTTTTGGCCAAAATGATTACCAATACCCCAGGTATTTTTCATTATTATGTATATTCGCTTCTCTTGGACACAGCCGGGTCTTTGATGCTGGGAGAGCATGGTGTGTTGTTGTTTGGCATAGCAAGCAGGGTAGCCCGCTCTATGAATTATCAAGGCGTCACAAATAGGCTTCTACCTGGCTATACACGTTGTGCCTCATGACGTACACACTATCCCTCCATGTTTCACTCACTTGCACCCCATTATCCATTTATTTCTATTGAGGCACTTCATTTATTACTGCCCCCTATATTTCACTTATAGTATTACACTTGCACACACACTATTCATTTATTATTTCTTACTACACATCCCATGCACCACACACCACTCCCCTCAAGACTAGTGGGAGTGGCTATTATTATTTAAAGCACCTGCTCGCCCTTTCATCAGCATTTCTGGCCTGGCTGTGTCCATTTGTAAGTATGGCCTTTTTCGGTGTTTTTGTATATGTCCCTGTGTTTTTATCGGTTCTGTTTGTGCATCAGGAACGTTCTGTTCCAGTTTAGGATTTAGGGACTCGCAAGTCTGGGGATCCTTGTCGTGGATTGCGAGCTTGCGTCCTTTTGGCCAAAATGATTACCAATACCCCAGGTATTTTTCATTATTATGTATATTCGCTTCTCTTGGACACAGCCGGGTCTTTGATGCTGGGAGAGCATGGTGTGTTGTTGTTTGGCATAGCAAGCAGGGTAGCCCGCTCTATGAATTATCAAGGCGTCACAAATAGGCTTCTACCTGGCTATACACGTTGTGCCTCATGACGTACACACTATCCCTCCATGTTTCACTCACTTGCACCCCATTATCCATTTATTTCTATTGAGGCACTTCATTTATTACTGCCCCCTATATTTCACTTATAGTATTACACTTGCACACACACTATTCATTTATTATTTCTTACTACACATCCCATGCACCACACACCACTCCCCTCAAGACTAGTGGGAGTGGCTATTATTATTTAAAGCACCTGCTCGCCCTTTCATCAGCATTTCTGGCCTGGCTGTGTCCATTTGTAAGTATGGCCTTTTTCGGTGTTTTTGTATATGTCCCTGTGTTTTTATCGGTTCTATTACAGGAGATTTATTGCCAACTTCTCGGTCGTCGCTAAGCCTCTTACGGACCTTACCCGCAAGGGTGCTGATGTCCTCCATTGGCCCCCTGAGGCCGTCCAGGCCTTTGAGACTCTCAAGAAGTGCTTTATCTCGGCCCCTGTGCTGATTCAGCCCAACCAAGAGGAGCCATTTATTGTGGAGGTTGACGCTTCCGAGGTGGGAGTGGGGGCCGTCTTGTCCCAGGGTACCAGCTCCCTCACCCATCTCCGCCCCTGTGCTTACTTCTCTAGGAAGTTTTCGCCCACGGAGAGTAACTATGATATTGGCAACCGCGAACTTCTAGCCATTAAATGGGCTTTTGAGGAGTGGCGGCACTTCCTGGAGGGGGCCAGACACCAGGTAACGGTACTTACGGATCACAAGAATCTGGTTTTCCTAGAATCGGCCCGGAGGCTTAATCCTAGACAAGCTCGGTGGGCACTATTCTTTACCAGATTTAATTTCTTGGTTACCTATAGGGCTGGGTCCAAGAATATTAAGGCTGATGCTCTGTCACGTAGTTTCATGGCCAATCCTCCTTCCGAGAAGGATCCTGCTTGTATTTTACCCCCTGGTATAATCGTCTCTGCCACGGATTCTGATTTAGCTTCTGATATCGCGGCTGATCAGGGTGCAGCTCCCGGGAACGTCCCTGGGGACAAACTGTTTGTTCCCCTGCAATACCGGCTGAGGGTACTCAGGGAAAACCATGACTCCGCTCTATCTGGTCATCCTGGCATCTTGGGCACCAAACACCTCATTACCAGAAACTATTGGTGGCCTGGGTTGCCTAAAGACGTTAGGGCTTACGTCGCCGCTTGTGAGGTTTGCGCTAGGTCCAAAACCCCTAGGTCCCGACCTGCGGGCCTACTACGTTCCTTGCCCATTCCCCAGAGACCTTGGACCCATATCTCCATGGATTTTATCACCGATTTGCCTCCATCTCAGGGCAAGTCGGTGGTGTGGGTGGTAGTCGACCGCTTCAGCAAGATGTGCCACTTTGTGCCCCTTAAGAAGCTACCTAACGCCAAGACGTTAGCTTCTTTGTTTGTGAAACACATCCTGCGTCTCCATGGGGCCCCAGTCAATATCGTTTCTGACAGAGGGGTACAATTTGTTTCCTTATTTTGGAGAGCTTTTTGTAAAAAGTTGGAGATTGATCTGTCCTTCTCCTCCGCCTTCCATCCCGAAACTAATGGCCAAACGGAAAGGACCAACCAATCCCTGGAACAATATTTAAGGTGTTTTATCTCTGACTGTCAATTCGATTGGGTCTCATTCCTTCCCCTTGCTGAATTTTCCCTGAATAACCGGGTCAGTAACTCGTCAGGGGTCTCCCCGTTTTTCTGTAATTTCGGGTTTAACCCAAGGTTCTCCTCCGTCTCCCCTGGTTGTTCCAATAATCCTGAGGTAGAGGATGTTCATCGGGAACTGTGCACTGTCTGGGCCCAGGTTCAGAAGAACCTAGAGGCGTCCCAGAGAGCACAAAAGATTCAGGCGGATAGTAGACGTTCTGCTAACCCCCGGTTTGTCGTCTGGGATTTGGTCTGGTTGTCGTCCAGGAACTTGCGCCTTAAGGTCCCGTCCAGGAAGTTTGCTCCCCGATTTATTGGACCTTATAAGATCATTGAAGTCCTCAACCCTGTATCCTTCCGTCTGGAGCTCCCCCCATCCTTTCGCATACATGACGTCTTCCATGCCTCCCTCCTTAAACGCTGCTCCCCGTCCTGGTCCCCCTCGAGGATACCTCCTGTTCCCGTTCTCACCCCTGAGGGGGTGGAATTCGAGGTGGCCAAGATTATGGACAGTAGGATGGTCCAGGGCTCCCTCCAGTACCTGGTCCATTGGAGAGGATACGGGCCGGAGGAGAGGACTTGGGTACCTGCCCGTGATGTTCACGCTGGGGTATTGATCAGGAGGTTCCACCTTCTCTTCCCCACTAAACCGGGTCCCCTTAGTAAGGGTCCGGTGGCCCCTCATAAAAGGGGGAGTACTGTTAGGGATCTGCCAGGTACTTCATCTAGGTATACTCCTGGGATTAATCAATCCACACCTGAGGCCAGACCTGTTCGACTGACACCATCTCCCACCAACCAGGGTGGCAGGCTCAGGAGTGGGAGAGCCTATCGCGGCCTGGTCTGTCGGAGTTACCTGCCCTGTTCTCTCTCTCAGTGCTTGTAATTCTTTTGGATTCCTGGCCCCACTGCTGCTTGCTCCAGCCTGCTTCTGCCGTGCTTCTGCCTTGCTGCAGTTCTGCTTGACCTGCTTTGCTTTGCCCCTGGCTTGCTTCTGTCTCCGTGCCCGCTCGGGTGTACTCACTTCATCCTGGTCCTGACTGTTCGTTCGCCGCTCCGTTTCCTCGTGGCGTTCCGTGGCTCCTGCCCCTTCCCTTGCGTGTTCCCTGTTTGTTTTCCTGTGCACTTAGACAGCGTAGGGACCGCCGCCCAGTTGTACCTCGTCGCCTAGGGCGGGTCGTTGCAAGTAGGCAGGGACAGGGCGGTGGGTAGATTAGGGCTCACTTTCCCTTCACCTCCTTCCTGCCATTACAACGCGACATCCAAAGGTTTACATAGGATTAACAACTAGCCAACTTAGAATTCGCATCCATGAACATGTACGAGACATAATCGCTGCAAAGGAGATTGATGACCTAACATTACTGAAGACTATTCCCAAACACTTTAAATTACACCATAGGTGTGACCCCAAAACATTTTTGGCTTGGCGTATAGACATGATACATTGTGGTGTCAGAGGGGGAGAGGCCAAGACGCTGCTTGCACGGAAGGAATGCAGGTGGATTGTCACATTAGGAACATTGACCCCCATCTGGCCTCAATGAAAAATTAAGCTTCGCTGCCTTTTTATAAGGTAATTTTAATCCTCCCTATCTTTTTTTGGGTTAAATCGGTCTACTTCCGTCTACCCTGCTGTTACATTTATTTTATTATTTTTATTCGTTGTTATTAACTTTTTGTCTCTTTGTCCATGTCTAGATCCTGTTAGAGGATTCCTTATAGTGTCTGACACTTTGGTGCCCGTGACGATATATACACTGTGAGGAGCTAACAGATGAGTGTCCGCGATGATGTATATAATATCAGGAGTCATCTGATATTTCTCTGACCATCTATCAACAAATCTTGAACGAGAGACATCTTTTTACTTCAATCAAAGGTCTTTGTTTTCTCTGAATTTACAGTTTTCTTTTCTCTTTTTTATTCTCTATACTAACACACATTATATTTATTATTGTTGCATTACTTTGACTTATTCGCATCTTTTTTATATGGTTTCCATGTACCTAATTCACTGTTTTTATTCATTGTGTTTTATTTTGTGTTTATTTTGTATTGATACACCACTTCACGATTTATTTATGCTTATGGTGTTTTTTCACTATCTTAGCACTTACTTTATGTAGCTTTATTGTTTTTATGAGCCTTCTTTATCTCTTGTAAATACTATAATGGTATCTATATTCATTTACTCATTGTTTTTTCACATCATTTCTTGCCCTTCCTTTTCTATAACTAGTTTACATACCACACACTTTGGTAAGACCCTCTCCGGGACATGTTCAATTTAGCACATAGAAACGACTTGATATGAATCTAATTTGAAGATACACACTCACGGCATTCTCCTCTCCCTTGGGGTTGCGCATGCGGCGGTGACACTGAGTACTTACCTCCTTTTCCCTCTCGTCAATACACAAGCTCTGCGCGTGCGCTGTCCCCTTAGAGACGCGTCCTGGGGATGCTCACGCGCAGTAGCTGTGTGACGACATGCGTCATAGGACTCGCGATCTCAGGTGAGTCCCGCGCATGCGCCGTTGACCATCGGACGTGATACGCCGAAATACACCTGCTGACTACTCGGGATACCGGATATAAACTGGACATGTCACTTACCATTCAATACCCCCCTGAAGAAGCTGGACTTGCGAAACACGTTGGGGCGTTGCAACCACTCTGCGGACCGCTACATTCCCTTCATCTCTATGGGTAAGATTTCTCACACGGACCCCCCTGGTTTTACCAGGTGGGTATAGATTCACAAGTGGGCGTGTTTTTACTTTCGACCAAGTGGGCGTTGTACAGCGTCATGCACTCCTCTCCATTCATTTAAACAGCAGCATCGCGTTCTTACTAGAACGCGATGTGCAGCCACATACACAGACATTAACGTTAATCAAGTGTCCTGATAATGAATATAGGACGTCATGTGTATTCAGAATCCTGACACTTCTGAATCTTTTCTGTGAGATTTCCAGCAAGGGAAACTAAATCTCGTTTACCTCGTAATCTCGCGTGGTTTACTGGAATCTCACAGAAAAGATTCAGAAATGTCAGGATTCTGAATACACATGACGTCCTGGCTGGAGGTCATGTATATTCATTATCAGGACACTTGATTAACATTAATGTCTGTGTATGTGGCTGCACATCATGTTCTAGTAAGAACGCGATGCTGCTGTGTAAATGAATGGAGAAGAGTGTATGACGCTGACTGGTCACTGATTGGTCAGCATCATACACTCTGTACAACGCCCACTTGGTCAAAAGTAAAAGCACGCCCACTTGGGCATTAAGAAACTCATTAGCATAAAGCTAAAAATTGCTAATAAAGTGGTTTAAAATAGATAGTTTTTCTAAAAAAAAAGCATTACTGTCACCTACATTATAGCGCCGATCTCCTTATGTAAGAGATAGGGCACTTATAATGTGGTGACAGAGCCTCTTTAACCGGTTACTTGACCTTTGAGATGTATGTTTATAATTGTTTTCGCCTAATGGACCGTGCCATTTTTTTCAAATCTGACATGTGTCACTTTATATGATTATAACTTTGGAATGCTTTTATTTTTTTCAAGCGATTCAGAGATTCTTTTCTTGTGACACATTGTACTTTAAGTTAGTGGTAAAATTTGGTCAATACATTCAGTGTTTATTTGTGAAAAATACTAAAATGTAGTGAAAATTTGCAGAAATTAGCATCTACTTGTAAAACAGATAGTAATACCACACAAAATAGTTACTAGTTTACATTTCCCATATGTCTACTTTATGATGGGATCGTTTTTTGAACATTCTTTTATTTTTTCAGGATGTTACAAGACTGGGAACTTTAGCAGCAATTTCCCACATTTTCCAGAAAATTTCAAAAAGCTATTTTTTCAGGGATCATTTCAGTTCTGAAGTGGCTTTTAGGGCCGTATATATTAGAAACCCCCTATAAATCACCCCATTTAAAAAAAACTGCACCTCTCAAAGTATTCAAAACAGCATTTAGAAAGTATGTTAACCTTTTTGGTGTTTATCAGGAATTAAAGCAAAATGGAGGTGAAATGTATGAATTTAAGTTATTTTTGCAGAAAATCTGTTTTAATAAATTTTTTCTGTAACACAGAAGGTTTTACCAGAGAAACACAACTCACCATTTATTGCCTGGATTCTGCAGTTTTTAGAAATATCACACATGTGGCCGTAGTGTGCTACATGACTGAAACACAGGCCTCAGAACGAGCACCTAGTGGATTTTGGAGCCTCCATTTTATTATAATATATTTAAGGCATCATGTCGGGATTGAAGAGGACTTGTGGGGCCCAAAAAGTGGAAACACCCCAAAAAAGACACCATTTGGCAAACTACACTACTCAAGGAATTCATTAAGGGGTATACTGAGCATTTTTATCCCACTGTTTGTTTGTTTTTTGCTGTATTTAGTGAAATTAGGATGTAAAGATTTAAATCAAATTTTTTTCCAATAAATGTGGAAATTTTATAGGGAATAAAGCAGAAAAAGCTCCCCAATAACTGAAAAGCAATTTCTCCCGATTATGGACACACGGCAGGGCTTAGAAGGGAAAGAGCGCTATTTGGCTTTTGGAGCTCAAATTTAGCTGGAATTGTTTTTGGGTGTCATGTCACATTTGCAAAGCCCCCGCGAGACGAAATCATAGGAAACCACCCACAAGTGACCCCATTTGAGAAACTACACTCCTGAAGGAATTTATCCAGCGCTATAGTGGGCATTTTGACCCCACAGTTTTTTGCTGAATTTAGTGGAATTAGGCCGTGAAAATGAAAATCTAAATTTTTTCTAATAACATTTAGTTTTAGCTGAGATTTTTCCATTTTTGCAATAGATAAAGGAGAAAAAAGCACCCCAACATTTCTAATGTGAACTCTTCTGAGAATGGAAATATGCCGGGTGGGCTTATGGGATGTTCAGAAACCTAGGTGGTAGGGACCGTAACACTTCCTTTTTAGTTAGCATAGTGGTTAGGCACTTTACTTGGAATGCACGGTGTTTAGTATCTACGCAGAGCAAAATCCTCCAGGTTGATGAGGTCGTAGGGAATATCATCGGTGACCTGGTGAAGGTGCGTTCTTTGGAGGTCGATAGACTGGGAGCACCCAAAGCCTCTCGCTTATGGAGGGGCTTTTCATTTAGGGTGCCTTAGGGTATCGGCCTTCAGGGGGGGGGCTCATCCGGCTCATCTGGGGGGGTTTGCCCTAGTTTCGGCACATAAAATGAAGCAATAGGGAGAATAATAGGGAAAGGAGGGTAAGTTTAGGGCTAGATTAAATATAGGGTAAGAGAAGGGACAGCAATCGGGGAAAGCGATAGGGGAAGCGATAGGGAAAGTGTCGGAGTGGGTGGGACCTGGCCTTGGGGGGGTCGGGTGGGTCTCTTTTCTCCTTCCTTCTGGTGGTAGGCTGGATTAGTGCACTTCAGGTTTTTGTTTTTTGATACGTAAAGGCAGTATAAAGGCTTACAGGAACCGAACTTGGTGCTTTCGGGTTGTGGTTTTGTTGTTTCGTTGCTATGAATATGTGAGGGATAGTAAAAGGGGTTTAGATAGGTTGGGTGGGGGAATTGGGGGGAGTGGGGAGGGGTGTGGTTAAAGTTTATTTTCCCGCTCAGGCCCGGACTATGCAGAACATGAGAGGACATGGGACGAGGGTCTGAGTGGGAGGTTTAGGGTGAGGTGGTGGAGGCCAACGCCAGGACTAAGCGGACATGAGAGGACATGGGGCGGGGTGTTGGCCTGGTGTGGTGATGGGTTAGTTTAGATAGAGTTAGGGTCAGTATATTAATATAAAATAAAAATGTAAAAAAAATATATATATATAAAAAAAAGAATATATATATATATATATATATATATATATAACAAAAAAAATAATAAAAAATGTTAGGGTGTATATAATGTGTGCGGTGTATGGTGTTTCACCATGTATATAGGTATGTATGCCGGGGGTTTGACACATTTCCGGCTGATTGTTTCGAATGAGTACGGAAGGGAGTGAGTGGGGGTGAGTGGATTCTGGTGGAGGAGGGGGGAATATGATAAAGATTGAATGTGGATGAGTGCAAATGGATGAGGAAATTGGCCAAGACCAGGGATGGAAAAAAATGCAGTAATGTATTTTGTGTATATATTGTATATATTGTTGTGATTTATGTTATGTATTAGTTATGTTGTTATGTTTTTCTATTTTTCTAATAAAACAAAGAGTTTCAGGCTAAGATGAGGCTTCGACAGTAGACAGACACACGGCAGGGTGCAACACAATAGATGTAGCGGAGGGCACAACATGACTCCAACTCTTGAAGGCACAGAAGCACGGTAGCACGGGATACAGGGTACAGGCAGCAGGAACGGGAAACACTGGGAACTGGAAAACACTAGGAGACCATTTGCAAAGACAAACTTAAGGTAACACAACAACGCTCAGGCAAAGATTGATAGGGCAGAGCCCTTTTTATAGTCCAGAGGCATTCTGGGCTAATTGCAGATATACTGCAAATGTGCGCATACTGGCTTCTTAAGGCTGTGCACGCGTGGGCTCGTGCACCCTGCGGGAGTCAGTGTCCAGACCAGGAAGTGAGTGCCGGTGTCTCCCAGGAAGGAGATGCCGCCGGGAACTCACTCGCCCATGGCCGCGGCCGTCAGAGGGTAAGTCAGGACGACGGTCCACGGCCATAGACGTTACACATACGCTCTTGCCTTTATAGCAAAACACCTGAAGTGTACTTTAAATTCGTGATGAAGACTATACTTAGATGGTACTACACTCCAGATAGACTTCAGCATATGTATCATAATGCTTCCCACTATTGTTGGAGAAACTGTGGGGGCAGAGGCACCCTTCTCCACATTCCATGGAAATGGCCGTTGCTCAAAAACCTTTGGAACTCTTTGTTCGCTCTGTTTTCAAGACTTATAGGGACGCCTATTGCTCCTTCCCCATCACTAGCACTACCTTTTCTGAACATTAATACCATACCGGCTGACTATAGGATTATATCAGCACATTTATTAATCGCGACCAAACTGGTAATAACTAGATATTGGAAAAGCCCGACAATTCCTTCCATGCAGGAAATCATTGCACATGTCAATAGTACATGCTCCCATGAGAAAATGATGGCATATAAAGATCACTCATTTCCTAAATATGAGAAATTGTGGGGCCCTTGGATATGTAGCGCTCACAATTGTGTTCCTTAGTGAATGGTTCTCTAATTATATCCTAGATTTTGAACACTTTATATCTTAGCTTGTATCTTGTCTGAGACATTACATTATTTGTTTTGATCTGTTACTTTCTTTATTATTACTTAAATAGATTCCACGTATGGAACTGGTTCACAGATTGGACTTCCAGGTATATACCTTTCTCACTTGGGTCATTTTGCTGAGTCATGGACCTCTTATACTCTTAGGCTGGATTCACACGAGGTCATTACGTCCGTAATTGACGGACGTATTTCAGCCGCAAGTCCCGGACCGAACACAGTGCAGGGAGCCGGGCTCCTAGCATCATAGTTATGTACGATGCTAGGAGTCCCTGCCTCGCTGCCGGACAACTGTCCCGTACTGTAATCATGTTTTCAGTACGGGACAGTTGTCCGGCAGCGAGGCAGGGACTCCTAGCATCGTACATAGGTATGATGCTAGGAGCCCGGCTCCCTGCACTGTGTTCGGTCCGGGACTTGCGGTCGAAATACGTCTGTCAATTACGGACGTAATGACCTCGTGTGAATCCAGCCTTAATAATGGACCTTTATTTTATTGTTAAATCAATTTAAATATGATCCCTATGATTGGTAATCAAACCATGTCTTGCGATTATTTTGTTCTAACATGATGTATTTAATGGTGTAACCATTGTGTTAATTTTTTTTTAAAAATGTAAAGAAAAATTTATTGATTAAAAAAAAAAAAAAAAGAAGAAAGGGTGATGGTTATAAGGCTGGTGATCAAGAGAGGATGGAAGTCGTTTTTTTTTTTTTATATAGATTACATGTAAAAGGCTTTCTTCTGCACAACTCTGCTAACAAAACCGTTCTGCTCTGTCTCTCCAACCGCAATGACGCGGGCAGAGCGGGATCACAAATCTAAAATGACAAACAAAATACTGGCTGCTGTCCATGCTGTGGATCAGTCTGTCTTGCATCCCTGTGGCTGATCAGTGACATTGTTAGCACTAATCTGTAATCAGGACCTTTCTTAGGAGATTTTTTTCAAAACATTTTTTTCATTGTTGTTTTTTTTAAACTGTCATCATCCTCATCCAGTGGGGAAGAAGAAGCATCAAGAAAGCGTTCCAGGGCAGTGACTTCATGTGGATCCCTAGATCCCTAAGTTTATTAATAAAAAAAAAAAGATATTATGAGCAGCTGTTCACTGTGTGGCCACCTTAAAAGATGAAAGTATACCCTAACCTGCTAGTGAAAAAATGTTTAATCTCCAGCTTCTTTGATGTGTAGATAGAGAGGCCTAGATATTTTTTAGGAGCAAAATAACTTAAATGTTTATGAGAATTTATACAAATACTTGGTTGAATGTTAGGCCTGATTCACATCATGTTTGTGGCCTATGTTTATCGTGTACGTCGGGAAAGATTCTGACGTACAAGATAAATGTGTCCATAGGGCTCCATTAGCCTGACGGAGAATAAAAGAGTGTTCTTTTGGTCTCCATCGGGCTGGTATACGATGGTATACCTTTTTTTTGCATGATGGAATATTGTAGTATACTACTCTATTCCATCCTGAGGGATCCCGCAAAAAAGTATACCCTGTAGGGTGTAAAAAATTTTTTTCAACAAGTCGGTGTACATCCTCTGACTCATGGACTACTCTCTGGTCTGCAGATTGAAATAGGAGATCTTCAATCACTTTCTCCTGAAATTCAAAGAATGTCGCCCTGCCCACTGATTTTTTGTACAGGACAAATGCGTTCTGCATCGCAACCTGAATTTGTTGACACACACAGGCTTTTGTCTATCTGCAGAGGCCCCACGTTCTCTAATAGTTGCTGTTGCACTTGAATGGACAGTGCTGATCATGTAGACGTCCTTGCGGTCACGAAATTTTAAAGCCAGCATCTTCTCAATTTGAAAAGTGCATGACTCCCCCTTTCGTAGTTTTTTATCCACAAGTTGACGTGGGAAACCTTTGCGATTCCTGCGTATTGTGCCACAATGAAGGGCGCTAAACAATGGCACACTGGTATAAAAACTGTCCGTGTATACATGATACCCCTTGTGTAGGAAAGGGCCAATTAAATCCCACACAATCTTACCAGTGGTACCAATATTTGGAGGGCACCCTGGTGGATTAAATTCACTGTCTTTACCCTCGTAGATCTTAAATGCACATGTGTAGCCAGTAGTGCTTTCACATAACTTGTAGATCTTTACCCCGTATTTTGCACTTTTTGAGGGTATGAATTGACGGAATGAGAGACGCCCTTTGAAATTTGTGGGATTCCACAACCTGGCATTAGGTGACGAAGGTTTATTGGCAATGTACTGCCTGGCATACAAATTTGTTTCCTGCACAAAATGTTCCAAAACTTGGTCCGTAATAAAAATATTAAAATAATTTAGTGGTGAAAAATTACTGACATTGGGACTTATGCCAGGAGTAGCAATAAAGTCATTTATGGTGGGAGAAAATAAACTCGTGGGTTCCCACACTAAATCGGTTTGGTGGGGTTGTGCAATTTTAGGGGCTGCACTTTGAACGGACGTTGTAGCAACTGCGCCGTCTCCCATATCACTGGTGCTGGGTCTCATATCCATAGAATCCCTTGAAGCGACACTTTCGCTGTCGCTTTCAAGTAAGGCTGGGTTCACACGACCTATTTTCAGACGTAAACGAGGCGTATTATGCCTCGTTTTACGTCTGAAAATAGGGCTACAATACGTCGGCAAACATCTGCCCATTCATTTGAATGGGTTTGCCGACGTACTGTGCAGACAACCTGTCATTTACGCGTCGTCGTTTGACAGCTGTCAAACGACGACGCGTAAAAATACAGCCTCGTCAAAAGAAGTGCAGGACACTTCTTTGGACGTTTTTGGAGCCGTTTTCTCATAGACTCCAATGAAAACAGCTCCAAAAACGGACGTAAATTACGCAGCGAAAACGCAGCGAAAACCGTGAGTTGCTCAAAAAACGTCTGAAAATCAGGGTCTGTTTTCCCTTGAAAACAGCTCCGTATTTTCAGACGTTTTTGGTCACTACGTGTGCACATACCCTAAAAGCTCAACTTCAGATGCAGAATCCGGATCTGAGCATAGCATCTGATAGGCTTCCTCAACGCTGTATCTTCTGGCAGCCATAATGATAATACAGTCTAAACCACAAATAATAAATGGAACTAGCGGTTTCAATTTTTTTTTTATCAACTAAGGCCTAATGCACACGACCGTAAAAACACCCGTTATTGCGGGTCGTAATTACGACCCGCAATAACGGGCTCATAGACTTCTGTTACCCACGGGTACCTTCCCGTTTTCTCACAGGAAGGTGCCCGTGCCGTTAAAAAAATAGAACATGTTCTATTTTTCTATTTTACGGGCCGTGCTGCTATACTTTATAATGACAGCACGGCTCGCAAAAGCGGCCGGCTACCCGCGGCCGGCCGTGCCCGGCCGTGCTCGTAATTACGAGTCGTAATTACGAGCACGGTCGTGTGCATGAAGCCTAATCAACTTTTTTTTTGTTATTTTGAAGTTTTGTTTTTTTTCAAACCTAAACCTAAACCCTACGCCTAACACAAACCGTAAACCCAAGCGCAGAACAGCACCCTACGCCGTCTAAGGCCCCATGCACACGAACGTGTTTTTGCGGCCGCATGTCCCGTGATTTGTGGGCGGCCTGCGGCTGACAGTCCACAGCCGGCCGACCCGAAAATCACAGCCGTGCACACGGCTACGGTCGTGTGCATGAGGCCTAACAGCGTACACGCCGTCTAACAGCGTACCCTAAAAAGAAAGTAGTTTATAGTACGATTCTTAGCATATACAGTAAATATATATTTTTTTTAATAAACTGTGTGTGAGGAACAAGTGTTTTTGTGTGGGGACACTGACACACTTGTATCTGTTTCTCTCCACAGCTAGAACAGTGAGGAGAAACAGATACATGTTTTTACTTTTATTTTACAGTAGTGATCACTATGATTGGATCTCATAGTGATCACAAAAGATCAGGAACCAATACTATTGGCTCCTGATCACTGCTCTAAGAACAGAGCTGCTAGCAACAGCTCGTTCTTAGAGCAGGAGCTGTCATTTAGACACTCCTGGCGGCTCTGTACGCAGTAACAGCATGTGACCGCTGTGATTGGCTGTCACAGCGGTCACATGCTGTTACGACGAAATCGGCAGGTCCTGATGGCTGCACTAAGAACCGGACCTGTTACTTACAGCCGGTTTTTAGTGCAGATGTCACCAGGGTGCCGTTAAACCCCCTCTACTACAGCGACGCCAAAAGGCGTCGCTGTAGACTGAGTACCTGCACCGCCTGACGTCAAAAGACGGTGGGCGGTCGTTAAGGGGTTAAGAAAAAAATCAAGTGTTAGGCCGTATACACACGAGCTTGTGCGTTTTGCACACGCAAAAAACGCAGCATTTTGCGCGCGCAAAAGGCACTTGACAGCTCCGTGTGTCAGCCCCGTATGATGTGCGGCTGCGTGCTTTTCGCGCAGCCGCCATCATTATGACACTCCGTTTGGATGTTTGTAAACTGAAAAGCATGTGGTGCTTTTCTGTTTTCATTCATCATTTTCACAGCTGTTGCACGAATCAAGCTTGCCCCACGGAAGTGCTTCCGTGTAGCATGCGTGATTTTCACGCATCCATTGACTTCAATGTGTGCGTGATGCGCGAAAAACGCCCAAAGAACGGACATGTCGTGACTTTTTCGCTGCGGAATCACGAAGCATAAAAATCCCGCACCTGTCTGCATGGCCCCATAGACTAATATAGGTCCGTTGAAAGTCACGCGCGTTGCACGGACGTATATCCTGTTCGTCTGAATAAGCCCTTACAAAGAGGAAGCTTTGCATCACACGATCTTTGAATCACATCTGCAAAAAAGGTCACAAAAAAGCCTTAAAACTCATGCAGCATTTAACTAAAAAACCTAATTTTTTTTAGATGTTTTTTCTTTTGCTCAAAGAGTGGCTAACATAAAATGTTTGTGAAGGAAGCCTTTTGCATTTGTCCAATTACTTTTGAGCCCCTGAAATGAGGAGGCTGTGTAGAAAAATGGTTGCAATTCCTAAACTTTTCACAGGATAATTTTGTTCAACCACTTGAATTAAACCTGAAAGTCTACACTTCAATTGCATCTCAGTTGTTTCATTTCAAATCCAATGTGGTGGCATGCAGAGCCCAAATCATGAAGATTGTGTCACTGTCCAAATAATTCTAGACCTAACTGTATGCATCTGAGAGAGCCACTGTTTTCATATACAGTAAGTTACAAAGTTTCTTAAAAAAAAAAAAAAAAAAAAAACATTTGAAAAAAACATGAAAGAAAACAGGTTCTGTTTAAATTATTATCGCCTTTATGTCAGGTAAAAGCTGATAGGACATGGTGGCACAAAGTTATGATAGACTTTATACAAAGGTCAAACAGCTGCTGCTTTTCCCTTTAACAAACTTTATGCAAATTAAAAATCAGGGTAACTGCAGCCACTGCTGTCTGGATTAAATGGGTTTTCCCACGAAGGATGTTTATGACATATCCACAGGATATATCATAAATGTCAGATAGATGCGGGTCCCACCTCTTGGATCCGCACATATCTCTAGATCGGAGCCCCCTAAACCCCGCTTTTTGTACTCACACTAACTCCTGGCCACTTCCTGATTACATTGTCAGGAGTTTCGGGAGCAGTGTAACTCGCTGAGCTATGCTGTTTCCGTAACTCCCATAGTAGTGAATGGCAGTTACAGAAGCAGCGTAGCATGCAAGTTACACTGTTTCCGTAACTACCATTCAGTTCTATGGGGCTTACGGAAACAGCGTAGCTCAGCGAGCTACCCTGTTTTCTCCTTCATGGTCAGAAATCAGCTGGAACACAAAGAGGTAGAACCCGTTCCAGAGATAGGTGCAGGTACCAAAGGTGGGACCTGCACCTATCTGACATTTATGATATATCCTGTGGATATGTCATAAATGTCCCTCGTGGGAAAACTCCTCTAAGCCTCCGACTGTGAAAGAACTCACAATGAAGATGCGAATAAATCTTCTATTACAGACTCCTATTTAAGGTCATGATAAACTTCATAGCTATACAAACAATTTATAAGCCAAAAAGAGGAGAAAGTACAAAGTAGTCGTAGTTATGACTTCATAAATTCATCTTCAGAGCACAATGCACAATTGGACAACCTAAACAAAACCTCACACCAAGAGATGGCGTATATTGGGGTCCCTTATTGCAAGTAGACAACCTAAAAACGAACCATGAAGGGACATAGCCCTTTAAAGAAATAGTATACTAAATAATATACAAAAGTACAAAAAATCTTTATTAAATATAATCATCAATAACATATAATGGAAAAAGAGATGGGATACATCATACACGGAGATATATACAGCAGGGTCAGATGGAATAGACCGTAGACAAACAGAGTCAACCATCCAAGAATGACCAAACTGCGCTCAGATAGTCCATATAACAAAATTATGAACCTATGGGTATAGGGTAATAAGGCCCACACAGAGTATAGTGCTATCAGCTAATTATAACAATATACAGAATCTACCATTGCCTACTATTGCCTACAAAGTATATAGCAATACATGAAGAAGTGAAACTAGAGGCGTCCAAAGAAAACATATAGGTTCAAATGGCCAGAAAGATATAACTGACAATAACTGGACACGATAGTACGATCATGTAGAGGCCAAAAAGCTAGCACATACCCTGGGACATGATGAGGAGCGCAGGAGATAAAAAAAAAGCGGATGGATGAATGAACGCCTCGACGCGCGTTTCGCCCATTAGACCGGCTTCGTCAGGAGGCTACATTTAATAAAACTCTAGGGGTTTATATAGAAAAGAAATAAAGTTAGACTCACCTGTGATGAATGAAAATCGGCGCTCGACACGCCCGCCGGGCGGCGCACACATCATAGGACGCGCCGCGCGTCAGATGACAGGCATCACATGATGAAAACCATGACAACGCTAGACGCTAAGCGGCACTCCCGGATGCGGGCCCCACCACGCACGCGCGATCAAGCGTCTGTGCAAACACCACAGGAGAGGCAACGAAAATAACTAAGACAAGATTAAAATAATAACAAAAACAGAGGTGGGAATAAGACCGGCTAAAAATAATTACACAGAGACAAAAAATAAAACAGATATGAAATTTTAAAAACGGCAGCGCATATATTAGAAAGTGCAAAAGTGAGACATAAATAAACAACATGCACTGTGAAAAACAGAGGACATACACCATTCTAGTGGCGATGAAGATAATATATAAAGTAGATATGAAATAAATATATAAAGTAAATATATAAACAGTGTGACAAAAATATATAAAAATTAATAAATACAAATACATATATATATATATATATATATATATATAAATATATAATAAAGTGAAATAGTATAAAAATACAAATACAATATATATAAGCCATGCAAAATATATAAGTGTACAAAAATACAAAGACATAAAAAATATATATATAAAAAAAATATATATATATATATATGAGCAAAACCGTTATATAATAATGAATTTATACAAAATCTCTCAAACGGAAGCCGAGAGTAGATAATATGATGTACAGTATAAAAAGCCAAATACATAGACTTGAGATACAATATAATTATAATGTTTATATAGAACTCCACATAACAAATGCTCAGAAAAAATAGCAATTATAAAATTAATGCAATGACGAGCAGGGATATGAAGCTTATAATACATCAGTACAGATGGACATCTTTATCTTCTCCGCTCCTAAGTTCAAATTAAGACCGTCTTCTCCAATATGTAGGAAAGTAAACCCACTCACTGAGAGGAACACACTAGAACATAAAAGGTAAATATAAAAAACAAGAAAAAAAACAGAGAGAAAATAATATTCACGCATAGTTGAAAATTACAGAAAGGGCCTAAAACTGGTGGCCTCATTTAGGCCAAATGGCGACACAGTATTGAGTAACGTAATCCATTTCATTTCTTTTCTCAATAATGCCAAACGTACATCACCACTTCTACATCCCAGAGAAACTCTATCTATTCCACGTACCTCAAATCCCTTTGGAATACAAGAGTGAAACTCGCGAAAATGTCGAGCAACAGGCTGGAGTTTATCCAAATCTCTAGCACTGGAAGCTGACTTAATTTTACTGACATGTTCCAACACCCGTACCTTCAAATGCCTGCTGGTCATGCCAACATAAATGAGGTCACAAGGGCAGGTGGCAAAATATACCACCGCTGCTGTGTTACATGTGATGTTATAAACAATTTTATAGTCTTTGCCTCTATCAGAGCTATAGAAGTTGAGGACTCGTGGAATATATTTACATGCAGCGCATTTGCCACAATTGTATGAACCCCAGGGAGGGCCCCTACTACCGAACGGTTTTGGGGGAGCACTGGGAATATAATGACTGGCTGTCAGGAGATCCCTCAGATTTTTGGAACGCCTCCAAGTGATGGAGGGGTAACTAGGTAAAATCCCTGCCAAATCGCGATCAGTAAGAAGGACACTCCAATGTTTCTGTAGGATATCACGAATTCTAGTCCAATGAGGATTAAAGGTGGTAATAAATCTAACATTCTGATCAATGTTCTTCTTTTTAGGTCTACTCACCAGGAGTCCATCGCGAGTTGAATTTTTAGCTCTAAGATAGCCTCTTTTAATAACCCTCTGATTATAACCGCGATTTTCGAACCTTGCCGTCAGATCCAGTGCTTGGCGCTCAAAATTGCTGTCATTGGAGCAGATGCGCCTAGCCCTTAAAAACTGGCCCACAATGCACAATTGACAATAAAAATTATATAATTGTAACATGCCAGTTTTACCCAGTGTTTTTCCAATTAGTTTCCGACCAGTTAATATTTTGGCAGGTGTATTGGTTAATACTAGAACCAGAAGTGCACCAGTTGGGAAAGGTAATTATCCTTAGTTACTGCCAAAAATCGTTGTTAGATCTGCCGGTTTCAGCTTCCCAATTTATAAATTTATACGAGGGTAGTTGAAGGCCCTCATAATAACTACTTCATTATGGTTTGCTTTCTCATCACGGGCAGCACGGTGGCTCAGTGGTTAGCACTATTGCCTTTTTGTATGTTCTCCCCATGTTTGTGTGGGTTTCCTCTGGGTACTCTGGTTTCCTCCTACACCCCAAAAACATACCCATAGGGAATTTAGATTGTGAGCCCCAATGGGGACAGTAAAAAAAGTGGACCTCTGTACAGCGCTGCGTAATATGTTGGTGCTATATACGTAACTGAAATAAATAATAAATCATCTATTTGCCCTAGAACTAAGTCGTTTTTTTTGTAGATTCTGTTATATGTGGAGGTTTATAGCAAACTCCTATCAGTATTTTATTATTCTTTCTCCCACCATGTGTTACCACACATAGGTGTAACGTCCAGGGTCGCTGACCACGAACTCATTCCATCCAGTCGACGCCCTTCTCTCCAGAGATGTCTGCACATACGGCCATCCTGTTCCACAGTGACCACCATGGTGCGCTCGCGAACTCAGTCCAGACTTAAGAAGCCAAAGCGCATGCATGTGGGAGATTGAGCTGATTGCTCCCAGAGCACCCTGGGCTATAAGAAGGTCCCAGCCCCATACTCCCATGCCTGAGCGTTGTTTGTCATATCCTAGTTTGTCTAGAAAATGGTCTCCTAGTGTTTTCCAGTTCCAGTGTTCCCCGTTCCTGTATCCCGTATCCTGTATCCCGTGCTATCCTGTTCTAGTGCCATGCTTTGCTGTAGTCGTGCTGTGCTGTACCTACGCCTGTCCTGCTGCTCCACGCCTGACATCTTCCCGCTGCCTAGTCCCAGCCGAGCCTGCCTTGCTACTGTCCGAGCTGCCACAGGTACCTTATACGAACTGTGAACTGTGACCTGCACTCTGTTGGCCAGCTGCCATACCGCCAAGCGGTACGGCCCCGTGGGTCCACGAACCCAACGTGACAGTACGCTCAGGCCATGGACCCCGCTGGTCGATCCAAGACCATGACGACGTCACAAGAGATGCGGGCGGATATGCTAGACCTCCGATCTCGACAGGACCAACTCCTCCAGGCCTTGAACATTCTCGCACGTCGGCAGGAGGCACGAGCTGCCGTTCCTCCTACTACATCTCCTGGCAGTACTGTTCCTCAGACTACACCTCCTGGCAGTGTTGATCCTCGTTTTTCTTTGCCACTTCCTGACCGCTATGATGGAGACGCAAGTACCTGTCGTGGATTTTTGAACCAGTGCCAGATCCACTTCAGCCTGTATTCAAGGGCATTTACGTCTGAGGGTGCAAGGGACGTTTTCATCATCTCTCTTCTTACTGGCAAGGCCCTTGCATGGGCAAACCATATCTGGGAGAGACAAGGACCAGAGACCCGTGACTTCCAGGGGTTCCTCCGGACATTTCGCACGGTGTTTGAGGAGCCTCGACGAGTCTCCTCTGCTCTGGCTTCCTTGCTGAACCTAAGCCAAGGAGACATCTCTCTAAGGACGAATTAAGGACGAGCTTGCCACCCGAGATCTGCCGTCTACTCTGGATGATCTCATCCTTCTGTCCGCCTGGATTGATATGAGGATCCGAGAACAGCTCCAAGAGGCTCGTCGGGAGGGAGGCCTCCTTAGACCGGTTCCATCCTTGCAGCAACCTCTGTTATTCTCTGATGCCGATCCTCCTAAGGAGTCTGTGAGCATGGACCGGTGTAAGCTGTCTTCTCAGGAGAGACAACGCAGACGCACTTCGATACTCTGTCTATATTGTGGCCTCGGAGGCCGTCTTGTGCGCCTGTGTCCCCAAAAGCCCCAAAGCCCAGGGTTGGTAGGAGAGACAACCTTGGGTAAAAGAGGACTTCCGTCCAAATTGTCCTTACCTGTGACCATAGTGTCCGGCGAGAGAACGCATCAGGTCTCTCCGAATATGGACTCTGGATCCGCGGCTAATTTCATTTGTAGAGACCTGGTGGATCTTCTGTAATTGCCCACTACCCCTCTGGAGAGGCCGTTGACGGTGGCATCGGTAAATGGACTTCCTCTGCCAGATCCAGTTATTGATGTGACCAAGCCGCTGAGGCACCAAGTGGGAGCTCTCCACTCTGAGTTGCTATAATTTTTTGTCTTGTCCAAGGCCGTTAACCCTGTGCTGCTGGGCCTGCCTTGGCTCCGACTACATGCCCCAGTCCTGGAACTATGGAGAGGTTCTCCAGTGGGGCCCCGAATGTCACAACCATTGCCTGGGACAGATTAGTTCGGCTCAGCCTCCTCTGCCTCAGTCATTGGCAGGATTGCCTGGCCATTATGCTGCATTTTCGGATGTCTTCAGTAAGTGGGAGGCGGAGACGCCACCCCCACACCGGGCGAATGACTGTCCTATTGAGCTGATTCCTGGTGCAGCCCTTCCCCGTGGTATCCTCTCTCTTTGCCAAAGACTCTGTCTATGTCCGCCTATGTCAAAGAGAACTTGGAGAGGGGCTTCATACGGAAGTCTTCCTCTCCGGCAGTAGCCGGGTTCTTCTTTGTCAAGAAGAAGGATGATTCTCTATGTCCCGGGGTCTCAACCAGATCACGGTAAAAAATTAATATCCATTGCCATTGATCTCAGAATTGTTTGACCGTATACGTGGTGCCAAGATTTTTAACAAACCAGACCTGCATTTGGCTTACAACCTAATCCGGATTTGCCAGGGTGACGAATGGAAGACGGCATTTAACACCTGTGACGGCCACTATGAACATCTTGTAATCCCCTTCAGCCTGTAATGCTCCCGCGGTCTTCCAAGAGTTCGTTAATGACATTTTCCGTGACCTCCTCTATGTTTGTGTAGTAGTCTATCTTGATGACATCTTGATTTCTTCTCCAGATCCTATGACTCGTCAGAGACATGTCCGTCAAGTTTTGCTGCAGTTAAGGGAGAATTATCTGTACGCCAAGTTGGAGAAGTGAATGTTTCAGAGAGATGCTCTACCCTTCCTGGGCTACATCATCTCGAATAGAGGTCTCAAGTTGGATCCTGAGAAGGTAAAGTCCGTCCTGGAATGGGCACGTCCTCAAGGCTTGAGGGCCATACAGCGCTTTCTGGGATTCGCAAATTTTTACAAACAGTTCATCCCAAACTTCTCTTCACTGACATCTCCTATCTCTAACCTCACCAAGAAGGGCATCAATGCCAAGGTGTGGACTCCTGAGGCAGAGTCCGCATTCAATAGCCTGAAGAGTGCCTTCACGTCTGCCTCTATCCTCCATCATCCAGATGTTTCTCTACAGTTCTCGTTGGAGCTGGATGCCTCCTGTGTCGGTGCTGGTGCACTCCTGTTCCAGAGAGGTTCCAAGGGCAAGTCAATGTTATGTGGATATTTCTCTAAACACTTCTCATCCGCAGAACGCAACAACTCGATTGGGGATCGGGACATACTGGCCATCAATTGGCCCTTGAGGAGTGGAGACATCTACTAAAGGGCGCAGCTCATCCCATCCTGATTTTTACGGACCACAAGAACCTCACCTACCTCCAGATGGCCCAACGGCTGAATCCTCGTCAGTCCAGGTGGTTGCTGTTCTTTACCAGGTTCCAGTTTAAGCTCCATTATCGCCCCACTGACAAGAATGTAAGGGCCGATGCCTTGTCCAGGTCTTTCAAAACAGAAGACACCATGGAAATGCCACAGAACATTATCGACCCCTCTTGCATTGTCTCTGTCAATCCCTTGCAAGTTGGGGACATTGCTCCAGGGAGGACTTTTGTGCGCCTGGCTGACAGAGGGAGAATCCTGCGCTAGGGACACTCCTCTAGACTGGCAGGTCACTCTGGGACCCATAAGACCGGGATCTGATTGCCCGTCATTTCTGGTGGCCCATGCTGCCCAAGGACATTATGGACTTTGTTTCCTCCTGCTCTGTGTGTGCAGCTAACAAGGTCGCTCACTCCAGACCTGCTGGCCTGCTCCAGCCATTGCCTGTGCATGATTCTCCCTGGCAGCATATAGCTATGGACTTTATTACTGACCTGCCTCTCTCTGCCGGATGCAGTACTCACTGGGTGGTGGCGGATCGGTTTTCGAAGATGGCCCACTTCGTTCCTCTGACCAGTCTTCCTTCTGCTCCTCAATTGGCCAAGCTGTTTATCTAACACATCTTCCGCCTGCACGGCTTGTTGCAGCATATTGTGTCTGATTGGGGGGTTCAGTTCACCTTGAGGTTCTGGAGAGCCCTCTGCAGATTCCTAGGTGTGAAATTGGACTTTTCCTCTGCCTACCAAACACAGTCCAATGGTCAGGTCGAGAGGATCAATCAGATCTTGTAGAACTACCTACACCATTTAGTCTCTAAGCAGCATGATGACTGGGTGCAGTTCCTTCCGTGGGCTGAGTTCTCTTATAACAATCATACCAGCGAGTCGACAAGGAACACACCGTTCTTCATTGTCCTTGGTCAATACCCACGAATACCTCAGGCAGCAGACTCGATCCTCCATCCTGCTTACAGTTGACTGTATGAAACGGAAGGCGGACACAAGGAGAAGAGAACCTCCTCAGTTTCTTCCTGGCACAAAGGTCTGCCTGTCCTCCAGGAACATTCGACTGAGGGTGCCGTCATGCAAGTTTGCTCCCAGGTTCCTCGGACCCCTCGAGATCCTGCAACGGATCAACCCTGTTGCCTACAAGCTTCGGCTGCCTTCTGCCCTCAAGATCCCCAATTCCTTTACCAAGACTCCTGGCCCTGCGGTTGCCTCCAGCGGCCCTTCAGACACCTTCGAGGTTAAGGAGATCCTGGACACCAAGAAACTGAGAGGAAAGACTTTTTATTTGGTGGTTTGAGGGGGTTTGGTCCTGAAGAGAGATCCTGGGAGCCAGAGGAGAACCTCAATGCTCTTACCTTCTGAAGAAGTTTCTCTCTCGCACTGGTCCCAAGAAGAGGGGGCGTAAGAGGGGGCATACTGTCAAGCCCATGGCCGCGTGCCGTCAGGCTCACTCATCTCCTGACACCTGCACCCATGAATCTGCGAGCACTGGCCCCAGTCTCCTCCTCAGGAGACGCCACTACTCACTGCCGCTCACCTCGGCCGGTTCCCGTAGGTGTAATTAGCCCATAGCACCCTGGACTATAAGTAGAGACCAGCCCCTTCCTTCCACGCCTGAGCGTTGTTGTCGTATCCTAAGATTGTCTTGCTAATGGTCCCCTAGTGTTTCCTGCTCACAGTGTTCCCTGTTCCTGTATCCTGTATCCCATGCTATCCTGTTCTAGTGTCGTGTTGTGCTGTAGTCATGCAGTGCTGTATCTACGCCTGTCCTGCTGCTCCATGCCTGACGTCTACCCGCTGCCTAGCCCCAGCCGAGCCTGCCTTTCTACTGTCCGAGCTGCCAGAGGTACCATATACGAACTGTGAACTGTGACCTGCACCCTGTTGGCCAGCTGCCATACCGCCAAGGTGGTATGGCCCAGAGGGTCCACGAACCCAACGTGACATCAGGACTCATCTCGTCTGTTTATCCTATTATATTATCTACCAATATGGATCACTTCAGGAATCGCCAGGATACTAGAGATCGGCTACCACAAGTACTTTTTTCACTGTACGACCTAACACCACTATTGTTTTTTTCTGACAAGGAAACCAAAATCATGACTAACTTGTTTAACGAACTTGAAAATAATATGAGATCTGAATTGCACCATCATATTGATGTTATGTTTCTCACTATATATCTCAATGAGCACATAGCACCACGAGGCTTTAGAATACCCTTTGAATCTTGCATTAAAGAGGCTCTGTCACCACATTATAAGTGGCCTATTTTGTACATAATGTGATCGGCGCTGTAATGTAGATTACAGCAGTGTTTTTTATTTAGAAAAACGATCATTTTTGACTGAGTTATGACGTATATTAGCTTTATGCTAATGAGTTTCTCAATGAACAACTGGGCGTGTTTTACTATGTGACCAAGTGGGCATTGTACAGAAGAGTGTAAGATACACTAATACACTTCTCTCCATTCATTTACACTGCAAATAGCGATATAGCTATATCGCTATGTGCAGTCACATAAACACACTATAACGCTACTCATGTGTCATGACAATCAATATACATTACCTCCAGCCAGGACGTGATGTGTATTCATTCTCCTGACCACTCCTGTAGCGTCTCCGTGAGTTACAGCATAGCAGGCGTAGTCTCGCGAGATTATGCTGTAAACAGTCATTCACAGCGAGATCTCAAAACATTCCCTACAGCCAATATAAGAGGGTACGAAAAAACTGCAGCCTTGAAGGTGACTTCCTTAAACAAGCTGGTACCCTTAAAAAACATTTTAAGCAAAAGCGCTACACTATTCGTCTCCTATCTGACGCCTATCAAAAAAAATAAAGGCTGAAACAAATAGATTGTTTAACATCTACAGAAAAATCAGAATCAAAGGGTGAAGTCAATAATCTAAGCAAGTTCAACTTTATCAGCACATATAATAAAAAATTCAAGAAACTTAGAGAAGTTTTAAGTACCCACTGGCATATACTAGACATCCATACCCATGACCTTTTTTTTAAAGTCCCTTTTACCTACTATGCCCAAATGCACATACCGTAGAGCGTCTAGCCGGATGAAACATTGAGCAACCACCAATAACAAAAAAAAACATCTTCATTACCCATGGGGAGTTTCAAACGCGGTAAAAATCGTTGTCTTTGCTGCATGAGTATCCAACATAAATGCAGCTCTTTTTCTAGCAATAATACTCAGGACATTTTAAGTCTCAAACATAGGCTAACATGGCAATCCCAATTTGTCGTCTATCTTATCAATTGTATCTGTGGGGTCAAATATGTAGGACGCACCATTCAACCTTTACATTGTCGCTTGAACAAATACTGCTCCAATTGCAACAAAAAACTATGGGTGCATAGTATCTCTAAACACTGCACCCTGACACATGGGGGGGACTTCAAATGCTATACAATCATGCCCTTTGACTAAATTGATGCACAACAAGCGAATCAGATATGAATCCCTCTGTCAACGAGAGGTATATTGGATCTATAGATTGAATACACTAGTGCCCTCTGGCTTGAATGAGATTTCAGAAACCATAATATCAAAAACTGTGAACCTTAAGTGAATTAGTCACGTAAACATGGCGCATTTCAAACCCCCTCCCTCAATTGGTATATTTTATTATAGAAATTTTATACATCTTATACACTTATATACTTATGTAGTTTTAGTAATGTAGATTATATCTTTTACCAATGTACAAAATCTTGCCTACTCCTTGTAATTTTACAATCAAACGGGAATGTATGTATTTATATTTATATATTTTTATATGTGTATATCTATTTGGATTTTTCCATTTGTGTGTATGTGTGTATATATATACACCGCGTTTCAAATTATTATGCAAATGTTATTATTCGCTGATTTTCCTAAATAGTCGATGCAAATGACAGTCAGTATAATCTTCAAGCCATCAACCATTGGAGTATAATGCAAATTTTATTGAACAAATCTCCTAATGATAACAGGTTTTTTTTAGAAGTAAAAAACTCAAAATGCACTGTTTCTAATTATTATGCACAACAGAGATCAAAACATTTTAAAGGTTGTAAAGAGAAATAAAATGGTAATTTGTTGAATTTGCATCAGGAGATCATATTTACAGAAATCAAAAGCTCTTTCAATCAAAAAAACTTAACAGGCCAAGTTACATGTTAACATAGGACCCCTTCTTTGATATCACCTTCACAATTCTTGCATCCATTGAATTTGTGAGTATTTGGACAGTTTCTGCTTGAATATCTTTGCAGGATGTCAGAATAACCTCCCAGAGCTTCTGTTTTGATGTGAACTGCCTCCCACCCTCATAGATATTTTGCTTGAGGATGCTCCAAAGGTTCTCAATAGGGTTGAGGTCAGGGGAACATGGGGGCCACACCATGAGTTTCTCTCCTTTTATGCCCATAACAGCCAATGACTCACTGGTATTCTTTGGAGCATGAGATGGTGCATTGTCATGCATGAAGATAATTTTGCTACGGAAGGCACGGTTCTTTTTGTACCACGGAAGAAAGTGGTCAGTCATAAACTCTACGTACTTTGCAGAGGTCATTTTCACACCGTTAGGGACCCTAAAGGGGCCTAGCAGCTCTCTCCCCATGATTCCAGCCCAAAACATGACTCCGCCACCTCCTTGCTGACGTCGCAGCCTTGTTGGGACATGGTGGCCACTCACCAACCATCCACTACTCCATCCATCTGGACCATCCAGGGTTGCACGGCACTCATCAGTAAACAACACGGTTTGAAAATTAATCTTCATGTATTTCTGAGCCCACTGCAACCGTTTCTGCTTGTGAGCATTGTTTAGGGGTGGCCGAATAATAGCTTTATGCACACTTGCAAACCTCTGGAGGATCCTATACCTTGAGGTTCGCGGGACTCCAGAGGCACCAGCGGCTTCAAATACCTGTTTGCTGCTTTGCAATGGCATTTTTGCAGCTGCTCTCCTAATCCTATTAATTTGTCTGGCAGAAACCTTCCTCATTATGCCTATATCTGAACTAACCCGTCTGTGCTCTGTATCAGCCACAAATCTTTTCACAGTACGATGATCACGCTTACGTTTTCTTGAAATATCCAATGTTTTCATACCTTGTCCAAGGTATTGCACTATTTCACGCTTTTCGGCAGCAGAGAGATCCTTTTTCTTTCCCATATTGCTTGAAACCTGTGGCCTGCTTAATAATGTGGAACGTCCTTCTTAAGTAGTTTTCCTTTGATTGGGCACACCTGGGAAACTAATTATCACAGGTGTCTGAGATTGATTACAATGATCCAAAGAGCCCTAAGACACAATAGCATCCATGAGTTTAATTGAAAAACTAATAATTAAATGTTTATGACACTTAAATCCAATGTGCATAATGATGTGGAACACAGTGTATGTATATATATATATATATATATATATAATATATATATATATATATATATATATAGCACACAAGAAGACAGCAGCACTCACTAATGAATAATCGACCAGGTGCCCAGCAAAACGTCCCGATCCTAGGACGTATAATAATATATAGCAGAAGAAAATTTGCAGCACTCCAACATGAAAAAAATGGTGGTTTATTCAATCCAAACTAACAGCAACGTTTCAATCCTACAATAGGATCTTTAGGCCTTGAGGCTTGATAAAGATCCTATTGTAGGATTGAAACGTTGCTGTTAGTTTGGATTGAATAAACCACCATTTTTTTCATGTTGGAGTGCTGCAAATTTTCTTCTGCTATATATATATATATATATATATATATATATATATATACATATACATATATAGTAACCACTGTTTCTAACATAACTGAGCTTCCGGCCGGTCTTCATAGACTTGTTAGCGTGACTGTCAGCATCACAAAGACAGTTAGAATACATTACACTACGTAGGTATTGTAATGTATTATAGAAGCGATGACTGCTGCAGGTCTTCAAGTTCCCTAGTGGAACAAAAAAAAAGTAAAATAAAAAGTTAATTAAAATGTTATTAAAAACTTATATAACTTATATAAAATTTATAAGTTAAAAAAACAAAAACTGCTTATTTTCCTATGTCTTATATTATAGGAAAAAAATTAAAACGTTAAAAAAGTACTGGATTTTTCGGACTATAAGACGCAGTTTTTAGCAAGAATAAATCTTGCTAAAAAGTCCCTGCGTCTTATAGTCGCCGGGCCCCCTGACCACTCCTTACTTAACCCTTTCCCAACCCGTGATGTGCCGGCACATCATGGAGAAGGGAGGAGATGATGTATGGAGCGGGCTCACGTGCTGAGCCCGCTCACTACACTGCAGGTGTCAGCTTCTGACACGCTGCTCTAACGCCCAGGAACAGTGATGCCACTGTTCCTGGCCGTTTAACTAGTTAAATGCCGCGGTCAATAGCCACCGCGGCATTTACAGTGGTTTTCCCATGAAGGACATATATAACATATCCACAGGATATCCTCAGAAAAAGCATGGTTGAACAGCAGCACACGTCTCCCAAATTTCAATCAATATATTCTTTTATTGGTCAAACATCCAGTAAAGAATGGCCATTCTATCCTGTGGATATCCATGGATAAACCATGCTTTTTCTGAGGATTACATTACGTCAGACTGGGTTTGTCTGATTTTACAGCATGACATCGCTCCTGATATCGGGATTTGTGCTGCTTCAAATACTTTATTTTTTGGATTATATCCACAGGATATGTCATAAATGTCAGATAGATGCGGGTCCCACCTCTGAGACCCGCATCTATCTCTAGAATGGGGCCCCCTAAACCTTGTCCCATCTTACCCGGCTCCGCTGTCTTCCAGCCACTTCCTGGTTACATGGTCGATTTACGGAAACAGCGTATCTCGCAAAGCTACGCAGTTTCCGTAACTCCCATATAACTGAATAGTAGTTACGGAAACAGCGTAGCATGCTATGCTGCTTCTCTAACTGCCATTCACTACTATGGGAGTTACGGAAACGGCATAGCTCAGCGTAACTAATCCATGTAATTTCAGTGTATTGGAACAGCGATCTAATGATCGCTGGTTCAAGTCCCCTAGGGGAACTAATAAAATGTGTAAAAAAAAAAGAAAGTTAGATACATTTTCAGGAGTGTAAATTTTTTTTACAAGTTAAAAAAAACAACCCTTTTCCCATTTTTCCTCAAGTACAATCTAAAAATAAAAAAATAATAAAAAATTGGTCACGCTGTTACAGAAGTATGTAAAAGTAACATTAGTATTGCAGTGTATTGTACCAGCGATCTAGGGGGACTAATAAAATGTGTGAAAAAAAGTTTAATAAAGTTGAATATATTTAACCCCCCATTGCCCATTTTTACTCTAAAGTAATGTAAAAAATAAAAAAATAAACAAAATTGGTATCGCTGTGTCCATAAAAGTATGAACTATTACAATATAACATTATTAAACTGACACGGTGAACGCCGTAAAAAATAAAGACTTTAAAACGCCAAAATCTGTTTTTTGGTCAGGTTAGCTCTAAAAAATTTTTTTTAGATAAAGTGATCAAAAAGTTGTATGTACCAAAAAATGGAACCAATAAAAAATACAGCTCATCCTGCAAAAAATAAGCCCTCGCACCACTCAATCGACCAAAAAATTTAAAAGTTTTGGCTGTCGGAATGTGGTGAAAAAAAACCTATTTTCTATTAACAAATTGTTTTTTCTTTGTAAAAGTAGTAAAATATGAAAAACCTATATAAATTTGGTATCACCATAACTGCAATGAGCCGCAGAATAAAGTAAAGTTGTTGTTTTTACTGCACAGTGAAAGCCGTAAAAATGAAACCCAAAAAATCATGGAGGAATTACAGTTTTTTCCAATTTCAGCCCGCACATTTTTTTTCCATTTCCCAGTACATTATATGGTACTTAAAATGATGTCAATAGAAAATACAACTACTCCCGCAATCCCGCAAAAAATAAGCCCTCACACTACACTATTGACAGAAAAATAAAAAGTCATGGCTCTTGGAAGGCGGGGAGTGAAAAACAAAAATGAACAAAGCAAAAAACGATCATTCCTAAAAGGGTTAATTAGTTTCTAATGAAAAAAACATTTATGACCACATGTGGGGTATTTCCGCACTCAGGAGAAATTGCTTTACAAATGTTTGGGTGCTTTTTCTCCTTTATCCCTCTAAAAATGTAAACATTTTAGTCGAAAAAATTTTGATATTAATTTTCACGGCCTAATTCTAATAATATTCTGCAAAAGACCTGTGGGGTCTAAATGCTCACTATACCCCTAGATAGATTCCCTAAGGGGTGTAGTTTCCCAAATGGGGTTACTTTTGGGGTGTTTCTACTGTTTTTGGTCCCTCAGGTGCTTTGCAAATGCGACATGGCACCCGAAAACCATTCCAGCTAAATTTAAGCTCCAAAAGCCAAATAGCGCTCCTCCCCTTCTATGCCCTGACATGGGTCCAAACAGCAGTTTATTACCACATATAGGGTATTTCTGTAATTGGAAGAAATTGCTTTACAAATGTTGGTGTTCTATTTCTTCTATATTCCTTGTAAAAAATAAAAATGTTGCCGTTTTTTTCAGAAAAAAAGTAGATTTTTATTTTCACAGCCTAATTCCACTAAATTATTTTTAACATTCTTTTATTTTTGATAGGAATTTTATAACAGTACAAAAAAGAAAGAAGAAAAAGGTTAGAGGCTTACATTGCTCAAGTAAACCAAAGTCATCAATCCCCTGACGCAGCAGGGTGGAAGATCAGGATAACAACAAATGTCTAATAGCTTAGTACAATGTATATAACGAATCCTGTTTATACATATTTCGCAAAGTGAGCTTCTAATCCAAGTAGGTCGGATCAATATGCACTAATAAAAACATACACCGCATCAGGCATATGAGTAAGTAGACCTACATAAAGAAAAAGAAGACATACAACAAAAACCAAAAATACAACAAGAAATAGACCTGCATAAGTACAAGTAACATGGTGACAATAACTACAATCAATCCAGTCAGGTGACAAAGCTATCAAGAAGAGGTAGGCAAAAACAAACCACGATTCTCAGAAAAAGATACGGGGCTGCAAAGCAGGGCCCAACCTTTGAAAGAAGTATTTCTCCGCTCAACAGGACACCTAGCTGTGAATTCTCTCCACCACACACCATCTCAACCAAACCCATTCTCCCCTGAACACTACCTATGCGTATGATAAATACTCATTAGAAGAACAGAAGACGATCCAATCCGGCCAAACTAAGTGCATAGACCTGATTGTGGGGTTATAAGGTCACGTCGCCTCTTCCGACCTATGTAAATGGAGTATCTCCCTTTTTTTTATCATATTGCTTTTAATATGACATTAACATACATTTTATTTATTTGTGTTCTCATGTTCTACTTTTTACTTTGTTCTTACTTTTACTTTTCTATGGGGGCTGCCATTTATTTTTTTTCATCTCTGTATGTGCGATTAACGACACATACAGAGATGGAATACGGCACATACAACCCCATAGAGAATGCGAACGGGAGCCGCTCCATTCTCTAAAGCGTACGCCATCTGTGTGGGAACGGCGCATGCGCCACTCCCACACAGACCAAAACGAAGCTCGTTCGCAGAGCGAAATCCGGCGCCATTTTCATGTGGACCAGAAGCCGCTGCCGGACAGTAAGATGACGACTTCCGGCCGCGGCTTCTGGCCATATGTTCAAGAAAGCGAAGGCGCAAGGAATAGGAGCGGAGGCGGCGGCGACAGCAGAAGGTAATTTATGTTCGTGTACATGATGTGTGTATTATGTTCGTGTTTGTTCGTGTTATACTGTCTGCTGAGCACTGTATCTAATCTTCCTACACTCTGCAGTCGCTCAGAAAATGGCGGCACACAGTGTAGGCGGTTTGAAGATTCAAACCCCTCCTTCTCCTGGCACTAGCCAGAATAAGGGAGGGGGGATTGTGTGAGGACACTAGAGAGAGTGTGTTTACCCCAAATTTTCAGCATAAAGCAATGAGGTTGCTTTACCACATTGACCATGCTGCAATTTTGTGAACTGCTCCCTTAGAATCTAATTTATAATATTTCCTGACTTGTGAAAAAATAAAAAAAATTAAAACAATGTGTAATCACTTAAATAATAATTGTTTAACGAAAAATAATGTTTAGCGACACATTCCCTTTAACCAGTCAGTGACAAAAGGAACCCTATCTGTCTGAGTTGTCAACGGTATTGGTGATAAAGAGGCCTCTAAACTTATCCATAACTTAGATGTATCATGATGAAACCAGTCTAGGATTCTAGTTGCCACTGCAGGACTGAAAGTCAGGTAAGCCCAAGCCTACCTGTTGTTTAATCTTAATGAGCGTAGCTTTCACTATTCTGGAAGGTTTAGTTCGCCAGATAAACCTATTTAGAGCTTTAGTTATCAAAAGAAAGAATTGTCTGGGCAGTGTACACGGTATTGTCTGAAATAAATACATCAGATGGGGAAGAACATTCATTTTTACTACATTGAGCCTACCTAGCCAGGAAAAGTCCTTATGTTCCCATCTGGACAAACCAGTTTTGAGAGAAGATTGGAGGATAGGGGTGAAGTTGAGAGAGTAGGAATCCGCAAGGTTAACTGGAATTTTAATCCCGAGATATTTAAGGGAGTCTACCTTCCATGAGAAGGAGTAGTTATGACGTAGTTGTTGTACTATAAGGGCTTCCAAATTAATAACCAGTGCCTCGCTTTTGGAGAGATTCATTTTATAGGTGCTTAAATAGCTGTACGTTTGTATTGACTTCATCAGAGATGGTAAAGATAAATGGGGCTGAGTGATTTAAAACAATAAGTCATCAACAAAAGCCTAAAATGAGCCTCTCCAACTCTAATTCCCCTGATATCACTGTTGTTTCTGACCGCTATCAGCAGATGTTCCATTACTAAAGCGAATAGTAATAGGGAGAGCGGGAGGCCCTGTCTGGTGCCATTCTCAATCATAAATGAAATAGACAAGGCACCATTTATCTGAATACGAGCTTGAGGCCTATTATATAAGGACATTATCACGATTATCACGATCCTGGCCCATGCCAATCTAAATCAGAGCGGCCAGCAGAAATCCCCAGCCCACCCCATCAAACGCCTTTTCAGTATACAAAGATAGTAGCATACAAGGGATCCGATTTTGCTTCACATGATGTAACAGAGAAAATGTCTTTAAAGTATTCTCTCTAGCCTCACGTTGCGGTACAAAACCTACTTGATCCAGGTGCACTAGGGAACCCAGGAACCCACTCTATTTCAATCAGTTTTGCGAACATCTTAGCATCTGTGTTAAAGAGAGAGACAGGGCGAAAGCTAGCACATTGTTGCAGATCCCTACCTGCTTTCGTTATGACTGTAATATGGGCTTGTAGGAAGAAGTCTGGGAACTGACTGACTTCAGAGATTAAATTCTTCCAACAGCGGTGAGACTATGTCTTCCTGTAGTATTTTATAAAAACTCGCTGTGTATCCATCAGGACCCGGAATCTTCCTGGTGGGCAGGGCTTTAATAACGTGTAGTATCTCATCTGCAGTAAAAGGGGAATGTAAAAATGAGCGTCTTCTTGAGTGAGCGTGGGTAACGCAGTGTCTTGCATGTATTCCGATAAAGTTATCAAGGGATTATGGGAGGTTTTCCCAAGTAGATGGGTGTAGGTTGTAAAGAGAAGAATAGTAATCACAGATTGAGGATGCTATGTCTTCCGTCAGATGTACTAGTCCACCAGTGGAATTTCTTATGGAGGGCAGATATGAGACAGCTGCCCGATCACATTATTTCCGCATTCATAAAAAAAAGAGAACATACCTGACAGAGACGGGGCGCTTTTCTTATCTAGAAGGGATTGAATGTCATGTTCTCCTGTAATGTTTGTTTGTGTTGAACTTCTAAGTTCTGTAAAGAAATTAATTGACCACTAAGTCGGGCACGACTTTCCTTTTTAATATGAGAACCATGTTTGATAAGAACACCCCTAAGGACATATTTGAGAGCTTCCCATTTAACTGCAGGAGAAGAGGGATCATGTGTATGATCTGCTGTAAAATGTACAACCGTCTGCTTCAATTCAGCCAAACACAATGCATCTTGTAATAAAGACTCATTTAGTCACCAAGTAAATTCCCTATATCCCCGCTGTGTAAATCGGAGTGCACATTAAACCGGAGCATGATCTGAAATAAATACACTACCGTTCAAAAGTTTGGGGTCACCCAGACAATTTTGTGTTTTCCATGAAAACTCACACTTATAGTTATCAAATGAGTTGCAAAATGACTAGAAAATATAGTCAAGACATTGACAAGGTTAGAAATAATGATTTTTATTTGAAATAATAATTTTCTCCTTCAAAATTTGCTTTCGTCAAAGAATGCTCCATTTGCAGCAATTACAGCATTGCAGACCTTTGGCATTCTAGCTGTTAATTTGCTGAGGTAATCGGGAGAAATTTCCCCCCATGCTTCCAGAAGGCCCTCCCACAAGTTGGATTGGCTTGATGGGCACTTCTTGCGTACCATACGGTCAAGCTGCTCCCACAACAGCTCTATGGGGTTGAGATCTGGTGACTGCGCTGGCCACTCCATTACAGATAGAATACCAGCTGCCTGCTTCTTCCCTAAATAGTTCTTGCATCATTTGGAGGTGTGCTTTGGGTCATTGTCCTGTTGTAGGATGAAATTGGCTCCAATCAAGCGCTGTCCACAGGGTATGGCATGGCGTTGCAAAATGGAGTGATAGCCTTCCTTATTCAAAATCCCTTTTACCTTGTACAAATCTCCCACATTAACCAGCACCAAAGCAACCCCAGACCATCACATTACCTCCACCATGCTTGACAGATGGCGTCAGGCACTCTTCCAGCATCTTTTCAGTTGTTCTGCGTCTCACAAATGTTCTTCTGTGTGATCCAAACACCTCAAACTTCGATTCGTCTGTCCATAACACTTTTTTCCAATCTTCCTCTGTCCAATGTCTGTGTGCTTTTGCCCATATTAATCTTTTCCTTTTATTAGCCAGTCTCAGACATGGCTTTTTCTTTGCCACTCTGCATCCCGGAGTCGCCTCTTCACTGTAGACGTTGACACTGGCGTTTTGTGGGTACTATTTAATGAAGCTGCCAGTTGAAGACCTGTGAGGTGTCTATTTCTCAAATTAGAGACTCTAATGTACTTGTCTTGTTGCTCAGTTGTGCAGCGGGGCCTCCCACTTCTCTTTCTACTCTGGTTAGAGCCTGTTTGTGCTGTCCTCTGAAAGGAGTAGTACACACCGTTGTAGGAAATCTTCAGTTTCTTGGCAATTTCTCGCATGGAATAGCCTTCATTTCTAAGAACAAGAATAGACTGTCGAGTTTCACATGAAAGCTCTCTTTTTCTAGCCATTTTGAGAGTTCCTCAGAGATGCTTCAGATTCGCAACTAGCTCAAAGGAAGGTCAGTTTTATAGCTTCTCTAAACAGAAAAACTGTTTACAGCGGTGCTAACATAATTGCACAAGGGTTTTCAAGTGTTTTCTAATCATCCATTAGCCTTCTAACACAGTTAGCAAACACGATGTACCATTAGAACACTTTAGTGATGGTTGCTGGAAATGGGCCTCTATACACCAATGTAGATATTGCATTAAAAATCAGACGTTTGCAGCTAGAATAGTCATTTAGCACATTAACAATGTATAGAGTGTATTTCTGATTAATTTAATGTTATCTTCATTGAAAAAAACTGTGCTTTTCTTGCAAAAATAAGAATGAACAAAAAGAAAACATATATATTATCAAAGCAGACCTCCATATCCCCATACAGGGGAGTAATAGTGACATCAAGACCGTAGTTAGCAAGCGTGTCTCGTAGCGTAATAAACACTAAGGGACCATGGATTCCATACTGATGAGAATTTGTGAAACGATGAGTTTCCCAAGAATATGATTTTTTCATATGCGTAGGTTGTGTTAAAGAGACTCTGTCACCACATTATAAGTGCCCTATCTCCTACATAAGAGATGGGCGCTGTAATGTAGGTGACAGTAATGCTTTTTATTTAAAAAAACGATCTTTTTTCACAAAGTTAGGAGCGATTTAAGTTTATGCTAATAAGCTTTCTTAATGCGCAAGTGGGCGTACTTTTACTTTCGACCAAGTGGGCGTTGTACAGAGGAGTGCATGACGCTGACCAATCGGCATCATGCACTCCTCTCCATTCATTTACACTGCACTAGCGATATAGATATATCGCTATGTGCAGCCTCATACACAAACCCTAACATTACTACAGTGTCCTGATAATGAATACACATGAAATCCAGCCTGGACGTCATGTGTACTCAGAATCCTGACACATCTGACTCTTTTTTTGTGAGATTCCGGCAAGTGAAACCAAGTCTCGTTTAGCTCCGAGATCTCGCGAGATTTCGTATCCGTTGCTGGAATCTCACAAAAAAAGAGTCAGAAGTGTCAGGATTCTGAGTACACATGACGTCCAGGCTGGATGGTCATGTGTATTCATTATCAGGACACTGTAGTAATGTTAGGGCTTGTGTATGTAGCTGCACATAGTGATATAACTATATCGCTAGTGCAGTGTAAATGAATGGAGAGGAGTGCATGATGCCGATTGGTCAGCATCATGCACTCCTCTGTACAACGCCCACTTGGTCTAAAGTAAAAGTACGCCCACTTGGGCATTAAGAAAGCTCATTAGCATAAACTTAAATCACTCCTAACTTTGTGAAAAAAGATAGTTTTTTTAAATAAAAAGCATTACTGTCACCTACATTACAGCGCCAATCTCCTTATATAGGAGATAGGGCACTTATAATGTGGTGACAGAGTCTCTTTAATTAGCGTAATCAGTTCTCCTAATAGAGGAGCAGCGATCTCCTTCCAATGTCGAGTCACCACCAGTTTTGCCATGAAAAGGATTTTACAAATTAAACAACGTAGTGTTAAACTAACCCATGTCAAGAAACAGCAGGGCCAGTTGTGGGGACTGAGGGATATGACAATTGGAGACGGTGGACAAGAGATCAAAAACCTGAGACCAATACGGGACAAGTTTGGGACATGCCCATAACGTATGATAGAGAGTGCCAGTATGGCCACAACTCTTCCAACATAATGGGGACGACTCAGGGAACATTTTGTGTAATCTATCTGGAGCGTAATACCATTGCAGAGAAGTTTTCATAGCAGCTTCTATGTGTTGAATACATGGTAAGGCTTTATAAATTAATTTAAATGCATCCACCCACGCCTCCTCTGAAAAGGAGCACCCCAGGTCTCTCTCCCAGGACCGAAGGGGATGTGATTTAGAAAAAAGTGAGTGTGAATGTAGCATATTATATACAAGTCTCCCTTGCTTCGTTTTGAGAAATATCCAAACACTTTAAAAAGACATACAGCATCAAAATTATTGTAAGTCTTAATACAGTCTCTAATCTGGAGGTATTTGAAGAAATCTGAAACAGGCACAGCGTATTGAGATGTGAGATGTTCAACACCAATGTTGAAATGTTGATCCCATATTTGCATCTTTCAAGTATACCCAGTCAGAGAGGGTTCACAAACGAACCAGGACTTGGAGTATGTGTTTAATACGTTTTTAATGCACACGGTGGGGCTTTTCACAGTGGTGACTATACCCCTGTTTTTAGAGAGTTATGAAATAAAATGTATACGTTTTACTCATATATCACTTCAGTGAATTACAATTTCCTATACTTTGTGGGAGCACAAGTTAATATATATCGAAGAAATACAGTGAATTATAGCATATTATATACAAGTCTCCCTTGCTTCGTTTTGAGAAATATCCAAACACTTTAAAAAGACATACAGCATCAAAATTATTGTAAGTCTTAATACAGTCTCTAATCTGAAGGTATTTGAAGAAATCTGAAACAGGTACAGCGTATTGAGATGTGAGATGTTCAAAACTCACCAAGCAATTATCCTTAAACAAATGTGAAGAATTAGTAATGCCTTTCATTGACTACAAAGATAATGATAAATTGGGGACAATCATCGAAAAAATATCAATGGGAATTTATGATTTTAATAGGGGGCTATGTTCAGTAGATGTGCGATGCAAGGAAGATCAACACTGTAAAGTCACCTGAGTCAACGGGGATAGTGAGTGGAGAGATGGAAGGTCCCAAAAGGTCAAAAACAAGGTGGTTTTTAGGCTTATCGGAGATATGTACAAGGATTCTATTTGAAGCCAGTGTATATCTTTATCATCATGCCACCAATCTGAAATCTGTGCAACAAGGGTGGCAATATAGTAACTGTGAATGTTTGGGACACTCAATCCTCCCATCTTTTTGTCACGAGTAAGTATGTGCCGGGATATTCTGGGTTTGCATCCCGACCAAATAAAGCAGGAAAGGGTTTTTTGGGCTGCCAGGAAAGATTTGGAAGGCACGCTAATTGGGAGGGTGCGAAGTATAATAGCCTTGGCAAAAGAAGCATTTTATATGCAGCTATTTGTCCTATCCATGACGTGTCATATTGGAGGAGTCTGTCAGATTCCGCATGTATGGACTGAAGAAGAGGGTCGTAATTAGCTTTGTATAGGTCACGGAAAGAAGATGTAATGGTGATGGATTTTTTGTATTTTTTAAATTACATGGTCGTGACCCTTTTTTCCTTCTTTGGATAGTTATCTGTTCTGCAGACAAAGGTGGGGGGATTTTTTTACAGGATAGGTCCGATTACATCCATGAATCTCTTAGGTTGTTAGCAGACACCTTTTTCTACGAAAAATTGGAAATTAACCCCCTTTCTTCATACACCATTGCATTTAAATCCCTAAAAGAATTGGCCTTTAGTGATAACATCATTACCAAAAAGGAAAGGAATTTTTCGTCAGTTTCCTTTCCGACTATGCCTTTTATGTATCATTTGCCCAAAGTACACAAATCACTAACCTCACCCCCCGGGTGCCCCATAATTGCAGGCATAGGATCCCTCACTAGTAACCTCTCCTACTTTGTAGATCTACACCTCCAACCGTTTGTCTTAAAACTACCGTCTTATCTAAAGGATTCAACGCAATTAATTAGACACCGGCGTATACTCAACTCCGTACATAATTTGTCATCCCTCAGTTTTCTCACAGCAGATGTATCTGCCTTGTATACCAACATTCCACATGACAAAGGCCTAGAGACCATTGAATTCTACTTACACTCCAATCGGAACATTCCTGGAAAACAAGCATCCTTTTTAAATTAATTGTATTGAATTTATATTACATCATAATATTTTTACTTTTGATAAGAAATTTTACAAACAGATCAGGGGTTGCGCTATGCGATGACGATTCGCTCCCTCCTATGCCAACCTCTATATGGGTGCTTTTGAGGACCTTTATATTTATGGCAATCACCTTTTTAAAGATAATATCTTATTCTACAGACGCTACATTGATGATTTATTTTTTATTTGGAAAGGGGACGCGACCAAAGCCTGCCTCTTCATGGAATTTTTAAACTGTAATCAATTTGGATTAAACTTTACACATAATTTTTCAGCCACATCAATTGACTTTTTAGATCTCATTATCAGCAAGGACACCAATGGAAATCTGTTCACCAACACACATTTTAAGACAGTTGACGTGAATAGTTACCTGGATTTTAAAAGCGCCCATTACCCTCCCTGGCTGAGAAACATTCCTTTTAGTCAATTCAGAAAAATTTGAAAAAATTGTTCCAACCCAAAAAATTTAAATTCAGAATATATTTTTTTTTTAAATGATTCAAGGAAAAAAAACTTCCAAGTATTTTGATTAAAGGGGCCCACATGAAAGCTGCTAGCCTAACCCAAGAGGAGTGTATATGACCAGTTGTTAGGACTATTGACACTGAAAAAAACCAAACACAATTTTATCACGACTTTTAACCCCTTCAGGACTGAGCCTGTTTTGGCCTTCAGGATGAAGCCGATTTTTCAAATCTGACATGTGTCCCTTTATGTTGTAATAACTCCGGAATGCTTTTACCTAGCCAAGGGATTCTGAGATTGTTTTCTCGTGACATATTGTACTTTATGTTAGGGAAAAAATTTGGTCGATAAATTCAATATTTATTTGTAAAAAACTCCAAGATTTAGAGAAAATTAGCAAAAATTAGCATTTTTCTAAATTTAAATGTATTTGCTGGTAAGACAGATAGTAATACCGCACAAAATACTTACTAGTTTATATTTCCCATATATCTACTTTATGTTTGCATCGTTTTTTGAATATTATTTTATTTTTCTAGGACGTTACAAGGCTTAGAACTTTAGCAGCAATTTCTCATATTTTCAAGAAAATTTCAAAAGCCTATTTTTTCACGGACCAGTTAAGTTCTGAAGTGGCTTTGAGGGCCTTATATATTAGAAAGTCCCCATAAATCACCCCATTTTGAAAACTGCACCCCTCAAAGTATTCAAAACAGCATCCAGAAAGTGTTTTAACCCTTTAGGTGTTTCACAGGAATTATAGCAAAGTAGATGTGAAATTTACCAATTTCATTTTTTTTTTTCGAAAATTCATTTGTAATACATTTTTTCTGTACCACAGAAGGTTTTACGCAAGAAATGCAACTCAATATTTATTGCCAAGATTCTGCAGTTTTTACAAATATCCCACTTGTGGTCCTAGTCCGGTAATGGACTGAAACACAGGCCTCAGAAGCAAAGGACCACTTAGTGGATTTTGGGGCCTCCTTTTTCTAGAATATATTTTAGGCACAATGTCAGGTTTGAATAGGTCTTGTGGTACCAAAACAGTAAAGACCCCCCAAAAGTGACCCCATTTTGGAAACTATACCCCTCAAGGAATTTATGTATGTGTATAGTTAGCATTTTGAACCCACAGTTTTTTTGCTAAATTTGTTTGAATTAGTATGTGAAGATGAAAATCTACTTTTTTTGTGAAAAAACGTAGACATTTTACATTTTTACAAGGAATAAAAGTAGAAAAACACCCCAACATATGTAAAGAAATTTCTTCCGATTATAGTAATACCCCATATGTGGTAATAAACTGCTGTTTGGACCCACAGCAGGCCTCAGAAGAGAAGGAGCACCATTTGGATTTTAGATTTCTGATTTTACTGGAATAGTTTTCAGTGCCGTGTCGCGTTTGCAATGCACTGGAGGGATGAAAACAGCGGAAACCCCCCAAAAGTTACCCCATTTTGGAAACTACACCCCTCAAGAAATTTTTCTAGGGGTAAAGTTAGCATTTTGACCCCACAGTTGTTTTGCTGAATTCATTGGACTTAGTCTGTAAAGGTAAAAATCTCCTTTTTTTCTGTAAGAACTTAGAAATTTTTACATTTTACATGGAATAAAGGAGAAAAACACCCCAACATTTGTAAAGCAATTTCTCCTGATTACGTAAATACCCCATATGTGGTAATAAACTGCTTTTTGGACCCACACCGGGACTTAGAAGGGAAGGAGCGCTATTTGGCTTTTGGAGCTCAAATTTAGCTGGAATAGTTTTTGGGTGTCATGTTGAATTTGCAAAGCCCCCGAGGGACCGGAACAGTGGAAGCCCCCAAAAAGTAACCCCATTTGGGAAACTACACCACTTAAGGAATCTATCTAGGGGTATAGTGAGCATTTAGGCCCCACACGTCTTTTGCAGAATTTATTAGAATTAGGCCGTGAAAATTAATATCAACATTATATCCACTAAAATGTTGAATTTTTTCAATTTCACAGAGGATAAAGGAGAAAATGCCGCCCAACATTTGTAAAGCAATTTCTCCCGAATACGGCTATACCCCACATGTGGTCATAAATGTTTTTTCATTAGAAAGTAATTAACCCTTTCCGAACTGATCCATGTTTTGCTTTTTGCTTTTTCGTTTTTCCTCCCCGCTTTCCGAGAGCCACAACTTTTTTATTTTTCCGTCAATAGAGTGGTGTGATGGCTTATTTTTTGCGGGACGAGCTGTAGTTTTTATTGGTATCATTTTTTGGTACATAAGACTTTTTGAGCACTTTTTATTACATTTTTTAGTAGAGCCAATGTGACCAAAAAACTGTGATTTTGCAGTTTAAAATTCTTTATTTTTCACGGCGTTCACCATGCGAGTTCAATAATGGTATATTGTAATAGCTTGGACTTTTACGGACGCAGCGATACCAATTTTGTGTATTTTTTTTATTTTTTTACATTACTTTAGAGAAAAAATGTGAAAAGGGTTTCTTTTTGGACTTTAAATATTTATTAAATTTTTTCCACTAATAATAACTATTTACTTTTTTTTTTTACATATTTTATTAGTCCCCCTAGGAGACTTGAACCACCAATCACTAGATCACTGGTAGAATACACTGCAATACTAATGTATTGCAATATATTGTCATTTTTACAGGCTCCTGTAACAGCGTGATCGCTGTCTGTCCGTTAGTCCCGGGTATCAGCTGTAATACACAGCTGAGAACCGCAGCGTATGGCGCGGGCTCAGCGCATGAGATGCTCCATATATCACCCCCCACACACCACGACATGCTATTAAGTCATGGTGCACGAAGGGTTTAATGCGCAGCGGATGGTGCAGAGTGAAAATTACAATTTTCCACTGATGTGCCATTTTAGTGCACTATATGTTGTGCCCAGTTTGTGCCACAAATACCACATAAAATATTAACCGGGTTCTCCCGGGTATGGCGATGCCATATCGGTGGACGTAAACGGCTGTTTGGGCACGCTGTAGGGCTCAGAAGGGAGGGAGCGCCATTTGGCTTTTGGAGCACAGATTTAGCTTGGCAGTTGTTCTGTTTGGCGTTTTGCTGCCATTTCCGTTTATAATGTGTGCTGGGCAGAGTACATCAGGGGCATAATAAGAGGGTATAATAATGGGGTAAATAAATAATAATCCGCAGATCTGTGGCCAGTGTCGCACTGATAAATGGTGCCCAATCTTATCCGCTTTTGGAACACTCGGCACATTTTGCTTCGCCATAATCTGTTAGCCGGAACTTTTTTATTTTTTCACCACCGGAGCTGCGTGAGGGCTTATTTGTTGCGCGACAATCTGTAATTTTCATTGGTACCATTTTGAGGTACATGCGATTTTGTTGATCACTTTTTATGCCATTTTTCGGCAAGCCAGGTGACCAAAAACCATCAATTCTGACAATGATTTTTATTTATTTTTTTACAGACTTCACCCTGGGCTATAAATTACCATTATATTTTATTCTGCGGGTCGGTACGATTACGGCGATACCATATGTATATAGGTTTTTTTATGTTTTGCAGCGTTTGCGCAATAAAATCACTTATTTAGAAAATAAATTCTTTTTTGTGTCACCGTATTCTGAGAGCCATAACTTTTTATTTTTCAGTCAAAAAAGCTGTGTAAGGGCTTGTTTTTTGCGGGACGGGTTGTAGTTTGTATCGGTACGATTTTGGCGTACATGCGACTTTTTGATCACTTTTTATTGTATATTTTGGGAGGCGTGGTGACCAAAAAATAGTGCTTCTTGCATTGTTTTTCGTTTCTTTTTTTTGCAGTGTTCACCGTGCGGGAAAAATAATATTATAGTTTTATAGTTGGGGTCGTTACGAACGCGGTGATACCAAATATGTGTACTTTTTTTTTACGTGTTCATTTTTTTCCTATAATAAAAGACTTATAGGAAAAAAAAGCAGTTCTTGTTTATGTCACTTATAACTTTTATTTTTACACTTTTTTTAAAACATTTTTATTCTTTTTTTTACTTTTTTCACTTGTCCCACTAGGGGACACTTAGACTTGCAGCTTTGATCGCTGCTAGAGTACATTACACTACCTACGTAGTGTAATGTATTCTAACTGTCATTGTGACGTAACAGTCACACTGACAGGAAGCCCACGACGACCACCCTCCGGGTGGTCCTCGTAGGCTTCTGTACATGGCAGCTCGGAAGCCATTTTCTGGTGTCCGGTTGCCATGGGTACCATCGCCAGCCCCCGTGATTTCACATGGGGGCTGCCGATCGGCGCTAAAATCCTTCGATGTGGCGATCAGACTCGACCGCCGCATCGAAGGGGTTAACTGCCGAAATTAGCGGCGATGGGCCGCTGATCGGCAACGGGGAATGCAGGGCAGACACCCTGCACAGTTAACCGCAGCTGCGGTGAAGCGCCGCGCGGCGGTTAACCGTCAAAGCACAGATGTAACTGCACGTCAAGGTGCGCGAACTTACTGCACACATTGACGTGCAGTTACGTCAAGGTGCGGGAAGGGGTTAATATGGGAAGTAAACGTATAACCTCTGTTTTGTGTAAACACTGGTACATTCTAAAAAATGATCCATACCTGAAAGACATTTTACCAGACCTGCCAAAGATTACCTATAGAAGATCTCAAACCCTAAGAAATATTCTTGCCCCAAGTAAACTGCATGATCCTAAGCCCAGTCGCCCTAGTATGTTCCCCTCACTTTGTGGTTCTTTTCATTGTGGTCACTCAAGGTGTTTTTGTTGTAATAACATACCACATAGAACCACATCATACACTTCTGCCGTCACCCTTGAATCCTTCCACATCAAAACATTCCTTAATTGTGGAAGCGACTATGTGGTCTATTTATTAACATGGCCCTACAATCTCCAATATATTGCTAGAACAACACAACCCTTACGCTGCAGGATTAATAAGCACCATTCCAATGTGAATAATTGATACCACAAACAGAGTGGGTCGAGGCATTGTGCACTAAAACATAACTGTAAATTCGACAATATATCCATTACACCCATCGAACAAATTCCTACAGGTACTGCCGACAGATTCCCTTGCTTAAAACAGCGAGGAAAATATTGGATCTATAAACTAGCATGCTTACACCCTGAAGGCCTTAACAATATCACAGAAACATCACTTGATTGATCTCAGATGGATATTGTTGCTCAATCTTGATATAATTGTTTGCTAATCAGGTATCATCATCACACTACAATTTTTGCACTCGATGTTGTTTTATGGGTCACTCTCACACAATATGTTCTTTAAAGGAACAGTGTCATCACAAATAATTTGTTTATATGTTAAAGATGTTAGTGCTGTAATATAAACGTTTATTTTCATTTGTGTGTTTGTGTTTTACTGTTTCTTATTTTCACACTTTTTCTTCCCTATGGGGGCTGCCATTTTTTGTTCCATTTCTGTGTGTGTCGATTAACGACACACACAGACATGGAATACGGCAGCCACAGTCCCATAGGGACTGCGAACGGCTCCCGTCCCATTGACTGCCGTGTACGGCGTCTGTGTGGGAACTGCGCATGCGCCGCTCCCACACAGTCCTATTCGAAATTGGCGCCGTCCGGCGCCATTTTCCTGTGGACCGGAAGTCGCGGCTGGACAGTAATATTACTACTTCCGGTCGCGGCTTCCGGACAAGTGCACATGGAACAGCGGCAGCAAAGGGAGCGGACGGGCCGCGGCGGCAGGAGCAGGTAAGCGATTTCAATGTATGTTAGTGTTTGTGTGTGTTTACTACTGCATGTAAACCTACTACACTGTGGGTTACCTCAAAAAATGGCGACACACAGTGTAGGAGGTTAAACCTTTCAAACCCCTCGTTTATCCCGGCACTAGCCAGGATAAAGGAGGGGGGATTGCTGAGAGCTCACTAGAGCGATAGCTTTTAACCCAATGTTGCAATGCTGCAATTTTGGGAACTAGCTCCAAACAGCTCCATCTAGTGACCAAAAATGGGTAGTATTATAAATTTGAAAAAATTTATAATATTTCCTGACTCGCGAAAAAAATAAAAAAAATTTGAACAATGTTTAATCACCCACACACTAAATGTTTAAATTTTAAAAAAAAAACATGTTTTTGGGGCGACACCATGCCTTTAATTATGCAGCATCGCTTTATTTACATTTTTATCCATTTCTTTAGCAACTTCTTCATTATGTTGACCATTGTTAAATTTTGCTGTGTCACATTGGACGAGAGTTGAGCCTGGGCTGCCTGCATGGTAGGCAAGAGTTATGCCACTGGGCCACCAACTGCCTTGTGCCCAATCTCAGGCATACGTTTTATTTTATTTTGTATAGTCTATGTTCCTTCTTCGCTCTTAATGATCTCATTTAGTGTATTTGCACTTTTATTTGTTTGAAGTATTCATATTTTAAATGTAACTTGTGGTCTATTTTGAATTGAGTGAAGTTCTTTTTCTGAACTGCACTTGCATCACCATGATCCCTTGTGATGTCAGAGTTGGACTTTGACCTATGACTTTGCAGTTTTTCCAAACCTCTTATGCATGTGACCACACTGACTATATAAGATGACTGTTTTATGGCAATGCACACTTGGCCTGATGAAGACGCTGGTTCAGCGTTGAAACGCGTAGTCTCTTGCAATAAATTATTTATTTTTGTATTTCAAAACACTTGAACTGCTTCTACCTTTATTACCAGCAGCGTCGTTTATGGTCCACCAATTTTTCTTCCTGCAAATACTTTACAGCGATAACCACCTCCAGTTACCGGATGGGACCTGGCTGCAGCGGTCTAATGATACCTATTTCATTATAAGTCTACAGCAGGATTGTGCCTGTGCTAGCACAACACCAAGAGGTGAGCTCAATTGACTTTCCTCTGTTTTATTCCATTATTTTTGGTGATCTGCACTATGTGGCGCCGTGCAATTTTTGCTTTCTTCTCCATGTACCGTGATACCGCGGCATCAGAAGCCCAGCTGCGCATGCGCAAAAGCAAAAATGCTCATTGTGCATGCCTGATGACGCGTATGAGCCGGCGCATCACAGCAGGGTGGGTAAAGATCAGCTGTGGCATTCAAGCCAACAGGTGGTAGTGATTTGTATGAAAGAGAAGGGAAAAAAGAGCCCAAGACATGACGACGCCATCCCATCACGTCATATGACGCGCACGGAGGACGGGCATGTCAATGCGCGAGCCTCACCCCCCCATACAAGAACTCATGTGTCACTAGACGAGCCTCCCTTAAAACGACAGGAAAGGGGAGGTCACTAGGGAGACGTTGATTCTCCCTGCACCACTGTATAGAACGAGCAAAACGGTGGGGTTGCCTAGGATTGGGCATAACCCTAGCCCATATTCACATACAGTCCTTTATTAAAGAGGACAAATTCAAATATCAATATTCAAAGTCTGCTTGCCCATAGAGTGTAGCAGGAAGAGGAATCTCACAGTTAACAGCATTATTATTATTATTATTATTATTATTATTATTATTAATAAAATTCAGCCTGTGTATGTATATGTGATAAAGCACTATACAAGGCACAGTATCACATATTAAAAACACATCAAATTAAATTTTTACACTTAAAGAAAAACTGCCATGTCGTCTTTATCATTCAAGCCAGCTCGACCCAAAGCGTTAGCACGGATAATCCACCCTGCTTCTTTTCTCAAGAGGATTCTATGACAATCGCCCCCATTAATCGGGGGAAAGGACTTGTTCAATTCCTGCAAATTTTAAAACAGTGGGATCCCCATTATGCTCTTTTTGCACGTGTTCAATTAAACAAGGAACTCCCTCATCTGTAGTGACTTATTTGCAATGTTCTCTAAATGGCACATACAAACACCTGATACTTAAAGGTAAAGTGCCCTTATCTACCTTGTTAGGTGTTAGAGCGACTTGGTTTTTATATGCTCTTGTACCTGATGATAAGGGAGAATTAAGGAATTTATCTATATTCTGGGTGTTTTTCCATTTTTTGGCCGTTTTTTAACTGGCATATTAGAAACATTAACTTTACCCCTAATTTCCCTTTCCTGTACCTTGTACTAGATATATACAAAATATAAAATCTTTTACAGTGAGCGCAGCGATCAAATACAGATCTCCAAACTTCCCCCTCTTCTTCAATTGAGCCCACCAGTGCAATAGGTAGTATCTACACAAGCTTAGGATAGGCTATAGGAAATCGGGAATAACAGATATAAACAGCGACATCAATACAAATTCTGAGGGAGTACAATTTCTTTATAGGGAGGGAGAATTACAACCGTATCCCAAAGTAGAGAACTCAGGCCAAGTCCAGCTTACACCCATTTACGTTAAGACATAAAAAAACAGGGCTGGTACAAAAAAAAAAATGGCCTAAGCTGCCGAGGAAAGATCTCACCTCTCCAGGAACAACTCTGCAGAAATGTTCTCAAATCCGATGCGTCCGAAGTGTCCTCAGAACTTACATGTCAATATTAAAGAGGCTCTGTCACCAGATTTTCAAACCCCTATCTCGTATTGCAGCAGATCGGCGCTGCAATGTAGATAACAGTAACGTTTTTGTTTTTTAAAAACGGGCATTTTTGGCCAAGTTATGAGCATTTTTATATTTATGCAAATGAGCCTTTCTTAAGTACAACTGGGCGTGTTTAAAGTTAAGTACAAGTGGGTGTGTATTGTGTGTGTACATCTGGGCGTTTTTACTTGTTTTACTAGCTGACGAATCAGCATCATCCACTTCTCTTCGTTAACACCCAGCTTCTGGCAGTGCACAGACACACAGCGTGTTCTCGAAAGATCACGCTGTGACGTTACTTCCTGCCCCAGGTCCTGCATCGTGTCGGACGAGCGAGGACACATCGGCACCAAGCGACAGAGGCTACATCGACTTACCTGCAAACGCCGATGCTGCTGCAGAATCAACTGTAGCCTCTGTCGCCTGGTACCGATGTGTCCTCGCTCGTCCGACACGATGCAGGACCTGGGGCAGGAAGTGACGTCACAGCGTGATCTCTCGAGAACACGCTGTGTGTCTGTGCACTGCCAGAAGCTGGGTGTTAACGAAGAGAAGTGGATGATGCTGATTCGTCAGCATCATACACTTCCATTCACAACGCCCAGCTAGTAAAACAAGTAAAAACGCCCAGATGTTACACACACAATACACGCCCACTTGTACTTAACTTTAAACACGCCCAGTTGTACTTAAAGGGAACCTGTCACCAGCATTTTCGGTATCAAGCCAGCAATACCTTGTGAAAGTGGGTGAAAAGTCATTGTTAGCTAACCTATAAATATGTTAAAAGTCGGCTCTGTACCTTCAGTATTCCGGTTTTCAGTGGTCCCGCGCCGTATGCAAATGAGCACAAAAGAGTCAAATCTTCACTCGAAAAGAGTCAGGTTTTCATTCCTCCGGCGCTTCAGAGTTGGCTCCGCCTCCTTGTTTTTGATTGACAGCTCCTCTCACTGCACATGAAATCCCACGCTTGCTCATTGAGACAGTTATGCTGTATAACATATGACGACGAAAGGGGGTGTGTACCCGCGCGGCGCACGCGCAGTTAAATATTTCAGGATGAATGAAGCAGGGAAGGGTGGTGAGGCACGCATGCGCGAGATCTGAAACACGATTTCGGCATTTAGGGCTGTACAGGCGGCGTACGTGGGCGGAGTTAAGATCGTGCGTCACTAAGCTAAATTTAATTACCATAAATGGCGGTAAAACTTTAAATGATAATATTTCGGGCAAGAGGAGGACGTGAGGAGAGAAGAACACATCAATCAACTATGGACAGCTGCGGCCACTACAGGGTCAGGACGTTTTATAAGGTAAGATGGTGATGACAGGATCCCTTTAAGAAAGGCTCATTTGCATAAATATAAAAATGCTCATAACTTGGCCAAAAATGCTCGTTACTGTAATCTACATTGCAGCGCCGATCTGCTGCAATACGAGATAGGGGTTTGAAAATCTGGTGACAGAGCCTCTTTAAGTTAGTGAAAACTTGGTCTCCATAGTGGAGAGGTACAATGAAGAAGTACTGTGAGATGGTAGGATACTGCAGTGGAATAAAGAGGAGCTCAGTGGTAGGCACCAATCATCCTGCTCCCATCTCATGGAAGCTTCCAGCGTTATAGCGCCCAGAGAGAGGGGAAGTTCAGATGAACAGCGTGAAATGTAGAGGAGCCGACCACTCCTTATTCAGTATAATGTGCAGCGGGGCCGTCTGCTCTGTACACAGGACCCCCTGCACAGCGGCTGACCATACCATACGCCGCGGCTCCATGCACGCATCTTGGCACGCTTACAACACGTGATCTGGGAGAAAGAAGTGGGAGGGAGAACGGATGCAGCTAATGTCCACTCACATGACCGCCTCCTTCTGATATCTGCGGATATTCTAATATGAACACTGTACCTCAGTGAGACTGAAAGTTACAGACAATGCAATAACAGGTATTTTGGTATCTGATGGGCAAAGAAAGAGGCAATTTTCTTTTACAAAATACGTTGCAAAGTTTATTATGTTTGCATGCACTATTAATTTACATTCAATAGGAACACTTTAACATATTCGTAGGACTTCACATTACTTTATGTACTATGCTGCCATCTACTGCTAAAAACAGCAGATTGGAAACACTGGAAAATTCAGACCAGTTGCAAAACTATGCATGCTATAAAAAATTGCAACATTGATGGGGAGATGGCAGAACCTGTGCCCCAAGCACCAGTGTCACCTAAAGTAAAATAAGTGTGCACAGGTACACGGCGAGAACTGAGGAATCCAGGATGTCCAAGATTGTCAGCAAAATTTCTCCTTGACCACTTGTTTATGTCAACATTCTAGTCAACTATTGAGTGGCAGCTAAGTAGCAACACCCTCCCCCGTTGGAACTGGGTTCTTTTGAACTCCCAGGGTTGTTTATCGCTTTTTTCCACGTTTTTCGCAGCGTTTCGTGCCCACGGCCAACAAAATTCCTCCACATATCCAATTCACTCATGGGGTATGCCCGATCAAAGGATCTAGGATGGTGGGTAATAATTTTAGCCTTCGCTGCAAAGCATTACAAAAGTTTTGGCAAGCCCTAAAACATATGGTGCAGAAGCAAATATAATGCAATACATAATAAAACAACCTGCAGGACACTCTGGAGCAAACCCATTATCCATCCTCCAATATGCCATGCTTTCTACACTGCACCACATATGACTATATATATAGTCTAAGATTTTATTAACAAAACTTTTAATACTAGGGATATAACAGGTTGTGGGCAGCATTTTTTTTAAACCGAAAGATACCCACGAGTAATGTCACATAACATAACTTCAGGCTCCCACGGCTGCCATGAACTTCTCACTTATGAGTGACAACAACCAGTGACCTTCACCTCATAACTCTGCATAATAAAACACTTTTAAAACTTTATAGTTTGCAATACTGTGGCATATTTACATATCTTATAATTATAAAGCTCAAACAATATAATCAATAGGGCCTCAACTAATAAAATAATGCTATTACCAATCTCAGTATTTCCCCCAGATTTGGGTCCCATTAGTGCATTGACAGGTCCTGTACATCGTCATCCTCTTCTGCACTTCACTGACTGTCATCCTTAGGGTAACCCACACAGTTGTGGAGTCAGACTGTACCGGGGTGTCCAGTGGGGGATTTATTATTACCCACCTCCTAGTCACTTACTTGTCTTCCGCTATGAACACTTGGATGCTGTTGACTGATTCACTCAGGTCTTCCACCTTTGCTTTACCTTGACGATTGCTGATGTCAGCAGGACTTGGTATAGTCCTTCTCATCTGTCATACACCGGGCTGTAACCGCCACTTTGTACTGTGAGCCTGGGGTGAGTTCCCTTATAGGCGAATTAGTGGAGTTTCATTACGACTGCCCCAACCCATTTGCATCTGTGTCCTCGTCCTCCGGTAAATTACTTGTCTGCAAGGCTGCTTGGAATTGTGACACTGCCATCAGTTCATCTCAGAGATGGAGTTGATCAATTTGAAGTATTTTGGTTTAAGTTTGTTGGCACTTGTTGGGGACCCAACCTTTGTCAATTATTAAAATAAATGCTCATCTGGTGATAACATCAACATCAACATGCTCTATAAATATTATTCTAAGTGCATGTGATAAATGTGGCAAGCCCTTGGACTAAGTTAAACACCTTTATAAAAAAGCGTATCTTTGTCCCACTGGACAGGGTATCTGGGAAATGTGCAGCTATCGGGTACATTTTATTTTTGCACTTGTGTTGTAGCACTTTTCTTTTTTTTTTTTTTTTTTTTTACATAAAGTATTTTGCTTTATTTTGCAATATAATTGTTACATAATCATATAAGTATACATATCAAGGGAAAATACAATACCTCCCACAATAGCCCACAGTGGAGAAAAATAAAAATAAATAAATTTGTTATCCTAACCCATATATACAATATAAATTAGGCCAACAAAAATCATTCTCTTTATGAGGATAAGGAAAATATCCACTTTTCCCATATTTTTTACAAAATATTTAGTTTTCCCTTTTTCCTACAATCCATTATTTCAAACATCAGGATATAATAGATATAGTTACTCCATTGTAATAATGTGGGGATGTCCCTAGATAGCCAATACATTGCAATCAACTTTCTTGCGGCAAATAATAATTTTTGTTTTGCTTCATCGTATCTGTATAATATCTCCCAAAATACATAGGGGTACTTTCTGCAAAGATTTTACATCCAAATATCCTATCCGGTTAATATTATCAATAACGCTATCCCAAAATCGATATAGCTTCGGCATATCCAAAGTAAATGTAGCCAACCGCTTCTTCCAATAAGAACTTTGGACAACTATTGTCTAACCTACAATTCATTTTGACAAGAAGTTTTGGTGTCAAGTACAACTGATGTACAATATAAATTTGGGATTGTCGGTAAGCCAAACTTGGTGAAAGCATGGGTATATTTCTAAGACATAATTCCCATTTCTCATCTGGTACACCTCCCAAGTCATTTTGCCATTTCAGCTTAGATCGATGAGCGAATTTTTGTCAGTTATTTATTAATTAACAGCCTGTATAATATCGATATCATTCATTTTAGCTTCATCTTCTTTATAATGCAATCAAGAACAGGAAAACTGTCAAAAATGTTTACACTTGACATCGCGACGTGCTGATTTTATCTGTAGATATCTATATGCAGGGTCTCTAGAAGGCCTATATTCTTGGATTAAAAGTGGCAGTGGCTTAAGCCTCCCCTCAAAAAAGAGATCCTAAACTGTTGTGATCCCTATCCTTTTCATAATCTTCAGACAGTCCAGCATACTCAATGGTTTTAAAGCTAAATTACCTCATATTGGAGAGATGTTGAGAGAAGAACACACAGTAAACAACCTCTTACAATACCAGAGTCCCCACATCATTCTACAAGTTGGAAACATACGAAACAAAGAAGTAGAGAGCTGTCCAGACTCGAGAAGTTGGATAATGCTATTGTGTTTATGAGAATTCATTGTGACCAAGATCTGGTAAAAAGGATATGAATCACCATCCCAGGTACAGAAGTTGTGAGGCAATGTAGTAGAGTCTGAAGTTCGGCAGATTTACCCTCCCCCTTCATTTAAAGGGTGTTGGAGGAACACCTGCTTAATTCTAACTTTCTTACCCTGTCCCCATAGTAAATCGTTTATAATACTGTCTAGAGTTTTAAAGAATACAAAGTCTATCCAAATAGGGGCATTTCTCAAAATATACAACACCTTAGGTATGATCAGCATCTTGACCAGCCCTACTTTAGCCATAATGGGGAGATTTCATTTACTCCAAATTCTGACTTTCTGTTGCAGGAATATAATAAGAGGGTTCAAATTAAGTGGTGTAAAATCTGCAGGTCTTTTGAAACAAGGATCCCTAAATATTTAATCTGTGGGCCTACTGGGACCGAAGATTCAAGCTCTTAGCTTATATCATTAAGAGGTAACATCTTTGATTTCTCCGAATTAATTTGAAGGCCCGAAAACCTAGCAAACACATCGAGCTTGGATTTGATAATAGGTACAGATACATTAGGTGTTCCCAAATACAACACTATATCATCTACGAATAAAGAAAGCACATCCTCATACATCATATTAACGAAACCCCCAATATCATTATCTCTACGTATATACAGTAGACCGCTAACGGCTGTATAGCTATTGCAAATAGTAGGGGAGAGAGGGGACACCTATGTCGAGTTCCCCTCTTTAGACTAAATGGTACAGATAGAATATTATTACCCTGACTCTTGCACTTGGATTCCTATACAGTATTTTAAGCCAAGATAGGAAATTTTCACCTATACCAAAGGCTCTAAAGGCAGACCACATGTACTGTCACTCGACGCTGTCAAAAGCTTTGGCAGTGTCAAGGGACAGAACAGCCCCTCTTGAGCCTCCCTGGAGTTGAAGATACCCAAATAATTTCCGCATATTTATAGATGTAGATTTAGACTACATGAAACCGGTCTGATCGTCATTTACAATCATAGAAATGATTGGCCAAAATCTTAGCTAAAATCTTCACTTCACTTGTAAGCAGTGAAATTGGACTATATGAATCAATACATAGTGGGTCTTTATCAGGTTTTACAATAACAGTGATAATAGCTTCTCCCATAGATTGCGGCAAAGAGCCCCTATCAAATGCATCTTTATAGACCCTATGTAGGTGTGGTAATATTTTTTTCCCCAAACTTTATTTAACCCCTTAATGACCGGGCCTGTTTGGGCCTTAATGACCAAGCCAGATTTGTTAAATCTGGTATGTGTGACTTTATCAGAGAATAACTATTTGGAGAGGTTTTGAACTACCAGAACGATAGAAACTACCCATAAACGACCCCATTTAGAAAACTAGACCCCTTAAGGTATTTATCTAGGGGTGTAGTGAGTATTTTGACCCCACAGTTTTTTGCTAAATTTAATGCATAGCAGGTGAAAAAAAATAAAAAATCACTTTTTCCATAAAAGTATCACTTTGAATACCGATTTCTGTGTAAAGCGACCATAAGAATGAAGAAACACACCCCAAAATCTATCACCCTGTTTCTCCTGTTTTCAAAAATGCCCCCATTGTGACTCTAATGCATTGCCTGGACACACAGCAGGGCTTGAAAGGAAGGGAGCACCCGGAGGCTTTCAGGACTCATATTTTGCTTGAAAATGTTTTAGGCCCCACTGTATATTTGGAGAGGTTTTGAACTACCAGAACGATAGAAACTCCCCATAAACTACCCCATTTAGAAAACTAGACCCCTTAAGGTATTTATTTAGGGGTATGGTAAGTATTTTGACCCCACAGTTTTTTGCTAAATTTAATGCATAGCAGGTGAAAAAAAATTAAACTTAACTTTTTTCATAAAAGTATCACTTTGAAGACAGATTTCTTTGTAAAGTGAACATGAAAATGAGGGAAAAAAAACCAAAAACAATCACCCGGTTTCTCCTGTTTTCAAAAATACTCTCATTGTTGCCCCAATCTGCTTATTAGACGTGTGGCTGGGCCAAAAAGAGAGGGAGCACCCTTTGGCTTTCAGGGCACAATTGAATAAATTCTCGGCCCCATATCATGCATTTAGAGGCATTGAGCTGCCTGAACAAAAAAAAAACCACGCAGAAATGACCCCATTTTTAAAACTAAACCCCTAAAGGTATTCATGTAGTGGTGTAGTGGGTATGCGGACCAAAAATTTCCCAGACAATTTTTCCACTAATGCCAATATCCTCTGGGCATCCTGGGGGATTAAGGTGGCGGTCCCTGCCCTCATAAATGAAAAAGCCACAGGTGTAGCCCGTTGTGCTCTCGCACACCTTATAGAGTTTCACTCGGTATCGGGCTTTTTTGGAGGGGATGTATTGGCGAAACGATAGACGGCCCTTGAAGGACATAAGGGACTCATCTACCGCTAGTTTTTGGCCTGGGGTGTATAAATTGAAAAATGAGTCACTTAGGAGGGAGATTAGGGATCTCAGTTTGTTGAGGCGATCATAGGCTGGGTCACTTCTTGGGGGGATTTGTGTATTGTCAGAAAAATGCATGAAACGCATTAGAGTCTCATAGCGAGTTCGGGCCATAACGGCTGCAAATACAGGCGTGCTATGGATAGCGCTGGTAGCCCAATAGGAGCGGATAGAGTTTTTTTTTTACTATGCCCATGTTTAGGGTAATTCCCCAAAAAAAAATCATTTCAGAAACGGTTGTGGGGATCCATCCTCTGGCATAGCAAGACCTGGGATTTTGGGTGCCAAATTGCCTGGCGTATAAATTTGTCTGCTGGACGATTAGTTCCAGGACCTGATCGCCTATAAACAAATGAAAAAAATTATAGGGACTAAAATTTGAGACATCTGCGTTGATGCCTGGAGTCGCTGTAAATGGCAAAACTTGAGGGGAGAAAGCAATTGCAGGATCCAAAATTGCGGAAGGGACTGCAGTACTAGGCCCGTCTCCTGACGCTTCACCGCTGACCGCTGCGTCCACCACCATATGGCTGGGGGGTCCAATGGCAGAAGCAGAACTTGTGTCGCTTTCTGAGCCAAGTTCTGCTTCTGACGCAGTGTCCGTATCACTGCCGGAACCGCTAGAGCACAGCATGGCGTATGCCTGCTCTGCAGATAACATTCTGCGGCTTCTGCGGTTCATGTTCACCACACTAATAATAGTTTTTATTTGTTTTTTTTTAGAAGACAAACAAAAAAACGGGGGTGATTACGTGTAATCTGGGGTGATTACTGGTAATATGGGGTAATTACTGGTAATATGGGGTAATTACAGGTAATCTGGGGTAATTACGGGTAATCTGGGGTAATTACGGGTAATCTGGGGTGATTACGGGTAATCTGGGGTAATTACGGACAATATTCGGATAATATCGGAACACTAGCGAGTAAGTATGTGTTGTATTTTACAGTATAATACAGCACAAGATTTGTATAGTATCTCTCTCTCTCCTCTCACAGATCAACTACAGTGAGAGGAGGGAGGGAAAGAGCACAAATCTTGTGCTGTATTTTGAAAATATGGGACTATGGTCACTGTGATAGGTATATCACAGTGACCATCTGATCAGGGACCAATTATAACGGTCCCTGATCAGTTTCTATGTACAGGCAGAATAGCTGCCTTTCACTGACAGCGCATGCGTGCGCCATTTTTTTTTAAATTTTCCCGGCGGTTGGGGGGAGGGGGGGGCACGATCGGGGGCCTAACAAGTGTTTTTTTATCTCCTCTCACCAAACATTCATGATGAGAGGAGATAAAAAGTTAGATTTCACTCCTGCACTAATTGTAACGGCGATCGCCGGTATTCGTTGAATACCGGCGATCGCTGGTTTGGGGACCGCAAACAACGGTCCCCAGACTGTGCTCCAAGCCCTCAGCTACCTCTGGTAGCTGAGGGCAGGGAGCTATCCCACTGCACGGCGCCGCAATCTTAATTAGATTGTGTGCGCATGCGCGGGCGCCATTTTTTTTCTCTTCCCGGCAGCTGCGGGAGGAGAAGAGAAGGGGGGCACGATCGCGGGCATCGGAGGCCCTTCAGGTTAGTTTTTTATCTCCTCTCACCAAACATTCATGGTGAGAGGAGATAAAAATGTTAATTTTCCACCGCTGCGTTAATTGTAACGGCGGTTGCCGGTATTCGTTGAATACCGGCGATCGCCGGTTTGGGGACCGCAAACAACGGTCCCCAGACTGTGCTCCAAGCCCTCAGCTACCTCCGGTAGATGAGAGCAGGGAGCTATCTCTTTTCACGGCGCCGCAATTTTATTCTGATGCAGTGCCGTGAAAAGGCCTATGCATCAGAATAAAGCCCGTTAGTGGCCGCCGTGAAAAGGCATATTGGCGGTCACTAACGGGTTAAAGATCCATAGGGAGTCTGTCGCTGCCAGGAGCAACACCGTGAGCAACAGAGTAGTGGACGAGCCGAGTCAAACCAGGAGTGTACGTGGTAACAAATGCAGAGCGGAAGAATAGTCAGTCAAGCCAGGGTCAATATTAAGCAGAGGTCAATGGTGACAGCAGAAACAGCAGAGCCAGGAAACAGGAGAATCACAGGCAAAGGACAAGCAGCAAATTAAGGTATAAGTAGACCAAGGGCAGGAGCTAGAACCTTCTGGCCAGGCTGCGATAGGCTCTCCCACTCCTCAGCCTACCAGCCTGAGTGGTAGCAGATCGAGTCACTCTAGCAGACCTAGGAACAGATGCAGGCTGATTAACCACGGGCATCGACACAGAAGCTGTGTAAGGCAAATCCTTTTCAGTACCCCCCCCCCTTTTATGAGGGGCCACTGGACCCTTCCTAGGTGGACCTGGCTTAATGGGGAACCGAAGGTGGAACTTCCTGAGCAATAACCCGGCGTGAACATCCCGGGCGGGTACCCAAGTCCTCTCCTCATGCCCGTATCCTCTCCAATGAACCAGGTACTGGAGGGAGCCTTGGACCATCCTGCTGTCCACAATCTTGGCCACCTCGAATTCCACCCCTTCAGGGGTGAAAACAGGGACAGGAGGTTAGCAGAACGTCTTTTATCTGCCTGAGTCCTTTGTATGCTCTCAGATGCCTCAAGGTTCTTCTGACCCTGGGCCCGAACTGTGCACAGTTCTTGATGAATGAAATCTACCTCGGGATTGTTAGAACCACCAGGGGAAACGGAGGAGAACCGTGGATTAAATCCAAAATTAAAGAAGAAGGGGGAGACCCCTGACGAGTTACTGACCCGGTTATTGAGGGAAAATTCGGCGTGGGGAATGAAGGAGACCCAATCATCTTGACAGTCAGAGATAAAACACCTTAAATATTGTTCTAGAGACTGATTAGTCCTCTCCGTTTGGCCATTAGTTTCAGGATGGAAGGCCGAGGAGAAGGACAGATCAATCTCCAACTTCTTACAAAAAGCTCTCCAAAGCAATAAAACAAATTGTACCCCTCTGTCAGAAACAATATTGACAGGAACCCCATGGAGACGCAGCATGTGTTTGATGAACAAGGTAGCTAACGTCTTGGCATTGGGTAGTTCCTTGAGGGGCACAAAGTGGCACATCTTACTAAAGCGGTCTACTACAACCCACACCACCGACTTGCCTTGGGATGGAGGCAGATCGGTGATAAAATCCATTGAGATATGGGTCCAAGGTCTCTGGGGAATGGGCAAAGAACATAGTAAGCCTGCTGGTCGGGACCTAGCACAAATTTCACAAGCGGCGACGTAGGCCTTAACGTCTTTAGGCAACCCAGGCCACCAATAAGTTCTAGAAATGAGGTGATTGGTACCCAGGATGCCTGGATGGCCAGACAGTGCAGAGTCATGTTTCTTCCTGAGTACACTTAGCCGGAATTGCAGGGGAACAAACAGCTTGTTCTCAGGAAGGTTCTCGGGAGCTGACGCCTGATCAGCCGCAATTTCGGAGACTAAGTCAGAATCAACAGAGGATATGATTATACCTGGGGGCAAAACACAAGCAGGATCCTCCTCCTCCGGAGGGCTGGCCATGAAGCTACGCGACAACGCATCAGCTTTAATATTTTTAGACCCAGTACTATAGGTGACCACAAAGTTGAATCTAGTAAAAAAACAACGCCCATCGGGCTTGTCTCGGGTTTAGCCTCCGGGCAGATTCTAGGAAAACCAGATTCTTGTGGTCAGTAAGGACCGTTAACTGGTGCCTAGCCCCCTCCAGAAAGTGGTGCCACTCCTCAAATGCCCATTTAATGGCTAAGAGTTCGCGGTTGCCAACGTCATAGTTACTCTCAGTGGGGGAGAACTTCCTGGAGAAGTAGGCACAGGGACGGAGATGGGTGAGAGACCTAGTACCCTGGGACAAGACAGCACCCACTCCCACTTCGGAGGCGTCAACCTCCACGATGAATGGCTCCATCTGGTTAGGCTGAATCAGCACTGGGGCAGAGATAAAGCACCTCTTAAGGACCTCAAAAGCCTGGACCGCCTCCGGAGGCCAGTGGAGGAGATCGGCACCTTTGCGAGTAAGGTCCGTAAGAGGCTTTTCGATGACCGAGAAGTTAGCAATAAATATCCTATAATAATTAGCAAACCCCAGGAAGCACTGCAAAGCCTTCAGGGAGGCAGGTCGTACCCATTGAGCCACTGCCTGAACCCTGGCAGGGTCCATGCGGAATTCGTTAGGAGTGAGGATTTGGCCCAAAAAAGGTATCTCCTGCACCCCAATCACACATTTTTCGGTTTTAGCAATGAGTTTGTTTTCCCGAAGGGCCTGGAACACCTTCCTGACATGCTCAATGTGGGAGGACCAGTCCTTGGAAAACACAAGTATATCATCAAGGTACACTACAAGAAATACCCCCAGGTAGTCTCTTAAAATATAATTTATGAAATTCTGGAAGACCGCGGGAGCATTACACAACCCAAAGGGCATGACGAGGTATTCGGAATGACCTTCGGGCGTGTTAAACGCAGTCTTCCACTGATCCCCTTCTCTGATTCGGATAAGGTTATAAGCCCCCCGAAGATCAAACTTAGAGAACCATTGGGCCCCTTGAACCTGATTGAGGAGACCAGAAATCAGAGGAAGGGGATATTGTTTCCTTACAGTGACCTTATTTAAGTTTCGGTAATCGATGCACGGCCGAAGACCACCACCCTTCTTCCCTACGAAGAAGAAGCCAGCACTTACCGGAGAAGTAGAGGGGCGAATGTAACCCTTGGCCAGGCTTTCCTGGATATATTCTCTCATGGCCTCACGTTCGGGACAAGAGAGATTAAACATCCTACCCTTAGGGAGCTTAGCTCCTGGTACCAAATCGATAGCGCAATCATACTCTCTATGAGGAGGTAACTTTTCGGATGCCTTTTTAGAAAAAACATCAGCGAGATCCTGAATAAACTCAGGTAGAGTGTCCACCTCCTCAGCGAGAGAAATCAAATTAATAGAAAAACAGGACGTCATGCATTCATTACCCCACTTAGTGAGATCCCCAGTATTCCAGTTAAACGTGGGATTATGCATCAGCAACCAAGGAAGGCCTAAAACCAAATCGGACGATAATTCCTGCATCAAATGAATGGAGCCCACAATGAGTTCAAAAACAGGGGTATGCTGCGTAAAATAATCATTAGCAAGTGGAGTGGAGTCGATACCCACTACCGGGACAGGTTTAGGCAAATCAATCAATGGCATAGCTAGAGACATAGCAAATTCCCCGGACATAATATTAGCAGAAGACCCTGAATCCACGAAGGCACTGCCGGTGGCAGACCTACCATAAAAAGAGACCTGAAAGGGAAGCAAGATCTTATTAGGTTTCATGTATACGGGAAATACCTGTGCGCCCAAGCGACCTCCCCGATGGTCACTTAGGTGCGGCAGTTTTCCAGCTGCTTATTATTACGCCTAGGACAGTCGTTCACTTGATGCTTGCCATCCCCACAGTAGAAGCAGAGACCATTCTTCCTGCGGAACTCTCTACGTTGTTGGGTAGACACGGAGGCCCCGAGTTGCATCGGTTCATCCGAGTCTTCTGTGGAACAACGGAGCAACGGAGCCTCGGGAGCCATCATAGGGGAGCCAGAGGAGAAGGCACAAAAATGTTCAAGTTGTCGTTCCCTGAGACGTCGGTCAAAACTTACCGCTAAAGCCATAATCTGATCTAGAGAGTCAGAAGAGGGATAACTAACTAACAGGTCTTTCAAAGCGTTCGACAGACCCAATCTAAACTGGCACCTCAAGGCTGGGTCATTCCACGAGAAGCTACACACTACTGCCTAAAGTCAGAACAGTACTCCTCAACGGGTCTCTTACCTTGACATAAGGTCACCAGCTGACTCTCGGCAAAGGCAGTCTTGTCAGTCTCGTCATAGATGAGTCCGAGAGCCGAAAAGAATAGGTCAACAGAAGAGAGTTCAGGGGCGTCAGAGGCCAAGGAGAAGGCCCATTCCTGGGGGCCGTCCTGGAGCCGGGGCATAATTATACCCACCCGCTGGCTCTCAGAACCTGAGGAGTGGGGCCTTAAACGGAAATAGAGCCTACAACTTTCCCGAAAGGAGAAAAAAGTCTTCCGGTCCCCTGAGAACCGGTCAGGCAACTTGAGGTGGGGTTCAAGAGGTGGTGTGGAGGGTACTATCTGGGTAACATCACGCTGGTTGCACCTCTGAGCCAGGTCTTGGACCTGTAGGGAGAGACCCTGCATTTGCTGAGCCAGGGCCTCAAGGGGGTCCAAAGTGTGTCAGGGACCAGGGTAGAAAAGGTAAATCGGCCTGTGATTATGTAATGTCAGGATAGGGAGACAGAAAGGTGAGCACTAATCTACCCGCCACTCAGTCCCTGCCTACTTGCACAGCCCGTCCTAGGCGACGGCGTACAACTGGGCGACGGTCCCTACGCTGAATATGTGCACGACAGACAAAACAAGACAGGGTACACAAAAGCAAGGGAAGTGGGGCAGTTGCCCACGGCAACACCGTGAGCAACAGAGTAGTGGACGAGCCGAGTCAAACCAGGAGTGTATGTGGTAACTAATGCAGAGCCGAAGAATAGTCAGTCAAGCCAGGGTCAATATTAAGCAGAGGTCAATGGTAACAGCAGAAACAGCAGAGCCAGGAAACAGGAGAATCACAGGCAAAGGACAAGCAGCAAATGATGGTATTAGTAGACCAAGGGCGGGAGCTAGAACCGTCTGGCCAGGCTGCGATAGGCTCTCCCACTCCTCAGCCTACCAGCCTGAGTGGTAGCAGATCGAGTCACTCTAGCAGACCTAGGAACAGATGCACGCTGATTAACCACGGGCGTCGACACAGAAGCTATGTCAGGCAAATCCTTTACACCCGGCAACTGAAGTACTGCCATTCATATCTCATCAAGTGAAATTGGTGCATCCAACAAGGACCAATGTTGGGCATCTATTCTAGGAAGATGTAACTTAGACAAAAACTCATCTAGTTCATACACTGTATAATTGGACCTAGGTGCGTATAATTCCGTGTAGTATTTCTCAAACTCGGACACCATATCCATATGGTCAGATATAGTTTTACCTGCAGAATTTTTAATAGCTTCTATGCTATTAGGGGAGAAATGTTTTACGATGTTTGCCAACATTTTGCCTGTCCTTGATCCCTCAATTTCCTGATTTAACAGAAGTATTGTTTGTTCTGATTCCTGACGAATATTACTTTCCATAACATTTTGCTTCTCTTCAAAATCTCTCCTATTTTTTACGGTGGGGTTTGCAATAAGAACATTTTCATGCTCATAAAGTTTATTGTTGAGCTCTGCTTTTCTTTTCCTCCTGTTTCTTTTCCTCCTGTTGTTATGCAATTAGATTTTTTTTTAAAAGATTAACTCTAAGAAATGCCTTAAAGGCATCCCCCAATATATTGTCTATATAGTCTATATAGTCTATATTATAGTCAAAGTATTCCTGCATCTGGATTTTCAAATCATCGCAATTCTCAAATAGAGTTAACCAAGCAGCATTAAATTTATAATATTTAGGAATATCAGTGCTATCAGTCTTTATACCAAATCTAAGTGGACTATGGTCCAAAAGCCCACGAGCAGCATCGTTTATTCTAGATATGTATCATACTGCTAAATCGTTACGTAACAAAAATCAATACGTGATAACTTCCCATAGGACTTTGAATAATATCTGGATATATATTCCATATATATATCCAACCTAATGTATCAATGAACCTAGTCAACATCGAATTCAACGCAACTAAGAAATCAAGTGTGAAAAAAGGAGGTGGAATATATATTCCAGCCAAGATACAAGTAAAGCCATTAAGTTGGCAGTGCAAGAATATATATTTACCCTCTCTATTTTTTTTATAGTGAACACCCACATTAATATCTTTATGAATGTATATACTTACGCCCCTGGATTAGGTAGCATAAGTAGAGTGTAGACAAATACCAGCATAAGGCCAGTTTCATGCAGAAACATTCAAGAAATATGTCTCTTGTAAACAAATAATTTTTGAGCCTAATTGTTTCACTTTGTTAAGAACCGCTAGCCTTTTTACTTTACTCGCTAACCCCCTAATGTTCCATGATAATATTTGGAGATCTGCCATATATATTTAGGTAAGAAGATAGATTTGATAACGAATGAGAAAGAGAAAGAAAACAAAACATAAAAACCCCCCAAAAAAACAACAAACAAAAACAAAACCTCCACTGTAGTACCTCCCCCCAATCACCTTATGAACAAAGGATAAAGTAAACTTCATCTCTGGTCCCTAGCTTAGCATAGGGAAGGAGCCATACTCCGTCCTACACCAGCAGCCAAATATAAAGAAGAAAAAAAGAGAATATTTCATTTCACTAGTGAACGCCAATAGAATCAAGCCACATAGCGGCTTCATCAGCAGCATTGCAACACTTGCATTTTTCCTGGTAGAGAATGTGTAATTTAGCCAGGAAAAATATTACAATATTGCATACTGAAAGCAAGCTTCCCAGTCTTTTTTTAATTTCAATGAAACTTGAACGCATCCTTTGTGTTTCAACTGAGTAATCTGCAAAGACCATTATTTTGAGTCCATTGTAAGATACATCTTCAAGATCTTTCATTCTTCTCATATTTAAATCTCTGTCACAAGAGACCAATACTTTTGCAAGGATTGGTCTCGGCCTATTGCCAGGGATACTTTTCCGTACAGCGATTGTGTGGGCATGCTCAACAAGGAAAGAAGACGACATTGTACTTTTATCAAAATATTTCAATATCTACGTCTAGACAAAATCCGCACAATTTTCTCCTTCGCCTTTCTCAGGGAAACTGATTATACGCAGATTATACCTCCTTGACCTGTCCTCCAGGTCTGTCATTTTTTCCTCTCATTATTTAGATGCATCCTGCAGATTTTTAACAACTTTTTTAAGGACTCAATGGTGTCTTCTGCTGTACTTATCCACTCCTCTGCTTCTACCATCCTTTCTTTATATTTCTGCATGTCTTCTCTTACAAGCTTAACGCCTTCTTTTAAGGAGTCAGTATTACTGGATAGATCGGCAATTGACGTATTACTTTTATAAATTGCTACCAAAACTTAGCCCAGCTGTGGTTCCGATTGTCTCACAGCCGTACCATCAAATGTTGTACTTCTATGTAAATGGCTATTGGGCACATCTGTAGGTCTCTCTTCAGTATTTTCCTCCACCAAGGAATTGCATACATCAGGGCTAGGTTTACTCTTGGAGGACTTACTTTTCCCCCCACTTTTCCAATTTTTTTTATCCATTTTACTTTTATCTTTAGTATGTTCAAATGGTTGATAATTTTTGCCTGGAGCGTTGGAATCCTCCTCGTATACAATTTTACTAAATAGTAGTGCAAGACAGCACAATCCCTTACCAATGTAACAGCACAAAGTAATAGTCCAGAGTCAAACACTACTTGGCAAAGCCACAGAATAAGATGTACTCCTAATGCAGTCCTTGATCATCATGCCCCTTTCAGATGGCAATAAATGTAACAAATGGCCATTACATTCAATTTCCGGAATAAAATCCTTTTTGCTTGGAAATAGTAGTAGAGCTCATATGCTTGAATATAGAGGTAGAATGATACAGTATAACACTTGTACTTGATTATACTTGTACTTGATAACACTTGTACGTGGCTGTACTTACTCCTTGTCGTGCTTGTACTTGATAATGCTTATACTTGGTTGTGCTAGAACTTAATGACACTTTTACGTAGTTGTGCTTATACATGATGTTGCTTGTACTTGGTTGTACTAGTAATTAATAACACTTTTACGAGTTGTGCTTGTGCTTGATAATGCTTGTACTTAGTTATTCTAGTAATTAATGACACTTGTAATTAACTGTGTATGTATTTGATGGTGCTTGTACTTGGTTGTACTAGTACTTAATGACACTTGTACTTAGTTGTGCTTGTACTTGATGACGCCTGTGTTGTAGCGCGTTTCAGTGGGATTTGTACCTTGATCGGAGCTGATACTCGTGACAGCTCCTACCCACAGAAATATTCACAGATATCATATATTTTTTATCTGAAAAGTATCTCAAACCATTTTTTTACCTACTCTAAGGACAAATTAACACCCTTATACACATACCTAATATCTTAGGAATCTGAATAAAAACAATTTCTATTACCTGGGAAGGTCTCCTTGTGGGAGATAGGTGTGTTGGTAAGTTTGGCACCGGTCTGCCAGGACTATTCTGCAGGCAAATCAAACAGCTCTAACGGAATTTACCAGCAACAGCTGTAAAACCTGGGACATACCAATTAGATATTACCAAATTGATCTTTGCAGTATTGGAGGCATATGTGAGGCCACATACCATCAATACAAGTGCCATCAAGAGTGCCTTGGGTGCTACCAGTTTACCTTCCTTATCCATCCACATTCCATTAGAATCTGGTTTTTACACCTTCTGCTTCCAGTTGGACACCTCCTGTGGAGAACAATCTTTTTGCCGCATAATAATAAATTGATGTTAATCAGGTAAATCAATTGAAGGAACACATTAAAAAAATGTAAACTGATTTTCCTTGTTTTTATATATAGTTCACAGAATTTTCTTGTCAAACAGCAAGTTCAGTCCTCATCAAAACAAAATAATATTGTGCACACACAGACCAGATCCAGATATAGTTTTTGATCTGACTTTTCTTTTTTTTGAATTTTCCTTTTACAACAAATACTTTTTCAAATGGGAATCTATTTTTACTGAGAAGTTATAATTTACAGTTATAACACGCTGCCACGCCTTTTATCTGACACATGCCTCCAATTCTCCAATTCTAAGGCATGCTGATCTAGAACTTTACATGAAACTTAACCTCAGTATTTAAAGCTGCTGATATCTTAGCCATTGTGCAAACACCAGTTCAATATTTGGGGTAAAAACTGTTCCCCTGTCACTTTTTATGGTCTCAAGGACCCCATATCTACACACAACTGCACTGATCATTTTCCTCACCGTATTCTTTGCAGTGGGGAAGATACTGGCCAGGATTCAGGCCACCCTGAGAACAGGTCTACACATACGAATACATATTCATACACACCTACCTTGGGTAGTAGTGGATCTGCAGTCGCTGGAATGGGTAAACTGGCTGGGGTGCACTTTTCATAGCTACCTTTGCTGTTTTACCTATGTCATGCTGTGTGCATATTATGTAGGCTGCTACAAATCTAGTGGTGGCATTATTGAATCCAAGGGCAAGCCATTTTGCTGATACCTGGCTGCACATACTCTCCTTGCCAGGTGTGTTATCTCTTGTGTTCTTAATTGGCTTACCTGATGATCCAACAAAGTTCCTACTACCAATGGGCCCATAATCGTTGGCGATTCCAAAAACGTACCTAGAGTCAGTGTAAATGTTGATCATCTTACCTTTTGCCAGGTTACAAGCCTCATCGAGTGCCTCTAGCTCCGCTTCTTGAGCAGAACAAGAAGGTGGGAGTGGTCTCTGGATCACTACCTCGTGCATCATTTTCTACAAAAATAATCCCTCAAAATCTTGGTTACTTATGGGTGTCTGATACACATTTTGTAGACCTACAGGCTCTGAGTTTATTAATTCTGAGATGTAACTGATCAGTCTCATCACTACTCCCCCCTCCCTCTTTGGACCCTGTGGAAGAAGTAATGTAGCAGGATGCAAAACTGAACATCCCGGTATAGTAAGGTTTGGTGGGGTGAGCGGGCTGCACAGGTGTTCTGTCTAGACCTCGTGTCAGGGGCTGTAGGAGGCTGGAGCCTCTGGTATCCAAATGTTTGACCCCCTGGGACATGCGATGGCCTAGAAAGATAACTTTCTCCTGACAAGATTGCATCTTATCTTTAGATGCCCTTGCAGCCGTTTGCTGCCAAAAACAACAGAAGATTCAAGGTGACATCTAGGCAGTCTTGTCTCGTTCAGACACACAGGTCAGACATAAAGCCAGTAACAACTGTCATTCTTCATCTAGTGGAACACAGAATAAAGCGTCTGCTAAGACAATTACTGTAAAACAACAAATTATGTGAGGGATCTGACTAAACACCTCATCCCTGGCAAGGGCGTAACTAGGAAAGACTGGGCCCCATAGCAAACTTTTGACGGGGCCCCCCCTCCGCTGGGTATCACACAACCCCCCCTTGTAGATAGTGCCTCCCTATAGATTCCACCACACAGCGCCCCCCTATAGATAGCACCATACACAGCCCCATGTAGATAGCGCCATACACAGCACCCTGTAGATAACGCCTTACAGCCCCCCCTGTAGATAACATCTTACAGCCCCAAAACCCCCTGTAGATAATGCCGTACAGCCTCCCTGTAGATAATGCCATACAGCCCCCCCTGTAGATAACGCCATACAGCCCCCCTGTAGATAATGTCTTACAGCCCCAAATCCCCCTGTAGATAACGCCATACAGCCCCCTGTAGATAACGCCATACAGCCCCCCTGTAGATAACACCATACAGACCCCCCTTCTAGATAACGCCATACAGAGTCCCGCTGTAGATAACGCCATACAGACCCCCTGTAGATAACGCCATACAGACCCCCCTGTAGATAACGCCATATAGACCCCCTGTAGATAACGCCATACAGCCCCCCTGTAGATAACACCATACAGACCCCCTTATAGATAACGCCATACAGAGTCCCGCTGTAGATAACGCCATACAGACCCCCTGTAGATAACGCCATACAGACCCCCCTGTAGATAACGCCATATAGACCCCCTGTAGATAACGCCTTACAGACCCCCCTGTAGATAACACCATACAGAACCCCCCCTGTAGATAACGCCATGCAGACCCCCCCTGTAGATAACGCCATACAGCCCCCTGTAGATAACGTCTTACAGCCCCAAATCCCCCTGTAGATAACGCCATACAGACCCCCCTGTAGATAACGCCATACAGACCCCCTGTAGATAACGCCATACAGTCCCCCCTGTAGATAACGCCATGCAGATCCCCCTGTAGATAACGCCATACAGACCCCCCCCCCCCTGTAGATAACGCCATACAGACACCCCCTGTGGATAACGCCATACAGACCGCCCTGTAGATAACACCATACAGAACCCCCCTGTAGATAACGCCATACAGACCCCCCTGTAGATAACGCCATATAGCCCCCCCCCAAAAAAATAACGGCCTATAGTTTGTCCTACAAAAGACATGCATCCCCTATCCCCTATCGTTGCACTGTAGCAGCCATAGTGGCTGCTAGCGGAGCCTCCGGCCATGGGAAGAGGGGCCCCCTCATGCTGTGGGCCCCGTAGCACCCGCTACGGCTGCTATAGCGGTAGTTACGCCACTGATCCTGGAGCTACATTTCCAGCTGGTCACATTTTGTAATCCATCTTTTCATGCAGACAAAAACTTGGACTGAGCTGGCTGTAATATTTCAGAAGTGCTCCTTTCTGCATGGTATGTTACTAAGGGAGGGCGGTACTAAGAAGAGCAGTATGGAGATAAGACAAGTCAGCGTTCACACTTCTTCTGACATTCCCACACACTGTAATATCCTGCCTCCAGCCTTTCTCAACCCCCCCTTTTTCAAACCCATTATTGTAAAACTATAAGTTTCAGCAAGACAAAATGCTGAAAGAAACTATTTACAAAACCTTGTACTTAAATTCAGTGTTCTAAGGCTTTTTTTACATACTCTAAAATAACTAACAGTTCAATTAGTTCAGTAGATACACAAATGTTCTCAGTACACCTGTTATGAGTGAGAGAGCATGCAGTATAGATCTAAAATCAACCTTATACGTCAGCCATGCAATACCTGCTTTGCTATCCTTTTTGTTTCCCTAACATTGGGAAGAGATTTCCTCCATTCTCATTTGCACTAGTCTGCTCCTCAGACTACTCTTCGACACACACACTGCACACATGTCCACATCACACCCCCATCATAATTCACAATACTCACTGCAATGTACCTAGCTGTATTAGTCTTCATCATCACTAGTACAGTCACTCTTCCTGTTAAAATATATGCCTGTATACATCCCCCATACCTCCTCTGCTACTTTAATCCATGTGTCTGCTTTTTCAGTGAACTCATGATCGCTCAACCAGCCTTTAGTCATCTCCACAAAGCATGCCAGCCTTTTTAAGCATTTTTTCACAGTTTGACAGTTTGTTATAGCGTCCTTGCCTGTCCTGTTTGTCACAATTTCTTTGGCTGTATACCACTGGGTGCCCCCTGTCGCTCTGCTCTCTGAGTTCCTCACTATCAGAACTTAAACGCAAAAGTTCTTGTGGAACTACCTACAGGATATTGCCTATGAATATCTGAACTCTCTGTCACCTATGGACAGTCTGTCACCTACCAACACCTGTGTCACCCATGGACACTTGTAGTAACGCCGCTGGGTCAGTGGACTGTGACTCTTGCTGAGTCAGGTATCCCTGACACTCGGATACTGAGCCGGACTTGACGTACTTGGCACTCAGCTCTCTCAGAACAAATGGGCAACAGGGTAACCTTTCCTTTGATGCTTAACAATTTTACCCAACAGTCAAATAATAAATGAAACAAACAAAAACAGACTTACAACGATGCAACAGAAATCCAACAGCCACCAATTCATTACAGGTTTATTCTATAAAGCCTTCATCTTCTTCACCTTCCCACACAGACAGCTGGACCAGACTCAACGGACACACTACTGGATTTATGAAATTAGGTTTCTTAATCAGCACAAGATTTTCCAACTGTCCGAGCTGTAATCCCTGAACAACTTCAAAAACATTTACATGTATGTTACGACTCCTCTCAACTCAGTCACTGCAACCTAGAGGTCTCATACACTGACATATATCTTATCATCCTTACTTTTAACATTTATGCTGTCGACAATATCTTCTCATGCCTTCATACCATTAACTTGCTCATGCCCTTCATACCATGAACTCATTTACACCACATCTTCAATAATTCATCACAAAAATAGTTTTCAATATACCTCAGGACAAGTGACTGCGTTCAGAAGATTGTCTCGTCACAACAGCTAATTCAAGTTCTCAACAATACATGAGTGAAACGGCATTGTAAGAGTACGTTTGTTTACTTATCGGCCAGTTCTATTGTTTCAATGATGCATCGATGCAAAATATATTAGTCTGAAGATTTGATGTGTGTGTCAACTGACACCCACCAATTGCTTGCCTCAGATCGAAAGCCATTAGTTATATCGATATATCAGAGAGAAGTAAGACACAAAGTGACAATGCTTTGTATAACCAAAATCCTTCTCTGGTTTATTGATAGAATGTAATTACAATAGAATCAAAGGGAAGTAGGCTTCAGCTCAACCAATATCTTACAAATGGGGCGTTGGCTGTAGCTCAGCCAATCACAAACAATGAGGAGTTGTCCGAGCTGAGCCAATCACAAGCAAGAAAGGCATCTTATCGAAACCTACTGTAAGACAGAAGCTTCTGACAAGAAGTAGTGAGTAAGACAAGATTTCCCATAATGACCTTGCAGCTGCAAGCCCATCACAAATATTCTCGTAGCAGATTCAGATAAGGAATGAAAAACAAAGTTAAGAATATTAACCACATGAGTGCCCAGACAATCCCAGAATAGATTTAATTTTACAGAGAAATAGATACTTCTTTAAAATATAAAATGGATTCTTCATACAAAATGGAGTCACTTAAGAACATTTTTATCACTTTGACACGGTGTCCTATAAAACGCAGGCCTAAACCAGCCTGTGGCCTACGAATTTCAAGAGGATCTGTCACTAGTTTATTAATTCCCTATCACCTAACTAATCTAGTAGGCGCTATGATGCTGATAACTACAGTGCCATTTTTTTTCAAAGAAGTTTATTATTTGCAAAGTTATGAGCATTTTTCTAAATGTGCTAATTTGGCTATAATAGCCAAATAGGAGGTTACTCTTTCTTTTCACTATGGGCGGTTCAATGTTTTCTGTATGACGCTGTCCAATCAGCATACAGTTTCTTCCCCTTCCCTGCCCAGCAACACAGTGTGATCATATAGTATACAGCTTCCATTCCCAACTGTGTTTTGAACTTGTGAAATCTACGGTAGTTGCACTTCGATCCTGGTGTCATATGAAAGTGTAAAGGATCTGCCAGGCACAACTTCTGTGTATACGCCCATGGGTAATCAGTCTGCACCTGGTTCTATGTCTCTGAGACTGACTCCATCTTCCACCACTCAGGATGGCAGGCTTAGGAGTGGGAGAGCCTATCGCAGCCTGGCCAGACGGAGCTAGCTCCCGCCCTCTGTCTATTTATACCTGCCTTTCCTGTTCCTCCTTTGCTTGTGATTCTTCTCGTGTGGTTTCCTGGCCTTGCTGCAGCTTCTAGCTATTTGACATTGCTTCATACTGACCCCGGCTTACTGACTACTCTCCTGCTCTGCGTTTGGTACCTCGTACACTCCTGGTTTGACTCGGCTCGATCATCTCTCTTGTTGCTCACGGTGTTGCCGTGGGCAACTGCCCCATTCCCCTTGCTTGTGTCCCCTTGTCTGTTTGTCTGTCGTGCACCTACTGAGCGTAGGGACCGTCGCGCAGTTGTACCCCGTCGCCTAGGGCGGGTCGTTGCAAGTAGGCAGGGACTGAGTGTTGGGTAGATTAGGGCTCACTCTCTGTTTCCCTACCCCCCTGTCATTACATAATCACAAGCTCATATACCTAGGCTACCCTGGTCCCTCACTCTACTATGGACCCCCTTGAGACCCTGGCTCAGCAAATGCAGGATCTCTCCCTACAGGTCCAGGCCCTGGCTCAGAGGGTCAACCAGCCTGACGCTGCCATGGTAGTGCCCCTCACCTCACCTCTTGAACCCCACCTCAAGTTGCCTGACCGGTTCTCAGGGGACCGGAGGACTTTTCTCTCCTTTCGGGAGAGTTGTAAGCTCTACTTTCGCTTAAAGCCCCACTCCTCAGGTTCTGAGAGCCAGCGGGTGGGTATACTTATGTCCCGGCTCCAGGAAGGGCCCCAAGAATGGGCCTTCTCCCTGGCTCCTGACGCCCCTGAACTTTCCTCCGTTGATCTCTTCTTTTCTGCTCTCGGACTCATTTATGACGAGACTGACAGGACTGCCTTTGCCGAGAGTCAGCTGGTGACCTTACGTCAGGGTAAGAGACCTGTGGAGGAGTATTGTTCTGACTTTAGGAAGTGGTGCGTAGCTTCTCGGTGGAATGACCCTGCCTTAAGGTGCCAGTTTAGGTTGGGTCTGTCGAACGCCCTGAAAGACCTGCTAGTTAGCTATCCCTGTTCTGACTCCTTAGACCAGGTTATGGCTTTAGCGGTACGACTTGACCGACGTCTCAGGGAACGACAACTTGAAAGTTTTTGTGTTTTCCCCTCTGACTCCCCCATGATGCCTCCCGAGGTCCCGTTGCTTCGCTCTTCCACGGAAGACTCGGAGGTACCTATGCAACTCGGGGCCTCCGTGTCCCCCCGACAACGTAGAGAGTTCCGCAGGAAGAATGGTCTCTGCTTCTATTGTGGGGATGACAAGCATCAAGTGAACACCTGTCCTAGGCGTAAGAATAAGCAGCCGGAAAACTTCCGCCCCTAAGTGATCATCGGGGAGGTCACTTGGGCGCACAGGTATTTCCCGTAAATATGAAACGTAATAAAATCTTGCTTCCCTTTCAGGTCTCTTTTGGTGGTAGGTCTGCTACCGGCAGTGCCTTCGTGGATTCAGGGTCTTCTGCTAATATCATGTCTGTGGAATTTGCTATGTCTCTAGCTATGCCTTTGATTGATTTACTTAAACCTGTCCCGGTAGTGGGTATCGACTCCACTCCTCTTGCTAATGGTTATTTTACTCAGCATACCCCTGTTTTTGAACTCCTTGTTGGCTCCATACATTTGGAGCAGTGCTCTGTACTGTTGATGCAGGGATTATCGTCCGATTTGGTTTTAGGCCTTCCCTGGTTGCAGTTGCATAATCCCACGTTTGACTGGAATACTGGGGAGCTTACCAAATGGGGTAATGAATGCTTGACGTCATGTTTTTCTGTTAATTCTATTTCTCCCCCTGAGGAGGTGAACACGCTACCTGAGTTTGTTCAGGACTTCGCTGATGTTTTCTCTAAGGAGGCCTCCGAAGTGTTACCTCCTCATAGAGAATACGATTGCGCTATTGATTTGGTACCAGGAGCTAAGCTCCCTAAGGGTAGGATATTTAATCTTTCTTGTCCCGAACGTGAAGCCATGAGAGAGTATATCCAGGAATGCCTGGCCAAGGGTTACATTCGCCCCTCTACTTCTCCGGTAGGTGCTGGCTTCTTCTTCGTAGGGAAGAAGGATGGTGGTCTTAGGCCATGCATTGACTACCGTAACTTGAATAAGGTCACTGTAAGGAACCAGTATCCCCTTCCTTTGATTCCTGATTTCTTTAATCAAGTTCAGGGGGCCCAATGGTTCTCTAAGTTTGATCTACGGGGGGCGTATAACCTTATCCGCATCAAAGAGGGGGATGAGTGGAAGACTGCGTTTAACACGCCCGAAGGTCATTTCGAATACCTCGTCATGCCCTTTGGGTTGTGTAATGCTCCTGCGGTCTTCCAGAATTTCATAAATGAGATTTTAAGAGATTACCTGGGGGTATTCCTCGTAGTGTTTTTTTTTCAAGGACTGGTCCTCCCACATTGAGCATGTCAGGAAGGTGCTCCAGGTCATGTAACTTGGCCTGTTAAGTTTTTTTTGATTGAAAGAGCTTTTGATTTCTGTAAATATGACCTCCTGATGCTGCAAATTCAACAAATGACCATTTTAGTTCTCTTTACAACCTTTAAAATGTTTTGATCTCTGTTGTGCATAATAATTTGAGTTTTTTACTTCTAAAAAAAAATCTGTTATCATTAGGTGATTTGTTCAATAAAATTTGCATTATACTCCGATGGTTGATGGCTTGAAGATTATACTGACTGTCATTTGCATCGACTATTTAGGAAAATCAGCGAAAAATAACATTTGCATAATAATTTGGAACGCGGTGTATATAGAATGGTGCTACCTAATTGCACAGTTCACCTATTTAAAGGGGTTATGTGGGGAGCGAAAAGTATACTCGCTAATATACATTCCAGTCCCAGTCGCGCGGATTATGAGATTTTAATAGATTTTTATAGCGCTGGCAGGGGATCGGAAGTCTAGCTGCACAGTCTTCCTTCAGGACGACACGATTCTTAGTCACATAACCGGCCCCGCTGTACTGTATGTAATTGCTGAAGTGGTAGTTAGTGCATGTACATAGATTACAGCGGGGCCGGTCACATGACGAAGGGTCGTATCATCATTAAGGAAGACTGCGCAATTAGACTTCCGGTCCCCGCCAGCGCTATAAAAATCCACCCTGGAAAGAAAACGCCTTTGCCTCCCATTGAAATCAATGGGGGGCAATTTTGCTTGTTTTTTTCACTGATTCCGACCCGGTTTCCACGTGAAAATCAGCGCCAAAAAACTCTGTGTGAACTGACCAATTAAATTTGTAATTTGCATTAATGGGGTTTTCTGGCCAAATACCACTTTTGGCTCGTATGTAAGTTAGTGTTATCTACATATAAAGTGTTGCTCGGGGGGTGGGGGTCAGATGCGCCATCCTACCAGTTTTCTCGTTAGTCATTTGATAGTGTCAGCCCCAGCTATTTATTGGTAGTCAGTGGTAAACGCCCATCTGTCCTCTGCAGCAATAGCTCCTAAACATGCCCCCGGTGGTTGGAACGTCAAAGTGGTTGACTTTGCACATTTCCTGCACATGCGCAGTGAATTGAAGTTGTGTCCAACCGCCACACCCGAGATTCACCAATTCTTATTGCGATTATGCGGAGACTCAGTGTAAAACAACATTAGCGGATGCAGTGTTCTCACTTCTATTTGTAACGTCTCTGGCCGCGGTCCGTCGTTCTAACTTACCCCTCGACGAACGCAGCCATGGACATTCTGCTGCTGTTCTGCCTCGTCCCCCTGTGAGGCGTTGGCACTAACTTTCGGGTATCGAGACTGTGTCCCGGAGGGTGCATGCGCGCTCGTGCCCGCTCTTAAAGGGCCAGCGTGCGCATGAAAATCAACATCATCAACTCACATGATTTCCTGGACTATAAGAAGGCCACCGCCCTTCTGATCCTCGCCTGAGTGTTGTTGTTGTTTCCCAAATGGTCTCCTAAGTGTCTTCCAGTGGTTCCGCACTCTGCATCGTGACACTATTATTTAAGTTAGAACATTGAGCCTGCAAATATTATCTTACATAAAGTCATGGCACATTAGAGGAGAGGAGTAGAGGGAGGGGGTTCAGACGGTACGATGGAGAGGAAGGAATTATTTTTTTTTCGATTTTATTTTATATGACGTAAACCATGCGTTATAAGTGACAACTTTATTTTGCAGGTCGTTACGATTACAGGGATACCAAATTTATAGTTTTTTTTTATGATCTCCTACTTTTACACAATAAAAACAATTTTTTTTAAACTAATTTGTTTTTATGTTGCTGCATTCAAAGACTCACAACATTTTTATTTTTACATTGGCTGAGCTATATGAGAGCTTGTTGTTTGCTGGAGAACCTGTAGTTTTCATTGGTATCATTTTGAGGTATTTTTTATCACTTTTTTTCCATTTTTTTAGGCAAGTCGATCTAAATACCAATTATGTACAGTTTTTTTTATGTCTTATTTTTTTCAATAGTAAGGGACTTTGCAAGGGAAAAAAAGCAATTTTCTTTTTTACTTGGAACTTTCTTTTTTTCCAAACTTTCTTTTTACTTTTAATAATTTAGTCCCAAGTATAGGACTTGAATGTGTGATCTTCTGTATTGCAGCGTAGTATGCCCGTCCGTGTAAAACTGACAGAGAGCCTAATAACACGGTAGAACTGAGGCCATAGTTAGGCCCCCGGAGCCCTCCCCCCTTCTTCTGTCTATTCACTTATATGCTGCGATCAGAATCGAGAGTGACATTTAAAGGTTTAAACTGCCGGGATTGAAGTTATTTCTGATCCCGGACGTTAGCGGGGCATTGGCTATATAATACAGCTGTCACCTGCAAGTGATGGCGTGGGCACAGCTTCTGTGCCTGTGCCCTCACTGTGATGCACTGGCAAGTGCAGCAACACCAAAAGGCCTAGAAGACAACTAAAGTGTTTAATTGCAGAATTCTTTCCTTGGCTAGATGCCGTGAAGAGGTTCTAAGTTAAGAACATTGTTGAGGCATATTGTCAAAGTCTACACTTCAGAGACGCCTTCATGAATGTAAATCTCAAGATACAAACCACTAGTAAAATTTAGGGCTTGTCCACACGTAGCGGAATTGCTGTGTATTTTCCATCCGGAATTGCGGACGTAAAGTACACAGAATACAGTAGTAACAAATCTCATCCACATACTGAGTAAAATTTCCGAGCAGAAGTTAACCGGCGAAATGGTATGGTCTTTAGCTGGTCTTGTGATGCTGTGCTGAAGCATAACGGAATGGATAGCAAACAGGAAGAGAAAGCTGGGGAAATCTAAGGGTATGTTCAAATTAGTTTTTTTTGGTGCTGTTTTTGACGAGGGAAAACGCGCCAAAGAATGTCAGAAAACGCCTCCCATTGATTTCAATGGGAGACGGAGGCGTTTTTTCCCGCGAGCCTGAATGCCCTTTCTTCAGGCGTTTCCGTCTCTGACCTCCCACTGACATCAATGAGAGGCAGAGAAAGTGTTTTTTTGCCTGCGGCGCTCGATTTTCTATTTTTTCGACCGCTGCCATTGAGAACCGCGGGCAAAAAAAAAACGCTTTCTCTGCCTCTCATTGATGTCAATGGGAGGTCAGAGATGGAAACACATGAAGATAAGGCATGTCGCTTCTTTTTACCGCTCGCAGGAAAAAAACGCCTCCGCCTCCCATTGAAATTAGTAAGAGGCGATTTCGGGTGTTTTTTGGCACGGTTTCCAATGCAGTTTCCGCGTCAAAAACAGCGCCAAAATACTCTGTGTGAACTACCGCTTAGAATCAAGACGGAGGCTTTTTTTTAAGCACAGACAAGGCAGCAGTTTAAAACATAAGTACAGTAAACATAAAAGAATTGAAGGATGTGGTATACAGTCAGGTGGGGAATGCAGACATGAAAAGTTGTGTTACCACTGGAGGTCTTTTTTAAGAACAGAAAGGCTAGATTACACTTCGAAAACATCTAAAAAAGCTGCATAATTCTGGCACAGAATGAGGGTATGTTCACACGCAAACTCAAAAACTGTTTTCAAGAGAAAACAGCTCCTGATTTTCAGATGTTTTTTGTGCCACTCGCGATTTTAGCTGCGTTTTTTACGGCCGTTTTTGGAGCTTTTTTCAATAGAGTCTATGGGAAACGGCTCCAAATACGTCCCAAGAAGTGTCCTGCACTTCTTTTTCGTGGCCGTTTTTTTACGCGTAAAAAAACGCAGCGAAAAACACTCTGTCTGCTTCCGATTTTTCGGCCGTTTTTCGGGTGTTTTCATGCCCGAAAAACGTCCGAAAATAGGCCATGTGAACATACCCTTATAGGAAGAGAACAATATGGAGAAATGGTACAAGTATTAGCATTCCCATTAGAAATACATCACTGCATTGATCAAATCAAAAGACCAGCTTTGATCACCACAATTCTATCTGACCGTAAGGGTATGTTCACACACAAACTCAAAAACTTCTGAAAATACGGAGCTGTTTTCAAGGGAAAACAACTCCTGATTTTCAGACGTTTTTTAAGTTTTTTAAGCCACTCGCGATTTTCACCGCGTTTTTCACTGCGATTTTTATGGCAGTTTTTGGAGCTGTTTTCAATAGAGTCTATGACAAGCACTTCTTTTTCGCGGCTGTTTTTTTACGCGGCCGTTTTTCATAACAGCCGCATAAAAAAACGGCCCGTCGGAACAGAACGCCGTTTTTCCCATTGAAATCAATGGGCAGATGTTTGGAGGCGATCTGATTCCGATTTTTCGGCTGTTTTTCAGGCGTTTACGGCCCGAAAAACGGCCCAAAATAGACCATGTGAACATACCCTAAGACCGGATTCACACGAGCGTGTGCGTTTTGTGCACGCAAAAAACACGGCGTTTTGCGCGCGCAAAAGGCACTTAACAGCACCGTGTGTCAGCGCTGTATGATGCGCGGCTGCGTGATTTTCACGCAGCCGCCATCATTATGACACTCCGTTTGGATGTTTGTAAATAGAAAAGCACGTGGTGCTTTTCTGTTTACATTCATAGTTTGACAGCTGTTGCGCGAATCACGCTCGTCCCACGGAAGTGCTTCCGTGTGGTGTGCGTGATTTTCACGCACCCATTGACTTCAATGGGTGCGTAATGCGTGAAATACGCCCAAAGAACGGACATGTCTTGACTTTTTCGCAGCAGACTCACGCTGCGTAAAAATCACGCAACTGTCTGCACTGCCCCATAGACTAATATAGGTCCGTGCGACGCGTGTGAAAAAGCAGGAAGCACCTGCGTTGGATGCGCGTTTTTCACGCATCACTTGTTATGTCCATGTAAATGACTTGATAAAACTGGTCCAAACAAGCACAAACCAGGAAGTGCTTGAGATTCCTCAGCGTGTTTGCCACAGTCCAACCTCCACACAGACAACTGCAGTCATGCCGTGTGGGATGGACGTAGAAAAGATGATCTGCCTTGTGCAGGGGAGGCACGAGATATGGGACACCCGTGCGGAGTCCTATCATGACCGCTCGGCGAAGGAAGTCGCATGGGAACACATAGGCCAGGCGCTCTTCTCCAGCGAATGGGATAAAAGCACCACCCGAGACCGGCAGAGAATTGGTGAGTACATGTCTTTAACCCTTTCAAGACCGAGCTCATTTTGACCTTCATGACCAGCCCCATTTTTTCAAATCTGACATGTGTCAATTTATGTGTTAGTAACTCTGGAATGCTTTTGCCTATCCAAGCGATTCTGGAATTGTTTTCTCATGACATATTGTACTTTATGTTAGTGGAAAAATTTGATCAATAAATTCATTGCTTATTTGTGAAAAACACCAAAATTTAGAGAAAATTTGCAAAAATTATGATTCTTCTCATTTTAAATGTATCTGCTTGTAAAACAGATAGTAATACCACACAAAATAGTTACTATTTTACATATTCCATATGTCTACTTTATATTTGCATTGTTTTTTGAACATTATTTTATTTTTCTAGGACGTTACAAGACTTAGAACTTTAGCGGCAATTTCTCACATTTTCAAGAAAATTTCAAAAGGCTATTTTTACAGGGGCCAGTTCAGTTCTGAAGTGGCTTTGAGGGCCTTATGTACTAGATAGACCCCATAAATCACCCCATATTAAAAACTGCACCCCTCAAAGTATTCAAAACCGCATTCAGAAAGTTTCTTAACCCTTTAGGCGTTTCACAGGAATTAAAGCAAAGTACAGGTGAAATTTACAAATTTTATTTTTTTTGCTGAAATTCATTTGTAATACATTTTTTTCTGTAACACAGGAGGTTTTACCCGAGAAATGCAACTCAATATTATTGCCCAGATTCTGCAGTTTTTAGAAATATCCCACATGTGGCCCTAGTGCGCTAATTTACTGAAACACCGGCCTCAAAAGCAAAAGAGCACCTAGTGGATTTTGGGGCCTCCTTTTTTTAGAATATATTTTAGGCACCATGTCAGGATTGAAGAGGTCTTGTGGTGCCAAAACAGTGGAAATCCCACAAAAGTGAGACGGTTTTGGAAACTACACACCTCAAGGAATTTATCTAGGGGTATAGTTAGCATCTTGACCCCACAGGTCTTTTGCTATATTTATTGGAGTATGTCTGTGAAAGTGAAAATCTACTTTTTTTTCTGAAGAAATATTAAAAAAAATAATATTTGCAAGGAATAAAGATTAAAAAGCACCCCAAAACGTGTAAAGCTACTTCTCCCGATTACGCCAATACCCCATATGTGGTATTAAACTGCTGTTTGGACCCACGGCAGAGCTCAGAAGGGAAGGAGCGCCATTTGGATTTTGAAGCGCAGATTTTGGTGGATTGTTTTTCAGTCGCGTTTGCAACGCCCTGGAAAGAGCAAAACAGTGGAATCCCCCCAAAACTGACCCCATTTTGAAGACTACACCCCTCAAGGAATTTTTCTAGGGGTATAGTTAGCATTTTGACCCCACAGTTTTTTTGCTGAATTTAGTGGAATTAGGCAGTGAAAATGAAAATCTTTAATTTTTACAATGAATAAAGTAGAAAAATCACCCCAAAATTTGTAAAGCAATTTGTCCTGATTTCAGCAATACACCATATATGGTAATAAACGGCTGTTTGGACCTACGGCAGGACTCAGAAGGGAAGGAACAATATTTGGCTTTTGGAGCTCAAATTTAGCTGGAATGGTTTTCGGGTGTCATGTCGCATATGCAAAGCCCCTGAGGTACCAAAACAGTGGAAACCTCCCAAAAGTCCCTTTAGGGGACTGGAACGAGCGATCATTAGGTCGCTGGTACAATACACTGCAATACTAATGTATTGCAGTATAATGTCATTTTAAAGGCTCCTGTAACAGCGCGATCGCTGTTCCTGTCCGTTAGTCCCGGGTGGCAGCTGTAATACACAGCTGACACCTGCAGAATATGGAGCGGGCGCAGCGCGTGAGCCCGCTCCATATATAACCCCTCGCACCACGACATGCTATTAAGTCGTGGTGCGCGAAGACGTTAATGCGCAGCGGATGGTGCAAATTGAAAATTAAAATTTTCCACTGACATGCCATTTTAATGCACAATACGTAGTGCCCAGTTTGTGCCACTGAAGACAAATACCTCATACAATGTTGAGCGGGTTCTCCCGGATATAAAATATTATATATGTGGACGTTAGCTGGTGCTTGGGCACGCTGTGGGGCTCAGAAGGGAGGGAACGCCATTTGGCTTTTGGAGCGCAGATTTTGCTTGGTAACTGTTCTGTTTGGGGTTTTGCTGGTATTTCAATTTATAATGTGGGGGTATATGTAACCTGTGCGGAGAACATCAGGACATAATAAGAGGGTATAATAATGGGGTACATAAATAATAATCCGCAGGTATGTGGCCGGTGTCGCACTGATAAATGGTCGCCCGATCTCATCTGCTTTTGGAACACTCTGCACATTTTGCATCGCCATATTCTGAGAGCCAGAACTGTTTTATTTTTTCTCCAACGGAGCTGTGTGAGGGCTTATTTGTTGCGGGACAATCTGTACTTTTCATTGGTACCATTTTAGGGTACATGTGATTTTTTTAAATCACTTTTTATTAGATTTTTTTGGCAAGCAAAGTAACAAAGAAACATAAATTCTGACAATGTTTTTTGTACTTTTTTTACAGTGTTCACCGTGCGGTATAAATGACATTTTACTTTATTCTGCGGGTCGGTACGATTACGGCGATACCATATGTATGTAGGTTTTTTATGTTTTGTGGCGATTGCGCAATAAAATCACTTTTCTATAAAATTATTTATTTTTTGTGTCACCATATTCTGAGAGCCATAATTTTTTATTTTTCCGTCAAAAAAGCGGTGTAAGGGCTTGTTTTTTGCGGGACGGGTTGTAGTTTTTATTGGTACTATTTTGGGGTACATGCGACTTTTTGATCACTTTTTATTCTATATTTTGGGAGGTTTGATGACCAAAAAATAGTGATTCTGACATTGTTTTTTAATTATTTTTTTTGCGGTGTTCACCGTGCGGGAAAAATAATATTATAGTTTTATAGTTTGGGTCGTTATGAACGCGGTGATACCAAATATGTGTACTTTTTTTAACATTTTTATTTTTTTCCTATAATAAGAGACTTATTATAGGAAAAAAAGCATTTTTTGTTTTTGTAACTTTTATAACTTGTTTTTACACTTTTATAAAACATTTTTATTACTTTATTTTTAACTTTTTACTTTTTACTTGAAGACTGGCAGCACTGATCGCTGCTATTATACATTACACTACCTACTAGGTAGTGTAACGTATTATAAACTGTCAGTGTGACGCTGAGGCTGGGTTCACACGACCTATTTTCAGATGTAAACGAGGCGTATTATGCCTCGTTTTACGTCTGAAAATAGGGCTACAATACGTCGGCAAACATCTGCCCATTCATCTGAATGGGTTTGCCGACGTACTGTGCAGACGACCTGTCATTTACGCGTCGTCGTTTGACAGCTGTCAAACGACGACGCGTAAAAATACAGCCTCGTCAAAAGAAGTGCAGGACACTTCTTTCAGACGTAATTTGAGCCGTTCTTCATTGAACTCAATGAAGCACAGCTCAAAATTTACGGCTGTCAGAGAAGCCTCGCAAAATGCGAGGAGGAGCAATTACGGCTGAAACGAGGCAGCTGTTTTCTCCTGAAAACAGTCTGTCATTTCAGCCGTAAATGACAGCTATCGTGTGCACATACCCTGAGAGTCACACTGACAGGAAGCTTATGAGGACCTGCCTCCGGCTGGTTCTCATAGGCTGTCGTGCATGGCAGACCCGGGGGCTGTTGTATGGCCCCCGGTTCTGCCTTACAACTGACTGCAGCACCCGCAATCGGTCCCCGGGAAAGTTTGTTGTAGCAACAAACTTTCCAGTTTGTTATAGCAACAAACTTTCCAGTTTGTTATAGCAACAAACTTTCCAGTTCGTTGCTACAACACACTTTCCCTGCGATCACATGACCGGGACCTGAACTAACCAGGTCCCGATCATATCTCCGGGACCAGAGGCAGGTGATAACAGAGCGATCCGGGTGTCAGCGCTACTCTGAGACACCCGGATCGTGCTTTTAACACCCACCGTGAATTCACGTCGGCACTGAGCCCAGCAAGTGCCGACGTGAATATACAGTGGGCGGTCGGGAAGCGGTTAAACGATGCAATGTCCCCCCTATTGAAGTAGTGTGTCCCTGTGTTTTACTTTTGCAAAATGCCCAACTTTAGTTTGGTGTCGCTGCAGCATCACCGTGTGGAATGTACTTTGCTGTATAGGAACCGTCATGTATTTGATGGTCGAGTTGTTTGTGCGTTAACACTGTGATCGCAATTTGAGTCACGTTACGCCTTGATCTCCATGCAGGTTCAAATCAGGTGGGGGGGGCGAGCTCGGAGAAGCAACAGATACACTGAGACGTTTCTCAAAGTAAAAATCCTTCTGACTTTATTTAACTGTAGTGGTCGCTTTTATAGCGTCAGAATAAAAAACATTCCATAACATATGAGTCATCTGTATATTCAATCCTTACATCCTTACATCCTTCTTTCCCATTGGTGGAACACAAGGTATTCCCTTAGGTTTCCTTTTATGCTTAGGGGGGTTGGTCAAGTGATTGACCACCATCTGTTCGCAATTTCAAGAGAGACAGCAGAGCAGCTGCAAACTATTTCCTCTCTTACCCTTTCTAAAATACCCATTCTATTGTAACACATGTTCTCCTCTATAACATTTCACTCCTTGGGGCCCCAGATACATTATACATATATTTATACCATAACAATCCCTCCTTTTGTGATTTTACCAACACCTAAATTCCAATGCTACTTCTATCTCCTGATAGCAAGGCTTCGATCCATTTCTTCACTTGATTCACACAGGTATGTAGGTGGGGTAATCTCACAACACTCTTTCATCATAATGTATAGGCCTCTGATTGAATGCTTCCCTTATTTTGCAAAATGTATAACAATTGAAACATGTAAGCAATATAAACAATATTATGAAACATATCAAGGGTTGGAATAACATATGCAGTATCTTAGTGGCAGTGGGGGAAAATCCTGTAAATATGTCATACCAGTGATGGGCACTGGCATCTTTTATTGCTGACGATAAATTTATTACTTCCTTAGCTGCTATTGTAGCCAATACTTTCACTTTACTTAGAGTTACATTATGGGCTGCTATCAATTTCTTTACGTCTTTAGACTTTTGTAACACTTGTTTTAACTCTTCCAGTGGCAAACTAAAATTTCCATAGGGCAAAGGTTCAGGTACCCATACAGTGGACATTATTTCTTCTAAAGTAGGCAGGAACACTATAGTTTGGTTCCCCCAAGTCAAATGCGTCACATTGTATAGACATCCTGAAAATGGTCCTATGAGATTAAACTGGCTAAGGGTCTGCTTGTCGTTAGTTATTAAGCATACATGCTGTGGACCTACTTCAATATAAACCTGTAGGTTAGCTTCTGGGATTATAGTGAGTGCGCATACATTATCCTGGTGCTGCATTAGACAGGGTTCATATATCCCTGACTGTTCATTACATACATATCCTTGCTCTGTTAACTGGCACAAATCTATATTCCTTGTCTTATTTTGAGAATCTATGTGTGTTCCTTTCATTTCCAGGATACAATATTGTCCTAATAATGTCACCGGATCAATCATTACCATTGGCATAACAATAAATTTGCATAATAGAGTAGGATTTTTCACATGAAATGCTATTAGTCTTCCTGCGCACCATTTAGGTGTACACTCAGTATACTCAGGCTGTAACAATAACCACGTATCATTTCTCTCTCCTATGGGCAGAATGTCTGTCCATTGCCTAACATGACTACTAAACAATTTATTCTTAAAATCATCCATCTGTTCTTGTTGCCACATCGTTTTAAGCGTACATACTGTCCAATTTACTAAAGTTGATACATTCTGTAATGTTGTATATTCGGTTAGCATACTTTCATTAAAAACATTTAAAAACAGTTCATCTATAGCTAACCCTTTCTGTTGTATGGCAAAGGTAGTAGGTAACCATGAGGCACCTATCCTTAATGCAGTAGATGTGTCGTCTCCCACTGAGTTTAATTTGTTCATAACTGTTTCTAACTGTATACCATTCAATACTCCTAATCACGTACCTACCCCTCCTAATAGCGTGTCATACCATTCTCTTTTTTGTCTATGACAGCTGGGGGATTCAGGGAAGGAAATATTGAAGTGTACATTCTTTTTCTGCTGTTGGGTTACAGCATTCTTACAAGTGTGTGGGATTCTTTCCAGACTTTGTACTGTTATATGTGGCTTAAAACTATCTCTTAAAATTGTTATCAAGAATACAAAATATCTTCTATTTCTTATTTGGCTATTATTCATACATAATATCATCCCATCAGTTTCTTTTATTACAATCGTAGAGTTGAGCCTCTCCTTGTTGCATCTTTCATAAGTCTTATTTATCATTTCATTTCTATTTTTACTGGTTGTATATTTCTATAGATACTGTAAATCTGGTTCATAACAACAAAACAACAGCCGTCTCTTCTTGTATGCTAATGTTGGCTGTTTTGTCTATGTGAAGGTACACAGTCCCTCCATGTGGTCCTTTTCTCCAAGTCCCTTCGGTTGTAGTCACATTTGTAGTATAACACGGGTCATTGGCCTTACAGGTGTAGTTACCCTGCTTTCTATCCACTGTGGCATTCGCCCACCCTGTCCTGAACTGTTCCAGTAATTCTGTACTAATTACGTGTACAGGAGTAGCAGTTCTGCCTTTTTGTATAAGAGCACACGCAACAACCGCCGCAACAACCGCAAAGATCTTCATTCTTCTGGCTGAAGAACCTTTTTACAATGACTGGCGTGAATCCAGCTTGCCTTTCCTTCGAGCTTCACTGAGGTGCTTGTAACGAGTAGGACTTGAAAAGGACCATCAAACCTTGGCTCAAGGCTCTTCCTCACGTGTCTTTTGACAACGACCCAATCTCCTGGTTCTAGCTTATACGTCAACTGAATCAGGACCTGGAATGGAAGCAAAGACTTGTGCATACACCTTGGTCAATTGTTTGTTCAGCGTTTATACATAATCTGTTAGTCTACCATACTGCATTTGGAGCACCTGTGGAAAATAACATCCTAATCTGGGAGCCGACCCAAATAAGATCTCATATGGGCTGAGACCTGTTCTTTTTGTGGGCGTATATCTTACTGAGAACAAGGCTAATGGTAGACACTCGGTCCATGGTTTCCCGGTTTCTACCATTGCTTTTTGGATTTTCAATTTGAGAGTCCCATTTAGTCTCTCAACCTTCCCACTGCTTTGTGGATGGTATGGTGTATGTAGGGCTTGACTTATGCCTAGAGCTGACAACACATAGTTCATGATTTCACCCGTAAAATGAGTTCCTCTGTCGCTCTCGATCACCTCTGGAACTCCATATCTGCACACCACCTCGTTGATCAGTTTCTTTGCTGGGCTACGGCTGTAGCTTTGGTTACTGGAAAAGCTTCTGGCCATCCTGAAAAAAGATCAATACAAACAAGCACATACTCATAGGTACCGACTTTTGGTAATTGAATATAGTCTATCTGCAGTCTCTGGAACGGATATATAGGTCTGGGTGTGTGCTTCTGTGGTACTTTTACAGTTCTTCCAATATTATGTGTTGCACAGATCATGCATCCTTGTGTAAAACTGCTGGCCATCACACTAAACCCTGGAGCATACCACACCTTGTTTACCAAGTCCATCATTGCCGTTTTTGATTGGTGAGTCGCTCCATGTGTTATTTGGGCCATCATTGGGAACATTGTCTTAGGCAGGCACAGTTTATTCTTGCATTGCCAGAGGCCATCTTTTCGTAGCGTTGCTCCTTGGGCCGTCCACTTGTCTTTTTCTTCTTTTGTTGCTTGTCCTTGAAGTTTTTGCAGTAGTTCCGGGCTTACAGCTGGTCTTGTTTCCTCTGGATCGTTTATCTGACATACGGCTGCTAACACGGGTAGCTTCTGTGCTGCTTGCTTTGCTGCTTCGTCTGCCGGGCATTTCCCCTTTTGTCTCTGGTGAACTCACCTTAGTGTGAGCTTTTAATGTTTACTACTGCTACTTCTGTGGGTAACATCAGGGTCTCCATCAAGTATTTTACAAAGTCTGCATTCTTTACAGGTGTACCTGCAGAGGTCAAAAACTGTCTAGCCTCCATATGGGGCCATAATCGTGTGCAATCCCAAAAGCATATCGAGAGTCAGTGTATATATTTGCTGTCTTTCCTTCTGCATGTTGGCATGCTGCTGCCAGGGCCTTAAGCTCCGCTTCTTGTGCTGAGCGGGACGCTGGTAAGGAGGCTGCTTCTAGGACTACATCTTCGGTGGTTACTGCATATCCTGTAAGAAAAGATCCTTCTACACAATACCTTGAACCATCCACAAAGAGTATTAGGTCTGGGTTTTGGAGTGGGGTATCTCTTACATGTGCGAACCCCACTGTTTCCTGGGCCATAAGGGCCATACAATCATGTTCATCAGTTTCAGGCAAAAATTGTGACCATACTTTACCTACGTCTTCTCCCCCTTGCTCCAAAGGCAGTAAGGTAGCTGCGTTCAATGTAGCACAGCTATGGAGTGTGACCTGCTCAGGGAGAAGGAGTGCACAGGTTAATCTCAAATGTCTTGCAGTTGACAAATGCTTAGGTTGTACTTGAGTTAGAATAGCAGTAATATACAAGTTTTGTTTTGCCTTCTCCCTCATCTAAATCCATAAAGACTCGTGTGAGTGATGTCACATCACCTCCTGTGTAACTTTGCTGGAGGGGGATGGTCTCTTACACATAAACCAAAATTGTACCTGATCAGTTCCTTCACCCTTCCCCCCTTTGTGGACTCTGCGAGAGTAATGTAGCAGAGTTCAAAACTACATCTCAACATAACACTAATTTAACCCCCTGTAATGTACAACAGCCTGAAACAAAAATGACTTTTTCCTGACAAACATTTGATCTTTACAATGACATAACTCATGTGTGAAATCAAAAATAGAACAATTGTAGTTAGTTATTCAATAAAACAGAAAATATTATCTCTGATAACATTAATTACTGCAAACCAATAAACAGTATAACGGTGGGGGGCACATACATTTTCAAAACCCCGTGTCTCACAGTATCTGTAGTTTAATACATCTGAATTATCAAAACACATGAAATCTGATCACATCATAACACATAAATATCGTAACTTTTATAACCAACAGCGCTTGCGCAAAAGAGAAGAAATTTATTTCAGTTTGTACACATTACTGATATATATATATATATATATATCTCAGCAGTGCATATTGAGATCCCTTTGTCTCATCAGCCCTGCAGACTGCACCCAGTCAGCCCCCCTCCTCCTCCTCCCAAACACAGCACACTTTAGAGGGGAGGGAGGGGGGTCACAAACTCATTTCTCACAACTTCTCACAATCTTAACACTTTCAATGCCGGCAAAACAACATACGTATCTGCAATCATTTATCACACCATTGTATAGGAATTATCTACATTAATGTTTAACCGTACAATCTGTCGGCCACCATCTCTATATTATGATGACGTGTTGTTTCATCAGTGAACTAGACTGGAACTTCTGTAAATAGAAAAAACACTACAAATGACAAAATTAACAAGGTGATTATTTCATACTGATTTGAATGGGCCGGGCGTGGCCACATCAGGGGCAGGGGGGGCAGCCTCTCCCATTGGAAACAGTGCGCAGGGGGTTTCCCACCAACAATGAGGACACACTCAACATGAGGTACGGACGCCATTACCGGGCGTCGGCTGGTCCTGTTTTCTAATACATACAATATGACACAAAGTCATACAAAATATCTATTTCAGCATTTAATGTTGTGTCCATTCTTTTCAAGAACAAGATTACATTTCTTATCTCACTAGCAGCTGTTCTTCACCTCCCCCTTCTCTTGTCACACTAGTTGATTCTAAATTATACCATATGGGAATTTACTATAAGGTCACTTGCAACTTTAAAACAGCTACTACTTCTATCACCTCCCTTTGCTTTAAACTTTACTTTATAAAATATGAATTTCCTCTGACAACCTCCTGCACTTTTAATTCAGTGTATTAACATTACATACATTTGTAGGCTCTTTGTTGCTTTCTAAAAGATGCTACAATCCATCTACTCCAATCTGCTTTGTCATTTGACTCTGTGTGGTTCTGGATTTACAATCCCCTAGTAAATTTACACCATTTTAACAGGTGCTTGCTCACCCATATGCCATACCTCTATTGGCTGTTAGGGAAAGTCCCACACTACGTATCTCCTACGTACACTCTGTATACACTATCCAACTGAGCCAAATTACAACCAACTAAACAATAATCCCACAAAGGATCTGCTCATTATATCATCTATATTTTTCCCGATCTAATCTTCCCGCTTTTCCCATTCCACATGCCTTCATTAACTGATTCGTTCCTTGTGTTGCCTTTTTACCTTCTCTTTCTGCTACTGCCTGTTTGGCTGTCAGTCCTTGTGGGTGCTCATCTCGTAATAGGAACACCAAGTTCCCCATTGTTCACTAGTTATAAGTGGTCGCCTATGGGCAGACCCTAAGTTACGTAGGGGGTAATTTTCCTGATAGGTGAATTTCTTTCTCACCTATTTTAGACAGTTACTTATCCCCTCGAAACTTCTTAATAGGAACACCAAGTTCCTCATCTTGTGACTGTAAGTGGTGGCCTTTTTTGGCACACCCTAAGTAATTCAAGGGGTAAGTTTCCTGATAGGCAAATTTCTTTCTTGCCTATTTTCGACAGTTACTTATCCACTTGATACTTCTTATTTTGTTACAGATTTTATCTACTGACAGATGAATTTCTTTCTCATCTATTTTAGACAGTTCTAGTTTCCGTACTTACTCTTCTACTCTGGCCAGAGGATCTTTCCCTTTCACAGTCCTTTTATAACTTTCCTCGTCTGAGACACCACTCAAGGAGATATCCTCCACACCATAAGAATATTCCTAATCCAAATAACAAGGCAAACGTAAAATCAAGCTGTTCTTTTGACATGCCGGATTATCAGATTGCACAAAATTCTGGAATTTTGAGCTGAAAATCAGTGCATGATAATCTCTGCAAGTACCTCAATGCTGTACACACATTTTCGGCATTTTGCCGGATTATCAGATTTGCACAAAATTTTCGATTTCCGGGCTAAAATTTAGCCTATCATAATCCCCGTAGTCACCTGAAGCATGTACACATGTTTCTGGTAATTTGCCGGATTATCGGAAGTTTTTTTTTTCCCAAAAACAATTTCCTTATTCTAAAATGCATTTGTGACACAAAACTGGGTTTCTACAACATTCATACAAATACTGCCATGGAGATCAGGCACTTTATCCTGAGGGTAGGATTACATATAGACTTGACCAGATTTTTACACTAAAAATACCCTCATGTGGCCCCTCTATCCCTCAGGAGTACTACCGGGAAGGTGACCTACCAGACAGGAAGGTGCAGAGCAGAGTTTGTAAGAATTAAGTCTTCTTACCTTGCTGCAGCAGTGGTCTGCACGTTCCTTCGTCCGGGTGGTCGCCATTCAAGTCCCGGGAGATCCCCTAGGTGGGGTGCCGTTCTTCTGGTCAAGTCCCTGGTTCGGGCGCCAATTTCTGTGATCGCAATTTGAGTCACGTTACGCCTTGATCTCCATGCAGGTTCAAATCAGGTGGGGGGGGCGAGCTCGGAGAAGCAACAGATACACTGAGACGTTTCTCAAAGTAAAAATCCTTCTGACTTTATTTAACTGTAGTGGTCGCTTTTATAGCGTCAGAATAAAAAACATTCCATAACATATGAGTCATCTGTATATTCAATCCTTACATCCTTACATCCTTCTTTCCCATTGGTGGAACACAAGGTATTCCCTTAGGTTTCCTTTTATGCTTAGGGGGGTTGGTCAAGTGATTGACCACCATCTGTTCGCAATTTCAAGAGAGACAGCAGAGCAGCTGCAAACTATTTCCTCTCTTACCCTTTCTAAAATACCCATTCTATTGTAACACATGTTCTCCTCTATAACATTTCACTCCTTGGGGCCCCAGATACATTATACATATATTTATACCATAACAACACAATGAGTGACCATGTTTTTGGTGTTCATCCTACAGTCCAGGATATTAAAACCCGGTGGAGGAGCTGCAGGGACCAATTTCGGCGCGAGTTCGGCGACAGAGGCTGAAGTGGTGATGGGGCATCAAAGCAACGGAGGTACATATATACCAAGCAGCTGATGTTCCTCAAGGATATCATGGAGATGAGATCGTAAGTAAATGTCCTATTGAATACGATCTGGTTTCTGACATTCCAAGCAAAATTGACAAGTTGGGTGATGATGCGAGGGTGTCTGTCTCAGAAATGGCAGCCCTAGTGGATACTGATCTCCCTAACAGCCGGGAGAACAGCCCAGCTAGTAGTCGGCGGGATGGTAATGCAGGTAAGCCAAGGCAATTGATAGTCGTAGGGAATTCTATAATCAGGAAGACGGATAGAATAATTTGCCGCCAAGACCACCTCAACCGAATGGTTTGCTGTCTCCCTGGTGCCAGGGTTCGGCATGTGGTGGAACGGGTGGACAAATTGCTGGGAGGGGCTGGTGATGATCCAGCTTTCGTGGTCCATGTCGGTACCAACGACAGAATAAATGGTAGGTGGAGGAGCCTTAAGAATAATTTTAAAGAACTAGGCTACAAGATTAAGGGAAGGTCCTCCAAGGTTGTATTCTCAGGAATACTGCCTGTGCCATGCGCATCACAGGAAAGACAGCGGGAACTCAGGGAGTTAAATGCATGGCTTAAGTCTTGGTGTAGAGGAGAAGGATTTGGGTTCCTAGAGCACTGGGCTGACTTTTCATTGGGGTACAAACTGTATTCTGCAGATTATTTGCACCTAAATGGAAGGGTGTCCACTGTGCTGGGGGAGAGAATTCTAGCTGGGGTGGTGGAGTATTTAAACTAGGGCTGAGGAGGGAGGTCAATGTAGAAAAAAAAGGGGTAGCCAGGTTAGAGAGGGGTCAGACTATATTGGTGGAGGGAGAAACAGAATGTGGGGAGAGGACTAGACAACAGGATAAGGAGATCCTTTTGTTACAAAACCGCAGTGTAAATAAAAATGCCCAAATAATGTCAAATCACATTTCTGATAATAAAAGTGAAAAACTGAAAGGCAAGTTAAAGTGTATGTTCACAAATGGCAGAAGTCTAGCAAGCAAAATGGGGGAGCTGGAGGACTTGGTACTGGAAGAAAATATAGATATAGTTGGTGTTGCTGAAACATGGCTGGACTCTTCACATGACTGGGCTGTAAATCTACAGGGTTTTACACTGTTTCGGAAAGACAGGAGAAATAGGAAAGGCGGTGGTGTATGTCTGTATGTGAGAAATGATATGAAGGCAAGTGTGAAAGAGACAATAGTGGGTGAATACTGTGAGGAGGTTGAAACCTTGTGGGTGGAACTAGAAAGGGAGGTAAACACTGAAAAAATTACTTTTGGTGTAATCTACAGACCCCCCAATATAACTGAGGAGATGGAAGGTCAGCTATATAAACAGATGGAGCGGGCTGCACAGGCGGGTACTGTAGTGATAATGTGAGATTTTAATTTCCGGGATATTAATTGGTGTCATGGTTCGGCTTCAACTGCAAAGGGGAGACATTTCCTCAACCTGTTGCAGGAAAATTTTATGGGCCAGTTTGTGGAAGACCCAACTAGAGGTGAAGCTCTGTTGGATCTGGTAATTTCTAATAATGCAGAGCTTGTTGGGAACGTCAATGTTTGTGAAAACCTCGGTAACAGTGATCACAATATAGTTAAATTTTACCTATACTGTAAAAAACAAACGCAGGCTGGGAGGGCAAAAACATTTAATTTTAAGAAAGCCAATTTCCCCAGGATGAAGGCTGCAATTCAGGATATAGACTGGGAAGAACTAATGTCAAATAATGGAACAAATGATAAATGGGAGATTTTCAAATCTACTTTGGGTTATTATAGTGCAAAATTTATTCCTATAGGTAACAAGTATAAACGACTAAAATGAAATCCCACATGGCTTACACCTTCTGTGAAAGGGGCAATACATAACAAAAAAAGGGCATTTAAAAAATACAAATCTGAGGGTACATCTGCAGCCTTTGTAAAATATAAAGAGCTTAAAAAAAATCTGTAAAAATTTAATAAAATTAGCAAAAATACAAAATGAAAGGCAGGTGGCCAAGGATAGTAAAACAAATCCCAAAAAATTCTTCAAGTATATAAATGCTAAAAAGCCAAGGTCTGAACATGTAGGACCCCTAGATAATGGTAATGGGGAGTTGGTCACAGGGGATCAAGAGAAGGCAGAGTTACTAAATGGGTTCTTTACCTCTGTATATACAACTGAAGAAAGAGCAGCTGATGTCGCCGGTGCCAGTGCTGTTAATATATCAGTTGATATAATGAATTGGATGAATGTAGATATGGTCCAAGCTAAATTAAATAAAATAAATGTGCACAAGGCCCCGGGACCAGATATGTTACACCCTAGAATTCTTAAAGAGCTTAGTCCAGTTATTTCTGTCCCCCTTTTCATAATATTCAGAGAATCTCTAGTGACTGGAATAGTGCCAAGGGACTGGTGCAGGGCAAATGAGGTGCCTATTTTCAAAAAGGGCTCTAGGTCTTCCCCGGGTAATTATAGACCAGTAAGCTTAACGTCCATCGTGGGGAAAATGTTTGAGGGGCTATTGAGGGACTATATACAGGATTATGTGACAAAAAATAGTATTATAAGTGACAGCCAGCACGGTTTTACTAAGGACAGAAGTTGTCAAACTAACCTAATCTGTTTTTATGAAGAGGTGAGCAGAAGCCTAGACTGAGGGGCCGCTGTGGATTTAGTGTTTTTGGACTTTGCAAAGGCATTTGACACTGTCCCTCATAGACGCTTAATGGGTAAATTAAGGACTATAGGTTTAGAAAATATAGTTTGTAATTGGATTGAGAATTGGCTCAAGGACCGTATCCAGAGAGTTGTGGTCAATGATTCCTACTCTGAATGGTCCCCGGTAATAAGTGGTGACCCCAGGGTTCAGTGCCGGGACCACTATTATTCAACTTATTTATTAATGATATAGAGGATGGGATTAATAGCACTATTTCTATTTTTGCAGATGACACCAAGCTATGTAATATAGTTCAGTCTATGGAAGATGTTCATGAATTGCAAGCAGATTTAAACAAACTAAGTGTTTGGGCATTCACTTGGCAGATGAAGTTTAATGTAGATAAATGTAAAGTTATGCATCTGGGTACCAACAACCTGCATGCATCATATGTCCTAGGGGGAGCTACACTGGGGGAGTCACTTGTTGAGAAGGATCTGGGTGTACTTGTAAATCATAAACTAAATAACAGCATGCAGTGTCAATCAGCTGCTTCAAAGGCCAGCAGGATATTGTCGTGTATTAAAAGAGGCATGGACTCGCGGGACAGGGATGTAATATTGCCACTTTACAAAGCATTAGTGAGGCCTCATCTAGAATATGCAGTTCAGTTCTGGGCTCCAGTTCATAGAAAGGATGCCCTGGAGTTGAAAAAAATACAAAGAAGAGCAACAAAGCTAATTAGGGGCATGGAGAATTTAAGTTATGAGGAAAGATTAAAAGAATTAAACCTATTTAGCCTTGAAAAAAGACGACTAAGGGGGGACATGATTAATTTATATAAATATATTAATGGCACATACAAAAAATATGGTGAAATCCTGTTCCATGTAAAACCCCCTCAAAAAACAAGGGGGCACTCTCTCCGTCTGGAGAAAAAAAGGTTCAACCTGCAGAGGCGACAAGCCTTCTTTACTGTGAGAACGGTGAATCTATGGAATAGCCTACCGCAGGAGCTGGTCACAGCAGGGACAGTAGATGGCTTTAAAAAAGGGTTAGATAATTTCCTAGAACAAAAAAGTATTAGCTCCTATGTGTAGAAATTTTTTCCTTCCCTTTTCCCGTCCCTTGGTTGAACTTGATGGACATATGTCTTTTTTCAGCCGTACTAACTATGTAACTATGTACCTATGTAACTATGAATGCGTAAATGTTGCTTTGCACATGTCATGTCCGCCATAAAGCATTTTTGTACATTGTTGACTATTGGTTTCTGATTCTGCTTTTCTATTCCAGAACAACCGACAATCTTAACGACTCTGAGGAGGAGAGTGACCATGCAGAATCCCAGCCGCATCCTCCCAGCAGTCGACTGCTGCCCCTAAACCCGGAGCCTACACCGCAGGACCCTGCCCCAGTAGAGTCGGCCCCAGCAGAACTCCCTCCGGAAGAAAATCTACCCCCTCGAGCACCAGCCAGACGCCGACGCAGTCAGCTGCCAGCCGCTGGGGCGCAAGTTGATACAACGGTTCTTGAATACCTGCGTCGTGCGGCCGACGAAGACGGCCACAACTTTTTTGCTCGCGGACTCGTGCCACGGTTGCGGAAGGTTCCAGACGATAGGCTGCCACGCCTACAGTCCGCTATAATTTCCCTTAATGACTGCGCCACACCCCCCCCCCCAACAATCCTCACCAGTGTTTCTCTGCAATTGAGCATTGGCGAGGATTAACGGAGGCTTCTACAACCTCTAAGTACCCAAGCCCATCCCAACCAGCCACCCCCAGCGCACACCAATATAGAGCAGTGCCTGCCCGGTTTTCCCCTGGTCCTCTTCCTGCCCGTGAGCGCCATTTTCCACAATACAGCAGAGGTCCTGAAACCTATGCTCCGCCTTTCCCTGGACCCAGCTACCAGGCACATCATCAGCACCACTATGCTGTAGACGAACATCCTCAGCAGCTCCATGGCCAGCATAGTGGTGCTGAAATGCCCGCGTATAGTTCCCCGGACCATCAATACCACAACTTGTGAAAATGGCTGTGGGATGATCCGACGAAGGTGTCTGTTTGTAGGCCTGCATTGTTTGGTCATATGTGTTTTGCACCATGTTGGTGCCACCTTTACTTATTTGTGTTTTGTTATTTTGCTCCACGTTTTGAGTGTGCATTCAACATAAAAACGAAGGTGTTTAAAGTTGCAATTGCGTGTGGACATTTTTTTGGACCCTCCTCTTCACAATGATTACCTAACTGTATATTACTGTACACTCACACACTGTTGACCTGGCCCCAAAAGAATGGCACGCGTTCAATGAGGTATTAGTTCATCTGTAGGGGTTTGCCATTGTTCTAAACAGATGTCAATGTTGGCGTGCTGTGATTTCCCAATAGCCACAGAAAGGACAGTCGGGATTGGAGGAGAACTTAATTTTGACGAACAGAATTGATTTTCATGCAATCACTTTCAGGACTGTCAAATGGCAAGTACAAACCACAACAGACGTAAGCTCGCAACCCACGTCAAGGGTCCTCATGTATTGCGAGTCCCTAACACTACAAGCCCCTAACATAAAACAACAAACACTGGCCACTTCGGACCTGTGGACACAATAAACTAAGAGCTATGCCACCCTTTAAATGCCATCGCGCCCCCATGGTGCGGCTCCTGATGGGCTCTCAAAATATGCTGCAAAACTTTCGCGCACTCGGAGTCCAGATGTGAGAGATCTCCCTAGTGGAATTGCCGGCACAGTGTTGCTGGTGGGTGCATTTGTTGGTATATATTCGGCATCAAAAGTTGCATCATGAATGCGGCAGAAGTTATGCAGAACTACACACGCTTGGATGACACGTGTCACATTCTGCGGTGACATTTGCATTGTAGACAGAAACACCTGCCACCTGTTAGACATAATGCCAAAGGCGCATTCCACACATCTTCGAGCTCGGCATAGGTGGTAATTGAACATGCGGCGACGCTCATCCAAGCCCCTTCTTGCAAATAGCCGCATTACTTGCCTTGTCAGGGCAAAACCCTCATCTGCAACTATGACATATGGAATTGGTGGTCCGCTGGAGCCAGGGAGGATGGTAGGTTCGGGCACCGCCAGTTGATTATTCACAAGTCGTTTACCCATTCTGGACGAACGAAATATGCGGGCATCAGCAGAGCTTCCATACGAGCCAATGTCTACAATCGTGAAACAATAATTACTGTCTGCCAAGGCCAACAATACGATCGAAACAAACTGCTTGTAGTTATAGTATCGGGAGCCACTGCGTGGGGTCTTCTTCACATGAATGTGCTTCCCGTCTAGGGCACCAATACAATTCGGAAATTGTGTTGCACTAAGAAATGCGTCAGAAATTCGAAGCCACTGTTCTGTCGTGGGCTGAGGCATGACCGTGGTCTTTAATCTCTGCCACAGCACAACACAGGTGGATGTCACAATGAAGGAAATGGTGGTCACTCCCAAAAGAAATTCAAAATGTAAAGAATGGTAACTTTTGCCTGTAGCCAGAAATCTAAATGCAAGATAAAACAGAAATAATAAAGAACACATGTTATGGTGGACTTGTAAATCATACAGCGTCCTCTAGGAACTAATTGCAGTAGCAGACATACCTCAAGGTCACAAGCAGTCGTTCCTCAGTGGAAATGCAGCGCCGCATATTGGTATTCTGGTAGGTGATTCCAGTGCGAATCTGCACAAGCAGCATATCAAAGGTGGACACAGACATGCGGCAAAACGCACAAAATTTCTCAGGTTGACGCCGTAAGTCCTCATATAGTGTATGAAAGTGCCCTTTGGAGGTACATTGGGTCACAAGTGGATGAACCCAAATCCTACTTCTACGCGACAGGTGCTGCAGCATGGGTCGCCGTTCGCCAAATCGTCGCAAAATCATCCACGCGAGCAGCACACGTGCCAGCGACGGAGAAGGCATAAATGTTGTTTGCAAGCCAAGACACGTGTCAACAGTTTAAACAAACATTGGTTTTGGCAGAGGATGAAATAAGGCTGACAAGCTGTTCACCCAGCAAGCAGGGGTTTGACCAGCCTGCCTTTTTGTAGGCTGACCTCTCATTAACTCCTCCTTGCGTTTTTTACGCAGGTCGCGCGCGCGTTAAAAACGCTGCAACGCAGCGTATACGCACGACAAACGCATTTACAACGCGCGCAATACGCTGCGTTTTTTGCACGCGCAAAACGCAAACGCTCGTGTAAACGAGGCTTAACTCACACAGCACGGCGTGATCTTGCGAGATCACGCTGTGCTGTCATTCACAGAAACTTTACCGCGTAATGAGACGCTTAAAAATATAAATAATCGGATCAAATAATATCCTCTGAATCCCTTTATTTTATTGGAGTCTGTGCCAAGTGATTGTCTACTCTTCCACTCAAAGGTCTATGGGTATGTGCACACACACTAATTACGTCCGTAATTGACGGACGTATTTCGGCCGCAAGTACCGGACCGAACACAGTGCAGGGAGCCGGGCTCCTAGCATCATACTTATGTACGATGCTAGGAGTCCCTGCCTCGCTGCAGGACAACTGTCCCGTACTGAAAACATGATTACAGTACGGGACAGTTGTCCTGCAGCGAGGCAGGGACTCCTAGCATCGTACATAACTATGATGCTAGGAGCCCGGCTCCCTGCACTGTGTTCGGTCCGGGACTTGCGGCCGAAATACGTCCGTCAATTACGGACGTAATTAGTGTGTGTGCACATACCCTATCTGTGACCGTAATCCTGTAGACTCACATCTTGATGAGCCACCAAGTACAGGAGTTAGGACATCGGCTGCACCTCGACACTATGCCTAAAATGACAGTCGTGGTTTTGCACCAATTTTTATATTTTTTTTAACTTGTATATTAGTGTTTTATATGGAATAGATGTATACCAAAATAAAAATTTTCCACATATAAAGTGAATTTTTTCAAGAAGAACGAAAATCTTTAACAGCTGAAACAAAATATTCAGTAAACTTAACATCCCCCACTTGTTTGGGCAAGAAAATCCAAAACTCTATAAGGCATTATTCACACGAACGTGTGCGTTTTTTGCAAGTTGCAGTTGCGTGTGTCATCAGTATGTGCTGCGTGGCTGCGTGATTTTCACGCATATGCCATGCTTATGACACGCGGTTTTGAAGTTTAGAAAAAGAAATGAAGGAGGTGCTTTTATTCTTTCCTTCATTCCTTTATTTACTGTTGCGCGAATCACGCTCGTCACACGGAAGTGTTTCCGTGTGCCATGTGTGATTTTCACGCACCCATTCGCTTCGATGGGTACGTGGGGCGCGAAAAACTGCCAAGTATAGGACATGTCGTGAGTTTTACGCAGCGGACATACGCTGCGTGAAAATCACGGACTGTCTGAATGGCCCCATTCACTAACATAGGTCCGTGCGATGCGCGTGATTTTCACGCGCGTATCACGGACGTAATACACGTTCGTGTGAATAAGGCCTAAGGATGGATGTACATATTCAATTTTGATCCAGTTTTTAAGCCAAAGCCAGGAGGGAAGAAGTATTAGGGTATGTTCACACGCAAACTCAAAAACTTCTGAAAATACAGAGCCGTTTTCAAAGCAAAACAGTTCCCGATTTTCAGACGTTTTTTAAGCCACTCGCGTTTTTCGTGGCGTTTTTTACGGCCGTTTTTGGAGCTGTTTTCAATAGAGTGTATGAAAAAAAACGTCCCAAGTAGTGACCTGCACTTCTTTTTCGCGGCCGTTTTTTTACACGACCGTTTTTCAAAACGGTCACGTAAAAAAATGGCCTGTTGGAACAGAACGCCGTTTTTGCCATTGAAATCAATGGGCAGATGTTTGGAGGCGTTCTGCTTACGATTTTTTGTCCGTTTCCGGCCCGAAAAACGGCCTAAAATAGGCCGTGTGAACATACCCTGAGTCTTTTGTCTATTTCTTTTGTATCCACTCCTGGCTTAACCGGTTAAGGACTAGGCTGTTTTACAGCTAAATGACCAGACAAAATTTCACAATTTTGCTATGCGCTTTTTTAGATGACTATAAGGGTATGTTCACACGGCAGCGTCGATTACGGCTGAAATGATGGAGCTGTTTTCAGGAGAAAACAGCTCCGGAATTTCAGATGTAATGGCATGTGCAGGCGTTTTTCGCAGCGTCCATTATGAACGTAATTGGAGCTGTTTTTCCATTTTGTCAATGGAAAATGGCTCCAATGACGTCTCAAGAAGTGACATGCACTTCTTTGACGCGGGCGTCTTTTTTACGCGCCGTCTTTTGACAGCGGCACGTAAAAAAAATGACCGTCGGCACAGAACATCGTAAAGCCCATTCAAATGAATGGGCAGATGTTTGCCGGCGCATTGGAGCTGTATTTTCGGACGTAATTCGAGGTTAAAATGCCCGAATTACGTCCGTAAATAGGGTGTGTGAACCCAGCCTAACTCTGCAGGTGAATAAAGTTCATCTTTGAATTTGACACTCTTTTTAAAGGACAGATAGAGCTTTGTTTTAATGGCATTTGTCAGTATACGTGATTTAAATTTTTTTCTCTGAAGTGGGCAAGATTGGAAAGAAATTCAAGAATTTAGCAAATGCGTAAGTTCATAGTAGCATTTTTCACACACATGGACAAAATTCATCTCCTTTCACATTCTGCCACTTCTCCCATGCATGGGGATACCAAATATGTTTTTACTTTATTCACTGTGCGGGCATGTGCCAGGGCTTGGCATAAAAGGAGGCTTTTTGGGCTTTTCGGTCCAGGAATTCTGCACTTGATTTTATAGCCGCATACTGTTTTCTGGGGGGCCTAATGCTGTTGAAACATTACAAACATCCCATAAATTACTTCATTTACACAAGTAGACCCCACAAGGTTTTCTTCAAGGGGTTTATCATATTTTTAGAAAGTCCAGTTTTCTTCTGAAAGATGGAACAAAATAAAATGTCAATTTTTTTGGCAAATGCGTTAGTTTATGATAGCATTTTTCACACACAGTATAGACTACGGACAAAATTAATCTCCTTTCACATTCTGCCACTTCTCCCGTGCATGGGGATACCAAATATGTGGGCCTTATTTTTCACAGAGATGTAGGAGGGCGGAGGATAGAAGAAGCTTATTTCACAAATCAACTTTTTTCAAAGCTGGTTTTACAAAACTCAGCAGAGTTTCTATAACACTATCAAAATATCTGCTCTTGAAGCAGAAATCCCAAAATATTCATCTAGGGGTAAAATGGGAATTAATTTTTTTGGGTTTCCTAAAATAAGAAATTGCAGGTTTATGCAAATGGGGCTTTCCAGCAGTTGAACTTTAGAAAATATGCAAATATGACATCCACCCCCCACCCATTCCCTCCCTCACCCTTGGAGTAGAATCATTGGAAAAATAAAAATGTAATGTAGGGCAAATATATTTTCAATTAATTAACTAAAATCGAATAATTCAGAACAGTATGGTACTTTTTTTAAAACATGGGTGAATGCACAGGCCTGGTTGTGAGGGACAGAAATATTGGGAATCTTTGCAGTGCCCTTTTTTTCTGCAGATGCAGCACTTTTTCTGGGGGTTGCTTCTAGTTAGTGTTGGGGGAATGGGAGTGATAACATTTCTCCAGGAAATCCTGATATGTGTCTCTGCCTGTTTTTTTTTTTATAGAGCACAAATTAATTGTGGATTGCCACCTGTAACAGATAAATGGCCACTTTTTGGTTTTGCGTTTCACTAAATAGGGCTGTAAAACCTGGTCGCTTAAATCCACCCTTCCCACATGTACTTGTTCTATTCGGACACGCTCACTGGTTTGTCCTTGACAGATGTTGCCCCTCTTTCCCTCACTGACACTGCTCCAGCGGTATGAATCGTGCTTAGTACATATAATACGTCTTTGCGATCCCTGTACTTGACCGCCAGCAATTCCTCAAATGCATAAACACAGGAGTCCCGCTTTACCATGCGCTTCTCCACTAATTGCTGTAGAAAACCAATTCCGTTTTTGAGCATGGTACCACATGCCCCAGTCCTTGCAGCATGCAAGTGCCTAAACAGGGGCACACTAGAATAAAAAGTGTCGCAGTACAGGTGGTACTCCTTGTGATGCAGAGGCTGCATTATTTCCCAGACTAGTTTTCTGCTGATAGAAAGATCAGGGGGGCATCAAGGAACATTTTTTGTGCGGTCCCACAGTTCATAAATTCTGAAGGCGGTAGTATATTCTGATCCGCTTTCACACAATTTGTAAAGCTTAAAGAGGCTTTGTCACCAGATTATAAGTGGCCTATCTTCTACATAATGTGATCGGCACTGTAATGTAAATTACAGCAGTTTTTTATTTAGAAAAACAATCATTTTTCACAGAGTTATGACCTATATTAGCTTTACGCTAATTAGTTTCTCAATGGACAACTGGGCGTGTTTTAATTTTTGACCAAGTGGGCATTGTGGAGAGAAGTGTATAATGCTGACCAATCAGCGTCATACACTTCTCCCCATTCATTTACACATATAGATATAGCAATATCGCTATGTGCAGCCACATAAACACACTATAACGTTACTGCAGTGTCCTGACAGACAATGAGTATACATTACCTCCAGCCAGGACGTGATGTGTATTCAGAATCCTGACAACTTCGGTAACGTCTGTGTGAGACTACAGCACAGCGAGATCTCGATGGAAATGACTGCTTGAAGCGTAATCTCGCGAGACTATGCCTGCTATGCTGTAAATCCCAGAGAAGTGGCCAGGATTCTGAATACACATCCCGTCCTGGCTGGAGGTAATGTATATTCATTGTCAGGACACTGCAGTAATGTTAGTGTATGTGGCTGCACAAAGCGATATAGCTATATCGCTATGTGCTGTATAAGTGAATGGGGAGAAGTTTATGATGCTGATTGGTCAGCGTCATACACTTCTCTCCACAACGCTCACTTGGCCATATAGAAAAAAAACACGCCCAGTTGTCCATTGAGAAACTCATTAGCATAAAGCTAATATAGGTCATAACTCCGTCAAAAATGATCGTTTTTCAAAATAAAAAACACTGCTGTGATCTACATTACAGCGCCGATCACATCATGTACAATATAGGCCACTTCTAATGTGGTGACAGAGTCTCTTTAACGCCATATCTTGCCCTTTTTGAAGCTAGATATTGGTGAAAGCGAAGTCTTCCATGAAAGTTGAGGAGGGATTCATCCACGCTTACATTCAGCTCCGGGGAGAAGAGTTGCAGAAATAAATGATTGAGGGAATTTATTAGCGGTCTTATTTTGAACAACTGATCACGGCTTGCATCGGTACTTGGTGGGGCCTGTGCGTTGTCATTGAAGTGGAGGGACCTCATCATAACGAGACCTGGGCATTACTGCAGAATACACTGGGATAGCCAGTGGTACACTGGTTGACCAGTAAGACCTAATGGAGGGCTTTTTCACAATACCCATATTTAGGTTGAGCCCCAAATTTTTTTTCAATTCCTGCAAATTGGTGGTCGTCCAATCTCTTGCATGGGTGGATGAAGGTTTCTGCCTTATGTACTGAGCGGCATAAAAATTTGTTTAGCAGACAATGATATTTAGGTCATCGTCTGTAATAAATAAATGGAAGTAATCCATTTGGACAAAATTTGCATTGTTCACAGTTATGCCAGTAAAGTCGTGGATTCTAGGCCCAAAAGATGAAGCAGGTGTCCATACAAGAGCCTGAACTGGAGGGACATACACTTAACAAAAAAATAAACCGCTATTGAGAAAATATATATATATATATATATATTCTCTACCTGCCTATTCTATTGTTCTAGTAAAGATAGAATTCGATCTACCTTTCTATCTAAACAGAGAACGTTTTATAGCGTAACACTGTATTTTTTTGACACCGTATTTTCTGGCAGCAATTCTCTAGAAGTCTCTTCTCCTCACACTGAAACAATGTGTGAGAAGAAAAGAGGCAGGAGATTTGCTGCCAGAAATTTCAAAATAAAAACAAATGTGATCGCTGTGATGTTTTCACAGCGATCACATGTTCGGGGACCAACAGATTGGTCCCTGATACTCTGCCCAGTGCCCAGTGCTGTTGGTAACATAGAAATGTATTTTACATAGAAATGCATGTGATCGCTGATTGGTTGCCACAGCAATCACATGTCCAGGGACCAAAAGATTGGCTCCTGCCACTCTGCCCAGTGCCGTTACCAACAGCCAGGGCACAGGGCTGTGTGCACGAAATCGCGCGTGCACACTCTCTGAAGTGCCGCCGTAATTAGTCTATACGGCGGACTTCAGAGACCCTGACCGCTGGCCATAAAAACGCGGCCAGCGGTCGGGAACCTGTTAAAAAAAACAAAACAGAAAATACAAACTGCATGTGAATCTAGCCTTTAACCCCTTAATGACCGGGCCTGAAAAGACCTTAACCCCTTCAAGACACAGCCTGTTTTGGCCTTCAGGACACAGCCAATTTTTTCAAATCTGACATGTTTCACTTTATGTGGTAATAACTTCGGAATGCTTTTACCTATCCAAGCGATTCTGAGATTGTTTTCTCGTGACACATTGGACTTTATGTTACTGGCAAAATTTGCTCCATACATTAAGTATTTAATTGTGAAAAACACCAAAATTTAGCGAAAAATTGCAAAAATTTGCATTTTTCTAAATTTAAATGTATCTGCTTGTAAGACAGATAGTAATACCACACAAAATTGTTGCTAATTAACATCACCCATATGTCTACTTTAGATTGTCATAGTTTTTTGAACATCCTTTTATTTTTCTATGACATCACAAGGCTTAGAACTTTAGCAGCAATTTCTCACATTTTCAAGAAAATTTCAAAAGGCTATTTTTACAGGGACCAGTTCAGTTGTGAAGTGGATTTTAGGGCCTTATATATTAGAAACCCCCAAAAAGTCACCCCATTTTAAAAACTTCACCCCTCAAAGTATTCAAAACAGCATTTAGAAAGTTTCTTAACCCTTTAGATGTTTCACAGGAATTAAGGCAAAGTAGATGTGAAATGTTCAAATTTCTTTTTTTTTTTTGCAGAAATTCATTTTTCATCTATTTTTTTTGTAACACAGAAAGTTTTACCAGAGAAACGCAACTCAATATCTATTGCCCAGATTCTGCAGTTTTTAGAAATACCCCACATGTGGCCCTAGTGCACTTATTGACTGAAGCACTGGCCTCAGAAGCAAAGGAGCACCTAGTGGATTTTGGGGCCTCCTTTTTATTAGAAAATATTTTAGGCACCATGTCAGGTTTGAAGGGCTCTTGCGGCACCAAAACAGTGGAAATCCCCCAAAAGTGACCCCATTTTGGAAACTATATCCCTTGAGGAAATTATCTAGGGGTATAGTGAGCGTTTTGACCCAGCAGGTTTTTTGCAGAAATTATTGGAAGTAGGCCGTGAAAATTAAAATCTACATTCTTTCAAAGAAATGTAGGTTTAGCTAATTTTTTCTAATTTCCACAGGGACTAAAAGGAGAAAATGCACCACTACTTTTGTAAAGCAATTTCTCCCGAGTAAAACAATACCCCGCATGTGGTCATAAACGGCTGTTTGGACACACGGCGGAGCTTAGAAGGGAAAGAGCGCCATTTGTCTTTTGGAGCTCAAATTTAGCAGGAATGGTTTGCAGAGACCACGTCGCATTTGCAAAGCCCCTGAGGGGACAAAACAGTGAAAACACCAAAAAAGTGACTCCATTTAGGAAACTACACCCCTTGAAGAATCCATCTAGGGGTGTAGTGAGCATTTTGAACCCACAGGGGTTTCATAGATTTTATTAGAATTGGGCAGTGAAGATTAAAAAAATCCTTTTTTTCCAATAAGACGTAGCTTTAGCTCAACATTTTTCATTTTCTCAACAAATAAAGGAATAAAAGAACCCCAACATTTGTAAAGCAACTTCTCTGGAGTACGGCAATACCCCATTTGTGGTCATAAACTGCTGTTTGGGCATACGGCAAGGATCAGAAGAGAAGGAGTGCCGTTTGGCTTTTGGAGCACAGATTTTGCTGGATTGGTTTCTTGACACCATGTCACTTTTGCAAAGCTCCTAAGGTACCAGTACAGTGGAAACTCCCCAAAAGTGACTCGATTCATGAAACTACACCCCTTGAGGAATTCATCTAGGGGTGTAGTGAGCATTTTGACCCCACAGGTGTTTCATAGATTTTATTAGAATTGGGCAGTGAAAATTAAAAAAAATCCTTTTTCTTCAATAAGACGTAGTTTTAGCTGAAAATGTTTCATATTCTCAACAAATAAATGAAAAAAAGCACCCCAACACTTGTAAAGCAACTTCTCCTGTGTACAGCAATACCACATATGTGGTCATAAACTGCTGTTTAGGCACAGAGTAGGGCTCAGAAGGGAAGGAGCGCCATTTGGCTTTTGGAGTACAGATTTTGCTGGATTGGTTTCTGGTCGCTATGTCGCATTTGCAAAGTCCCTGTGGGACCAAAACAGTGGATCCCCCCCAGAAGTGACCCCATTTTGGAAACTACACCCCTCAAGGTTTTCACCTAGGGGTGTAGTGAGCATATTAACCCCACAGGTGATTGGCAGAAATTGGTGTGCACGCGATGTTGCAGAGTGAAAATGGTTTTTCAATAGATATGCCAATATGTGGCGCCCAGCTTGTGCCACTGGAGACACACACCCCAAAAATTGTTAAAAGGGTTCTTCCGGGTATGGCGATGCCATATATGTGGAAGTGAACTGCTGTTTGGGCACACTGTAGGGTTCAGAAGGGAGGTAGCGCCATTTGGCTTTTGGAGCGTGGATTTTGCTTGTAGTAGTTTTGTTTGGAGTCTTACTGGTGTTTCCGTTTATAATGTGGGGGCACATGTAAGGCGGGCGGAGTATATAAGGGGCATAGTCAGGTGGTATAGTGGGGTAAAAAAAAACAATAAAAGAATCCATAGATGTGTGTTATGCTGTGACACAATCCTTTCTGCACAGGCCGGTATCGCACTAATAAATGGTCTTTACTTATCCCCCTTTTGGTCCGCACTCCGCACCTTTGAAGTTTGGGGAATTTTGCTGGGAAAGTGTTGTCCTGGTATAATACGGGCACCCTCACTTCCAGCAGATATGTTTGGGCCCTCCCATTCCTGGATCCCTAATTTTAGGGGCCTTGATAATTCGCCACTTGAAACAGAAGAAATGTTCCCCTCGGGCCGGCACAACTGCATATTTTTATTTCCTGGCTTATTGGTGCCTTGACTCATTTTATTTTTTCATAGACGTAGTGGTATGAGGGCTGTTTTTTTTGTGTGACGAGCTGTAGTTTTTATTGGTACCATTTTGGGGTACACGCGACTTTTTGATCACTTGTTATCCTTTTTTTTTGGGAGGCAAGGTGACCAAAAAACAGCAATTCTGGCATATTTTTTTAGTTCTTTTTATACAGCGTTCGCCACGTGTTATAAATTACATGTTACCTTTATTCTGCGGGTCAGTCCGATTCCGGTGATACCTAATTTATAGCACTTTTTATGTTTTACAACTTTTTGCACAATAAAATAACTTTTGTAAAGAGAATGGATTTTTTCTGTCGCCAAGTTGTGAGAGCCATAACGGTTTTAAATTTTTCGTCGACGGAGCTGTATGAGGGTTGTTTTTAGCGAGACGAGTTATAGTTTTTATAGGTACCATTTTTAGGTACATGCGACTTTTTGATCACTTTTTATTTAAATTTTTGGAAGACAAAGTGACCAAAAAATAGCAATTATGTCAGTATTTTTTAGTTATTTTTTTTACGGCGTTCACTGTGCGGAATAAATAACATAATATTTTTATAGTTCAGGTCGTTAGGGTCGCAGCGATACCAAATATGTATGGCTTTATTATTTTTTTCAATAATAAATGACTTGATAAGGGAAAAAGGGCGATTGTGTTTTGTGTTATTATTTGAAACTTTTATTGTATTTTTTACAACTTTTATTTTTACTTTTTTGACACTTTTTTTGACACTTTTCTTTAGTCCCACTAGGGGACTTGAAGGTCCAACAGTTTGTTTGAAGTTCTAATACATTGCACTACCTATGTAGTGCAATGTATTAGAACTGTCAGTTGTTCACTGACAGCAAGCCAATCAGGCTCCGCCTCTGGGCGGGGCCTAACCAGCTTACGTAATGGCAGACAGGAGTCCATTGTTAGGGCTCCTGTTGCCATGGTAGCAGTCGCCAGCCTTGCCATCGCGTGGCAAGGCTGCCGATTTGCTACAAACCTCTAGGATGCAGCGATCACAATGGATCGCTGCATCGAAGGGGTTAATGCCAGGAATCGGAGCTAGCTCCGGTTCCTGGCGATAGATCGGGGTGTCCGCTGTAACATACAGCGGACACCCACTGCTGATGACGCCGGCTCAGCTTCTGAGCCGGAAGCTGAGCCGGCGCCATCTTGCCGATGGTACCGGAAGCCTCCTGGGCCCCGCCGACGACGGGGCATAGGAGGATTCCGTTGCTGGCGGACCAGGAGGTAAGCATTAGCCCTCCGATCGCCTTTGCAGCCACCGGCAACCCAGCGATCACGTTGCTGGGGTGCCGGTGGCTATAAACTCCACACATGCTGCGATCGCTATTCAACGCAGCATGTGAGGGGTTAATCGGTCGGATCGGAGGCTAGCTCCGGTCCTGGCCGATACCTCAGGGTGCCAGCTGTAACATACAGCTGTCACCCGGCGGTGATGTCGCTGGCTCAGCTCCTGAGCCAGCTTCAGCTCCATGACGTAGTTACGTGGAGATGCGGGAACAGTCCATCTCCCATGACGTAACTGTACGTGATTTTGCGGGAAGGGGTTAATGACCAAGCCAGATTTGTTAAATCTGGTATGTCTGACTTTATCAGAGAATAACTCTGTGAAAGTTTTGAATATCCAAGTAATTCTGACATTGTTTTTTCGTCACATGTTGTACTTTATTTTAGTGGTAAAAGTAGACTGATACGATTTGCGGAAATTAATTAAAAAATAGAAAAATTGAAGAAATTTTGTAAAAATTATCATTTTTCCCTATTTTTAACGGCAATGTCACATATGTACATACACATACTGTACAATTTTTTTATTAAATATATATTTCCATCGCTTTACTCTATTTTGGCAACACTTTTGAAAAAAATAAAAACATTTTGGAGCAATTTAGAAGACTTACAATTTTAGTAATAATTTTATACATTTTGAAGTACATTTTGTTTTCCTGCACCAAGCCAGGTTTTCAGAGGCTCATAGGTGTCAGAATGGTGGAAACCCCCACAAGTGACACCATTTTGAAAACTACACCCCTTAAGGTATTTATTAAGGGGTGTTGTAAGTATTTTGACCCCACAGTTTTTTTGTAAGAATTCATGCAAAGCAGGTGTAAAAAAATATAATTTCACTTTTTTCATAAAAGTATCACTTTGAAGACCGATTTCTTTGTAAAGCGACCATGAGAATGAAGAAACACACGCCAAAATCTATCACCCTGTTTCTCCTGTTTTCAAAAATGCCCCCATTGTGGCCCTAATGCGTTTCCTGGACACGCGGCAGGGCCCGAAAGGGAGGGAGCACCCGAAGACTTTCAGGACACACGTTTTGCTTGAAAATGTTTCAGGTCCCATTACACATTTATAGAGGCACTGAGCTGCCAAAAAGATAGAAACTCCCAATAAATGACCCCATTTTGAAAACTAGACCCCTTAAGGTATTCATCTAGGTGTGTACTAAGTATTTTGACTCCACAGTTTTCGCAGGAAGTAATGCAAAGCAGGTGGAAAGAAAATTTTATTTCACTTTTTTTCACAAATGTGTCATTTTAAGGTCAGATTTCTTGTACAGAGGACATGAGAATAAGGAAATACACCAGAAAATGTATCACCCTGTTTCTCCTGTGTTCAAAAATATCCCCATTGTGGCCCTAATGCGTTTCCTGGACACACGGCAGGACCCAAAAGGAAGGGAGCACCCGGAGGCTTTCAGGACACACATTTTGCTTGAAAATGGGAGGATTCTACTTTTCTAGATTGAGAAATAGATGTCCCTAACAGTTTCTACACCCTATGACTATGTCGTGCTAAGAAAGCAGCTGTCCTGAAATCATGTCAGTCCATAGACATTATGTATATCAACCCGCTCTGATATATAGTAAGTTAGAGTGGGAAAATTTATTAACAGGTTCCCGACCGCTGGCCGTAAATATACGGCCAGCGGTCAGGGTCTCTAAAGTCCGGCGTATAGTATATATACGGCCGCACTTCAGAGACTGTGCACGCGCGATCGCGTGCACACAGCTCTATGCCCTGGCTGTTGCTAACAGCCATGGGCACTGGGCAGAATGTCAGGGGTCAATCTTTTGGCCCCTGAACATGTGATCGCTGTGACAACCAATCACAGCGATCACATGCATTTCTGCATAGAAAACAGTGTGCACGCGATCGCGTGCACACAGCCCTGTGCCCTCGCTGTTACCAACAGCTCTGGGCACTGGGCAGAGTATCAGGGACCAATCTGATGGTCCCTGAACATGTGGTCGCTGTGACAACCAATCACAGCGATCACATGCATTTCTGCTTATAAAACAGTGTGCACGCGATCGCGTGCACACAGCCCTGTGCCCGCGATCGCGTGCACACAGCCCTGTGCCCTCGCTGTTACCAACAGCTCTGGGCACTGGGCAGAGTATCAGGGACCAATCTGATGGTCCCTGAACATGTGGTCGCTGTGAAAATCACAGCGACCACATTTGTTTTATTTTGAGTTTTCTGGCAGTAAATCTCCTGCCTCTTTTCTTCTCCTCAAATATTGTTTCAGTTTGAGGAGAAAAAGAGACTCGGGAGAATTGCTGCCAGAAGATTACAGTGAAAAAAAAAAAAACAGTTACACTATAAAACATTCTCTGTATAGATAGATTTCTATCTATCTATACAATCTATCTATCCATCTATCTTTTTTTCTATCTATCTACCTTTCTTTCTTTTATTCTATTAGAATAGGCAGGTAGGGAGTATATAATTATATATATATCCACATATATATAATATATATAGCAATAGCGGTTTATTTTTTTGTTAGCGGTAGTGTAGATATATATAGCAGTTAGGCCCCATGCACACGACAGCAAAAAACCTCCGTTTTTGCGGACCGCAACTGCGGTCCGCAAAAACTGAGCCATTCACTTTCATTGAACGCTGACACCTTTCAGTAGCACTACGGAAGGGTGTCAGTGCCGTGGAAATGTTCCGGGAATTATGGAACATGTCCGTTCTTTCGCATTTTGCGGGCCGTGCTCCCATACTTTGTATGGGAGCACGGCCCGAAAATGCGGCTGTCAGTCAGCGGCCGGCCGTGCCCGCGATCGCGGACAGCAATTGCGGGCACGGTCGTGTGCATGGGGCCTTAGTTTGTGTGTTTTATAAAAAAAATAAAAAAATAAAATTTGTTTAGTTAGTGTTAGTGTTAGTTACGTTATGGCGAGGAAGTTGTTTAGCGCCGAGGAGGCATACGCCATGCTGTGGTCTGAGTCGGAGACCGCATCAGAGATGGCGTCCGAGATGGAACCTGTTTTAGGTAGTGACGATGACAGCGTCACTTCAGGTTCATCTTCAGGGGACGTTGTCCCTGATGCAGTCGAAACTGCAGAACATGAAAGCGCAGGGCCAAGTAGCGCTGTAGCACGGGACAGCCTGGTCCCTCCAGTCCAGGCTCTTGTATGGGCACCTGCCCCATCTTTTGGGCCTAGAATCCACGGATTTACTGCCACTCCTGGCATAACCGTGGACAATACAAATTTTGTCCAAATGGATTACTTCCATTTATTTATAACGGACGACATCCTAAATCAGATTGTCCACGAAACAAATTTATATGCCACGCAATATATAAGGCAGAAACCTTCATCCACCCATGCCAGAGATTGGACGCCCACCAATTTGCAGGAATTAAAAAAAAATTTGGGGCTCACCCACAATATGGGTATTGTCAAAAAGCCCTCCATTAGGTCTTACTGGTCAACAAGACCCGCCCAAGCCACCCCAGTATATTCTGCAGTAATGCCCAGGTCTCGTTATGAGACAATAATGAGGTTCCTCCACTTCAATGACAACGCACAGGCCCCCCCAAGTACCGATGCAAACCGGGATCGGTTGTTCAAAATAAGACCGCTAATAAATTCCCTGAATAATTTATTTCTGCAACTCTACACCCCTGAGCAGAATGTAAGTGTGGACGAGCAGATATTTTGGAAGTGTTATAGAAACTCTGTTGAGTTTTGTAAAACCAGCTTTGAAAAAAAGCGATATGTGAAATAATCTTCTTCTATCCTCCGCCCTCCTACATCTCTATGTGATAAATAAGGCCACATATTTGGTATCCCCGTGCACGGGAGAAGTGGCAGAATGTGAACGGAGATTAATTTTGACCGTGGTCTATACCGTGTGTGAAAAATGCTGGTATAAACTGACGCATTTGCTAAAAAATTGCTAATTTTATTTTGTTCCATCTTATTCAAGAAACTTTCAGAAGAAAACTGGACTGTCTAAAAATATGATAAACCCCTTGAAGAAAACCTTGTGGGGTCTGCTTGCGTGAATGAAGTCATTTATGGGGTGATTCTAATCTTTCAGCAGCATTAGGCCCCCCAGAAAACAGTATGCGGCTATAAAATCAAATGCAAAATTCCTGGACCGAAAAGGCCAAAAAGCCTCCTTTTATGCCAAGCCCTGGCACATGCCCGCACAGTGAATAAGGCACACATATTTGGTATCCCCATGCACGGGAGAAGTGGAAGAACGTGAAAGGAGATGAATTTTGGCCGTGGTCCATACCGTGTGTGAAAAATACTAGCCTAAACTGACGCATTTGCTAAAAAAGTGCTGATTTTATTTTGTTCCATCTTATTCAAGAAACTTTCAGAAGAAAACTGGACTTGCTAAAAATATGATAAACCCCTTGAAGGAAACCTTGTGGGGTCTACTTGTGTGAATGAAGTCATTTATGGGGTGATTCTAATCTTTCAGCAGCATTAGGCCCCCCAGAAAACAGTATGCGGCTCTAAAATCAAATGCAAAATTCCTGGACCGAAAAGGCCAAAAAGCCTCCTTTTATGCCAAGCCCTGGCACATGCCCGCACAGTGAATAAGGCACACATATTTGGTATCCCCATGCACGGGAGAAGTGGAAGAACGTGAAAGGAGATGAATTTTGGCCGTGGTCTATACCGTGTGTGAAAAATACTAGCCTAAACTGACGCATTTGCTAAAAAAGTGCTGATTTTATTTTGTTCCATCTTATTCAAGAAACTTTCAGAAGAAAACTGGACTTGCTAAAAATATGATAAACCCCTTGAAGGAAACCTTGTGGGGTCTACTTGTGTGAATGATGTCATTTATGGGGTGTTTCTAATGTTTCAGCAGCATTAGGCCCCCCAGAAAATAGTATGCGGCTCTAAAATCAAATGCAAAATTCCTGGACCGAAAAGGCCAAAAAGCCTCCTTTTATGCCAAGCCCTGGCACATGCCCGCACAGCGAATAAGGCACACATATTTGGTATCCCCATGCACGGGAGAAGTGGAAGAATGTGAAAGGAGATGAATTTTGTCCGTGGTCTATACCGTGTGTGAAAAATACTAGCCTAAACTGACGCATTTGCTAAAAAAGTGCTGATTTTATTTTGTTCCATCTTATTCAAGAAACTTTCAGAAGAAAACTGGACTTGCTAAAAATATGATAAACCCCTTGAAGGAAACCTTGTGGGGTCTACTTGTGTGAATGAAGTCATTTATGGGGTGTTTCTAATGTTTCAGCAGCATTAGGCCCCCCAGAAAACAGTATACGGCTATAAAATCAAATGCAAAATTCCTGGACCGAAAAGGCCAAAAAGCCTCCTTTTATGCCAAGCCCTGGCACATGCCCGCACAGTGAATAAGGCTCACATATTTGGTATCCCCATGCACGGGAGAAGTGGAAGAATGTGAAAGGAGATTAATTTTGGCCGTGGTTCATACCGTGTGTGAAAAATGCTAGCATAAACCGACGCAATTGTTAAATTCTTGCATTTTTTTCCAATTTTGCCCACTTTAGAGAAAAAAAAAAAAATTATATATACTGACAAATGCCACTAAAACAAAGCCCTATCTGTCCTTTAAAAAGAGTGTAAAATTCAAAGATGAACTTTATTCACCTGCTGAGTTATAGTCATCTAAAGAAGCGCATAGCAAAATTGTGAAATTTGCTCTGGTCATTTAGCTGTAAAACAGCCTAGTCCTTAACCGGTTAAACTGTTGGCGGAAAAAGGCAATATATCCCAAAAAAAAGGAGGAAGAATGTATCCAGCTATGTGGAAAACTAGAGCATGTTCACAGGATGAAAGAAAATTTGTAGGGCTGTAATGACTTTATTATTCAAAGTGACAGGTCATACAACGTCTCTTTAGCTCCATCAATTCCTATATAAGGGACGAATGTGCCAAGTGACGCGGTACACCATAACAAGCCCCTGCCCGGCAAGGTAGGAACCGCCATGTGCACAAAACAACCAATCACCTGTAGAATATATAAAGGGGCAGTGTCCCACACCGTATGTATAGATACAGTAAAGGACCACTACTCCCCAAATTAATGTCGCTATTTCTAGAAGTATTGTCGGGTGTAAGAGGTCCACCAAAAACCCGAACAAAACTGTAATAAAGCCCATAGTGTATTGATAAGGAACAGCTCGCTTCTTAGAAATCCTCAGAATAAAAAAAAAAAATGATGCCGTATCCCCAGTGAGTAACAGCTATTTATGGCAGGACATAGTCATAACGGAAAAGGAAATAAAAAGCTTTCAGGGCACAATTTTCTCTTGAATGAATTTCAGGGCCTTATTCCACTTTATATAACTGGGTTATATCCCAAAATGACTCAATATAGAAAAGTATATTTCCCTTCCTCCCCAAAAAAAGTGATAAAAAAAAGAAATCTCTAAAAAAAAACAACTAAATTTTGGCATCTCCTAAATATAAAGCGAAGCTGCTTCCCTAAAAAAAAAAAAAGGTGTACAGAAAAATAAAATCCTAAATAAATCCTGCATTTTAACTTTTATAGCTCACAAAAGAAAATTAGTAATGTGCGACGGTATGATAGATTTCAAAACAGGGACTTATGCATAGACCAGGGTTGGAAGGACAAGCAGAACAATAATATCTTGACTGACTTCGCTGTCCTCGTTTGCTGCAGACCCGACACCGTTTTTTGGGGTATTTTTGGTGAGGTGTTGAAGGGATGGGGTGTAAAAAATGTTTTTCAACAAGTCGGTGTACATCCTCTGACTCATGGACTACTCTCTGGTCTGCAGATTGAAATAGGAGATCTTCAATCACTTTCTCCTGAAATTCAAAGAATGTCGCCCTGCCCGCTGATTTTTTGTACAGGACAAATGCATTGTGCATGGCAACCTGGATGAGGTATATTGCCACTTTCTTATACCACGTTCTGGTTTTCCTTTTAACAAGATAAGGTTGTAACATCTGGTCGCACAAATCTACAAGACCCATGAATTTGTTATAGTTGATGACACACACAGGCTTTTGTCTATCTGCAGAGGCCCCACGTTCTCTAACAGTTGCTGTTGCATTTGTATGGATAGTGCTGATCATGTAGACGTCCTTGCGGTCACGAAATTTTAAAGCCAGCATCTTCTCAATTTGAAAAGTGCATGACTCCCCCTTTGGTAGTTTTTTTTATCCACAAGTTGACGTGGGAAACCTTTGCGATTCCTGCGTAATGTGCCACAGGCTCCGGTGTTGGCACAATGAAGGGCGCTAAACAATGGCACACTGGTATAAAAACTGTCCGTGTATACATGATACCCCTTGTGTAGGAAAGGGCCAATTAAATCCCACACAATCTTACCAGTGGTACCAATATTTGGAGGGCACCCTGGTGGATTTAATTCACTGTCTTTACCCTCGTAGATCTTAAACGCACATGTGTAGCCAGTAGTGCTTTCACATAATTTGTAGATCTTTACCCCGTATTTTGCACTTTTTGAGGGTATGAATTGGCGGAATGAGAGACGCCCTTTGAAATTCATTAGTGATTCATCCACTGCTAAATTTTGTTCAGGGGTATATGCTCCTAAAAAGGAGGAATTAAGAAAATTTAGCAAAGACCTTAATTTATGCAGCCGGTCACGACTTGTGTCGCTGGAAGGGGGTGCCTGTAAGTTGTCTCTAAAGTGGAGAAATCGCATAAGTATTTCGTACCTACTGCGTGACATAATGCCAGAAAAAATGGGGGTGGCATGTATAGGGCTTGATGCCCAATATGACCTAATAGAGGTTTTTTTTTATAATTCCCATGTTAAGGGTGAGGCCCAGATTTTTTTTTATTTCCGTTGCATTTGTGGGATTCCACAACCTGGCACAAGGTGACGAAGGCTTATTGCCAATGTACTGCTTGGCATACAAATTTGTTTCCTGCACAAAATGTTCCAAAACTTGGTCCGTAATAAAAATATTAAAATAATTTAGTGGTGAAAAATTACTGACATTGGGACTTATGCCAGGAGTAGCAATAAAGTCATTTATGGTGGGAGAAAAATAGACTTGTGGGTTCCCACACTAATTCAGGTTGTTGGCGTTGTGCAATGTCAGGGGCTGCACTTTGAACGGACGTTGTGGCAACTGCGCCGTCTCCCATATCACTGGTGCTGGGTCTCATAATCAATAGAATCCCTTGAAGCGACACTTTCGCTGTCGCTTTCAAATAAAAGCTCAACTTCAGATGCAGAATCCGTATCGGAGCATAGCATCCGATAGGCTTCCTCAACGCTGTATCTTTTGGCAGCCATAATGATTATACAGTCTAAACCGCAAATAATAAACGTAACTAGCGGTTTAAATTTTTTTATCAACTAATCACACTAAAGGAATTAAACTTTGTTTTTTATTTTTTTTGTTACATTTATTTTATTTTTTTTTCAAACCTAAACCTAAACCCTACGCCTAACACAAACTGTAAACCCAAGCCCAGAACAGCACCCTACGCCGTCTAACAGCGTACCCTAAAAATAAAGTAGTTTATAGTACGATTCTTAGTATATACAGTAAATATATTTATATATGTATATACACTATATACTATAAAATACTGAAAAAATGATTTATTTTTTTTAAACTGTGTGAGGAACAAGTGATTTTCTGAGGGGACACTGACACACTTGTATCTGTTTCTCTCCACAGCTAGAACAGTGATGAGAAACAGATACAGGTTTTTACTTTTATTTTACAGTAGTGATCACTATGATTGGATCTCATAGTGAACACAAAAAAGATCAGGAACCAATACTATTGGCTCCTGATCACTGCTCTAAGAACAGAGCTGCTAGCAACAGCTCGTTCTTAGAGCAGGAGCTGTCATTTAAACACTCCCGGCGGCTCTGTACGCAGTAACAGCATGTGACAGCTGTGATTGGCTGTCACAGCGGTCACATGCTGTTACGACGAAATCGGCAGGTCCTGATGGCGGCACTAAGAACCGGACCTGTTACTTACAGCCGGTTTTTAGTGCAGACTTGATCAGGGTGCCGTTAAACCCACTCTACTACAGCGACGCCAAAAGGCGTCGTTGTAGACTGAGTACATGCACCGCCCGACGTCAAAAGACGGTGGGCGGTCGTTAAGGGGGTTTTCCCCACTAAGATCATTTATCACCTGTCCACAAGACCGGTAATAAATGTATGATCGCTGTGGGCTCCCACAACGATCACTAGAACAGGGTTTCAAAGCCCCCTTCCTCCTCCGATTTTTAACGAAGTGGTGGTCGCGCATGTCCGCTGCCGCTTCATTCAATGTCTATTGGGCCGACGGAGACAGACGAGTGCAGCGGATTCAGAGAGGGTTGCTTCCTAGTTTAAAACCATCATCATCACCACCAGAACTTAGCACAAAATATTAAGAGCGCGTAACTTTGTCTGGACGGCCTGGCATGTACACGCATAGCCTACTAATTCCAATGGGCACTCTGTAATGCTTATTTTTCCGGTGGTGGCACAACCTTTGATTAGTGTATTCTTGGCGGACCAGTCTAGCAAAGCGGTATTGTAAAAAAAGGACCCCCCCCCCCCCTTCAATGCTTTGCTGTCCATTACAAAACACAAAAGCGGAAATTGGTTAAAATGAAAAATTATAGGCTGCAATAATGACTCATGCCAACTCAAAGTGGTTTTATTTACAATGGCTATATACATTATACTAACTTCTGCAGACTAGTTCGAATCAATTTCTCAAACTTTTACAATTGTATAATATCAAACATTCACATGCCTACAGGAATTTAAATACATGTGGCACAAAACGTAATTTTCTAACCACGTTTCCCTGTATTGACTATTAATGAAGTTGTCCGGTGATAAGATATTCATGGCCTATCCTATCACGGGGAGCCTACTCGGCACCCCTGTCGATCAGCTGTTTGAAGGGGCCGAGCGCTGCTTTCCATACTGTACAACCCTGACACATTCGTAGTGAAGGGCAGGAAGCTCTAATACTGTGCTTGGCGCTCCAAATGTCAGCAGTGTAAGAAATGAAGCGGAAACAGCACTTGCCGGAGCACCGCAACCCCTTCAAACACCAATCCGATATTGATGGCCTATCGGGAGGATAGGCTATCAATTTTGTGTCATCAAAAAAACCCTTTAAGATGAAACACAAGCCTTGTCTGACAGTTTCAATGTAACAGATGTAAAATGGAAAGGGGGGTAGATAGTGCATGTGCTCTTCAGAAAATTAACAAATGTAATATTCACCAAGTTCCTATACATGGTCCACTTTTTAATTATGTGAAATGTAGATGATACAGCATATGTGCCCACTTGATACATTCATTGTGCTCCAAAACGAAGAATTATTACACAACGAGCATTAGTTTATATCAGGCTCATCTTTTTTTTTTTTTTTCCATCACTACATTTGGGTCCACACAATGCATACTTACCAGTTACCAACATTTTACTATAAATAAATACAAATAACATGAAGAATCCTTAGGTAAAGCCATAGTCCTTGTGTCAAAGAAGTCCCTTTGCTCCAAGAGGCCGTCTTCAAAAACATTGTCACAAAATTGTTTTTGTAAATAAATTTAGAAATTTCTGTCAAGCCGGAGGTGTCACTTGCTTCACAAGTGCAAAGTCCACATGGTGCTAATATTTAAGGTAAGTAAGAGCACACGTTTGAATGAGTTCACCACTATTTGTGCTCCTTAGTAGGTGCGTAGTAAAGTTCCATTGGTTTATTCACCTTCCAGTACTTTTCACTGACTAGTTCCAGGGAAAATGAACCATTTAGGACCTAGAAGAAAACAGGCTTAATTAACATTGTTTTGCATGAAGGTAAATGGCTTGCCCACTGATGGTCCATGTCCAGGATCTGAGTATAAAATGTCATCATCTGAAAACGTCTGGTATAATTAATAAATAGTGCACTACATAACAAATTTCTGTATATCCCGTAATATTTAAAGCTAACTTTTCAGAATAAGCGGTCATATGTGTGTACATAAGGAATGACACTATTTCTGGCCATTATATGAACTGTATATGGCATTATTTAGCAGTTTTGCCCTTTGCAGGCTCTATATCTAATTCTCAGTTGTCTCTGAGCTAGTGGACGGAGCCTAACTGCTATCATGTCTTCTATACACTGCACACATAGGAGAGGAGAATCCTGCTCTCCTATCACATATATATAGTAGCTGCAGCAACATGAAGGACATTATACAGCAGTAATGAGCAGTGTAGCTGAGAATCCAGCACTGGGGTAACATAACACTTACCAGGAAGCTGCAGCATGTCTGTCTGTCTTTCTCACTCTGCTCCACCCTCACCTATTCTAAAGGGGTTATCCAGTTTTTATAAATTATGTGCAGATGGTTTACATGCAGGAAGATCTATTACTTACCAATGTCTCCGTCTCGCATAGTCACATGAACAGGCTCCAGGTGTTTATCTCCTGCTTGTGTGATATTCCATATTCTGAACATATCATTATCTCCCCCCTCCCTTTTTGAAGGAAACGTCACAGAACATATGACTTCTCTTCTAAGCTTCCCACCCCTCCCTTCTCGTTATCTCTCACATGATGGGCAGCGGATCGTGCAGTGTCGGTAGTAGAGCCGGTGTTGTGTATGAAGACCGAGTAATTACAGTACTACATTACACCTTGAAATAGGGCGGCATGCAGGTAGCTGTATATAGAGGCAATTTCTGTGGGAGGGGAGAGGAATCATGGGAACTGTAGTCCTTTGCATGATAATTCCACCCACAGCAAGCCCTGGCAGCATCAGAACAGCAGTACTGCACATAGCTGGGAAACGTAATGAACAATAACCACTTCTGAGCTATGGTGGCATCACCTTGTGATCACTCACACACAGTTCCTTTCTGTTTTTTTTTTGTTTATCATTTCAGCCGGGTTGAGACGCGGCAGATAATTTGTGTGTTACATGAGGATTTTGTTGTGGATTTGCCCCTATGCATTGCAAAGGTTGAAATCAGCTGTGAAAATGCAATATTTTTCTGGTACATGTGGATGGGGTTTTGAAAACCCCATCCAGTTGTATTTTACTGTAAGTTAAGCGGGTTTTGAGGTGCGTAGCGTGTGAATTCAGCCTTCCAGGTCAGCAGATCATGGCGTCAGATGGAGAGGCCTCAATATTTATGTAATACTCACTGTAAATTGCCCATTTGCTGTAGCAATATATATTGTGTACTGTTTTTCACTGGCAGTGTTCAAATTCATCTGGTTTGTGTCTCCTTTACTTCGAAATTCTTCAAGAGCCAACCTAACTGCCAGGTATTTGGATAAATGGTCGACGGTGGCGTTTCCAGAAGTCTTTATGTACCTTTTAACATAAAAAACATAGTTATATTAATAATGGACCACATTATAAGGGCTAATTCACACTTCCAGATATCGGATCCGTATTTCAGTTTTTTATTAAAAAACCGTGACAATACCTTTGAATGGTTTTATTCAGATTTCCGTTTTTTTTAGATGTGCAATCCTGTTTTTTTTTCAATGCGCAGTTCCTATGCAAATAGGAATGAAAAACGGACAACTCATAACAAAATACTTAACGACAACCGGTTACCAGCATTTCACCTATTAACCCTTTCCCGTTGCTCCACCGGCGATTTATGTTGGGAAAGGGTATTTAAATATGGCGCCCACTCAGAAGCAGAGCGGGCACCATAGCCGCCGGGTCTCTGCCATGTTGCATAGCAGGGACCCAGCGGCAACGCTTGCAATCAGAAAATTTTCTGATCGCAAGCATTTAACCCCTCAGATCCCGGTGTCCGATGTGACCACCGGCATCTGAGGGTTTTTACTGCTCTTTCCACTTCGGGGCTGGTCCCGCGCGGCACGATTGTGGGAGCCGGTGTATTCCTATAGCAGCTGGGAACCTCGTGAACGCTCCCAGCCCTGCTATAGGAAGATTGCGATTGGGATCTGCCTGTGGCAGGTCTCAATAGCAATGGACTGATTTTTCAATAGTCTATGGCATGAGCAATCTAATGATCACAGGTTCAAGCCACATAGGGGGGGGCTAAATAAAAAAAAATAAAAAAGTTTTTCCCCAAAAAGCCTAAAAACTCAAAATCACCCCCCTTTCCCTAGATCCCATTTCAGGTAACCCAGTGTCCGAAAATGCCCGAACTACACCAATATTTAACCAATACGGTGAATGTCGACGCGGGATTAAAAGAATGTCAATATGGCCTAATCGCAGTTTTTTTGCCACTTCAACACCCCAATAAAAGTGAATAAAAAGTGATCGAAATGCCCCACATTCCCCAAAATGGTATTAATAAAAACGACATCTTTTCACGTACAAAAAGACACCTTACACAGCTCTGTACACAGAAATTTCATTTTTCAAATTTGACATTTGTGTTTTTTTTTTTTTTAAATGTTTAACGGTACTAAAACATAAAAACGATATCAAATTTTGGTATCACCATGAACGTACTGACCCACAGAATAAAGATAACATGTCATTTTCACCGTACAGTGAACACTGTAAAAACAAAACCCATAAGAAAATGGAGGAACTGCTGTTTTTTTCCAATTCCACCCCATTCTGAGTTTTTTCCCTGCTTCCCAGTACATCACAATAGTACAACTTGTCCAGTAAAAAACACAAGCATAAAAACTAAAATTAGTCAGGTCCTGAAAGGGTTAAACCAGAAATACCTGGTGGTAGTGGATGAAAAATCATTGTTATGTAACCTATATCTTCTAAGTAGGCTCTGTACCTTTAGTATTTCATTTTTTAGTGTCGTATACTAATGAGCATAAGCCGTCGATTGGAAAAAGTCACATCTTCATTCTCAAGCCTTTCTGAGTTAGCCCCACCTCCTTACTTTTGATTGACAGCTCCTCGCCTTACCCCAGCACACATGAAATTCCGCGCTTGCACATTGATGATTTGTTCTGGTGCGTGAGCACAACGGGACACCATAGCGGTGCATCCTCAGCAACTAGACTGGAGGCCCGGACGAAGCAGGGCATGGTGTCGTACCATACATGATGGGGGCGCATGCATGCTATTTCATATGGGATTTCGGCATACAGCGCGGGTTAGTTTTTGAAGGTGGGCGGGCATCAAAAGAGTAATGAACGAGACTAACGGATTATTACCATAAAAGGTGCAAAATGTTTGCAGACCATTATTTACGGTCAGAGGAGTTTAGGAGAGTGGATAACGGCAATGAACTTTTCACAGAAGCGGCCAGCGAGGGGTGAGTAGAGTTCAATAAGGGAAACGCTGGCGACAGGTTCCCTTTAACAAAAACTGATACGAGTAAAAAAATAAAAAATAAAAAACACAAAACCTATCCATATTGTGCATCTGTATTTTTTTTTTTAATCAGTTCAAGTTTATTCAACAAAACTCCACATTATTACAGGTCATTGTACGTTCTCATACAGTGTACAAGCAATTTTCAACAGACCCAATTCTTTACATTTAACCAAACATTCCCTTCCCCCCAACTCCCCCCTGTATCCCCCCCAGCCGATCTCCTCAGTACCACTTTTCCAATCCTCTCCCCTCAGTGGCCCTATACCTGCACTTGTTGCCTTAGTGTCATTAGCTCCACAGAAGCATACCCAGATTGATCAATCCACCTAGCCCATTGTTTGTCGAACTTGACCCTGGACCCCCTCTTGGAGTATATCCTATACTCCATCAGAACCTGTGAGTTAAGTGCCCCTATGATTTCTTGTTTTGATGGTGGCTCCGCATCCAGCCAGTGCTTTGCAATTCCTTTCCGAACTTGATACAGTATTTTAGCAATTGCCAACCCTGACATCCTATCTCCCCCCAAATCTCCAACATACCCTAGCAGCATTACTACCGGATCCCATGGGATCTGTACCTCAAACACTCTCCCCACTAGTTCCAATATTTCCGTCCACAGACTCCCCAGCTTCCCACATGTCCAGAACATATGAAGGATGTCTGCTTTTTCTTCCGGGCACCTAGGGCACTTTGCATCCGCTCTTAATCCCATTTGTTTCAGCACCCACGGGGTCCTGTACACCCTATGTATCAGAAACAACTGCGATCTTCGTTGTGCTACATTAATGGACAAAGTACATGTTGCTGCCAATACCGCCTCCCAGTGGTCTGTTGTAATAGGACCCACATCCCTCTCCCATATTGCTTTCACTGTTGCCATAGGATCTCCCAGATGTTCCACCAACAACCTGCGATAAACCAATGAGATTAATCCTTTTGATGATACTGCCTTTGCAATATGCTCCAACACCCCCGCTGCATGCATCGTCAGGTCCACACTGACCGCTTGTGTCTGCACTGCGTGCCGAATCTGCAGGTACTGATAAAACATGCGGGAGTCCAGTTGAAACTCCTCCCTTACTTGCTGAAAAGATTTGAGTATGTCTCCCTCATACAACTGATTCAACCGTATTATGCCTTGCTGCTCCCACCCCTGCATCCCTTCCAATTTACCCAATTCCCCCAAATAAGCATTCCTCCAGAGCGGTGTATATTTAGTGCACTCCCCTATCCCCAGCAATTGCTTGCACTGCCACCACACCTTATGTATGAGAAGCAGAGTGGGTCTGGTACTCGCCATCTGTTTATATCTGTGCGCTTCCAGTCCTGCCAACGGGTTCTCCCCCCCCCCCAGATATGATAGGATGCGCGCACTGGACCCCCATGTCTCTTCCTGCTCCCACCCCCAGAAATGCTGACATTGGGCAGCTAAATAATACACCCAAGCATTAGGAACAGCCAGGCCCCCCTCCTCCTTTGGCAGCTGTAATTTCTCCAGTTTAATCCTAGGTACCCCCTTCTTCCATACTAGGTCTCTAAAAAGGTTATGCAATCTCCTGAACCAATATTTGGGGATCCATACCGGTGAGTTATGTAGGACATACAACACCTGGGGCATAAGGATCATTTTAATCAAATTTGTCCTACCCAGAGCCGATAGGGGCAACTTATTCCACGCCTCTACTTTGGCTTTTATCTTTGTTAACAGTGGCATTACATTAAGGGACATATAATCCTGTACTTTCGCCGTCACCCTCACCCCCAAATACTTAAACTCCTTCACCACAGGTATCTCCACCTCCTCTTCCCCATTCTGAATATCCCCCGGGTCCATGAGCATTAGGGCCGATTTTGACCAATTAATGAGTAGTCCTGAATATTTCCCAAACCGCTTAATTAGGGCCATCACTAACGGTAATGTGCGTTCGGTATCCGCCATGAATAGCAGCATATCATCTGCGTATAATGCAATTCTTTCCTCCACCCCCCCATATCTCAACCCCTGAATGTGTTCATGTTGTCTCACTGCACACGCCAAGGGTTCCACCGCCAACGCAAACAACAATGGGGACAATGGACATCCCTGACGCGTTCCCCGCTCCAGCGCAAACCGATCCGATAACACCCCATTCACCCTTATCTTTGCTGTCGGGGCTACATACAACAATTTTACCCATTTTATATAATTAGGGCCAAATCCCATTTTTTCCAGAACTGACCACAAATAATTCCACTCCACACAATCGAATGCTTTGGCCGCATCTAAGGACATTATGGCTCTCCCCCCACGATTATCCGGCATAACTTGTAGATTCAAAAACAGCCGCCTCAGATTTACCGCCGTCGATTTGGATGGCATAAAACCGGCCTGATCTCCGTGTACCACCCCAGCTACTACTTTAGCTAGTCGAAGCGCCAATACTTTCGCCATGATTTTAATATCCGCCGTCAGCAGTGAGACTGGTCTATAAGAGCCCGGGAGTTGAGGATCCTTCCCCTCTTTAGGCAGAACTACTATAGTCGCTTCATACATTGTTTCTGGAAGCCGCCCCCTATTGAAGCTATCTAAAAGAGTGGCCAGTAACTGCGGCGCAAGCTCCTCCCCATATTCCTTAAAAACTTCCACCGGAAGACCATCCGGCCCCGGCGCCTTTTCACTGGCTAGTATCCCTATAGCCGCCTGTATTTCCTCCAGAGATATTGGCTCCTCCAATGTCCCTCTCTCCTCCCCCCCCAACCTAGGAAATTCTATCTCCCCTATATACTCTTCCAGCTGCTGAGGCGTGTGCTCTGCCCTAGAGGCATACAAATCCGAGTAGAACTGCTGAAACACTTTCAAAATCTGTCCTGTATCAGTCTCCAACCTCCCCCCCTCCCCTTTAATGGTGTGTATGTAATTATTCTCCCTCTGAGCCTGCGCCATCCTTGCCAGTAACCGTCCAGTGGTTTCCCCCTCCTCATAATATTGGCGTTTTAAAAACATCCTTTTGTTATCTGCCCTCTCCAACTGATGTTGCTTTAACAACCGCTGCGCCTCCACCCAATGCTTCAATGTGTCTGTTGTGTTATCTATTATATGCAGCCTTTCTGTCTCCTCTACCCTTCCCAACAGTGCTTCTCCTAATTGTCTAGACCGTGTTTTTACTGCTGAAATGTGCTGGATGAACACCCCTCTCAGCCACGCCTTCATCGCGTCCCACAGTATCTCTTGCGGTACCGTTCCTGAATTGAACTGAAAGTACTCCTTTAGGAGGTCTAAAATTTGTTTATGGTCTATCAGCTTTAGCCAAAAGGCATTAAGTTTCCAACACCCTTGCCCCCGCCCTGTCCTCTCCTCCGTCTCTACCTTCATTAACACAGGAGAATGATCCGATAACGCTCTTTGCAAGTATTCTATCTGAGCTACAAATGGTACCGCTGTCGGTGAGCACAAGATTAAGTCTATCCTGGATAAAGACTGATATGTGGAAGACGCACAAGAATACTGAAAGCTATTTGGATGTTTATCCCTCCATATGTCCCGCCAGCCCATTTCAGCAACCAGATGGCCAAAAGCTGTTACACCTCCCCCTGTCATGCCAAATTTATCCATATTGGTATTCAATACTGCGTTAAAATCCCCCATCACTATTAACGGCACCTCCGGGTACCTAGCCAGTTCCTCCACCACTTTCTTGATACATCCACTAGAAAACGGAGGGGGTACATACAACACCACCAACACACAATTCCAATGATACAATGTACAGTGTACCCCCACATACCGCCCCTCCCCATCCTGGAAGGAGTCGTGACATACAAATGGCACTGCCCTATGTATGAGAAGACTCACCCCCCTTGAATATGTAGTATGGTAAGAATGAAAACTATGGCCTACCCAGGCCCTATGCATCATGGAAACTGAATCCCTAGTCATATGTGTCTCCTGTAGTCCTATCACCCTCGACTCCTGTTTTCTAATAAAATCAAATACCGCCTGTCGTTTTCTGGCTTCCCGCAGGCCCCGTACATTCCAGGACAAACAATTAATTGATCCCATCATCCCTCAACATATCACAGCTCCTCCTATCCTGTTCTCTTAATTTTACATATCCGACCGGCTGGGTCTCCTTTCCCTCCCTCCCCTCCCCCCCTGCAACCTCCCCTCCCCCCCCTGCAACCTCCCCCGTAAACCTACCCCTTTCCAAGGGTTGGGGCAACAGAACGTATCTGCCATTACCCATAACAAACATCGGCAGGTCAACTCCGCCCACCATACATTCAACAATGCCATAACTCGTTATGTGCTTTTCCCGCTTAACTGACCATCCCTCCCGCTGCCATTTTCTTACAAATAAACTACCATCCCTTCAGCATATCAATACCCCTCAATGTCCATAAACACATTCCTCCTCTTCCGGTCTTCCGCGGTCCCCGCAACCATGCCCTCCAACTCCAAGTCCAATCAAATGCCAAATCTTGCAATTTTTCCTACGACACCTGGTTCAGTCCTGCATCCCCAGCCTCCTTTTGCCAGCCGGTCTGTTCCGGATCAACGCCGTCCCTCTGCCGGTCTCAGCTGACTTTCATGGCTATCCAACCATCTAACCGCTTCTCTCGGTGTCTCAAAAAAGGAAGTTGTTCCCAGCGCCACCACTCTCAAACGGGCAGGATACATCATGGAATATTGCACTTGTAATGCCCTTAGTCGTCTTTTTATATCCATAAACTGTGATCTTTTCCGTTGTACTTCCAAAGAGAAGTCCGGGAAGAAGGACACTTTCACCCCATTAAAGGAGATGTCTTGACGTTCTCTAGCTTTCCTCAGGATCTTGTCTCTATCTTTATAATGTAGAATCTTTATCAGCACCGGTCTCGGCGGCCTTCCGGGAGGGCCAGGTCTGGTCGGCACCCTGTGCGCTCTCTCCACCGCAAATAAAGGGGTCAATTCCTCTCTACCAAATGTGTCTATCAGCCACTTTTCAAAGAAGTCATCCGGATTCGTTCCCTCCACTCTTTCCGGAACCCCCACAAGGCGCACATTATTTCGTCTCAGCCGATTTTCCATATCGTCTGTCTTAGCCATCAATGTCGCCACTGCCTGCGAATGTGCCTGTACATCCTGCTTTATGTGAGGAATCGCATCCTCCATGTCTGAGACTCTCCCTTCCACTGCAGTGGTGCGTTCCGCAACTTTCTGCAAATCATTCCTGAGCAGCAAAATGTCCTCCTTCAATCCACCCATCTGACTTGCTAAGGTATTAAGGACCATAGAATTCTGCTTCACCGCTACCAAAATGTCCTTTAGGGAGGGTTCCTCCTTCCTTACTCCACTTTTCCCTCCAGCACCTGGCTGATCCTGCATGGCGCCACTCATCTCCTCCTCCTCCTCCTCCTCCTCACTTCTCATGTCCCCCGCCAAAGGAGAATACCTGGATCCATATGATGAGCTTCCAGCTGCCTGATCTCCAGCCGACTTTCGCTGCTGTGCAGCCGCCCCCCCTGCTCTCGGCGTGCGGGCGAACCTCTCCAGCTTTTCCACAACTTCCTGCCGGAGGCCTCTATTGCGGCCTTCCTTCTCCTCGGCGCCATCTTGAGCGCGGGACCCGGGACTCGCTGGCGGCGACTTCTGCTTCTTAGAGCGCGTCATTATGACCGGGTATTTGTGCTCCTCCACCTCCAGACTCTGGTAAGCCCCTAGGGAAGCTATTTTCCCCGAGTTTTACGGGATATATGGACCTTAAAGGATGATTACAGCAGGAGCTCCGGTCACACACGTCCTCTCACATTCACCTCTAGGCCACGCCCCCCGTGCATCTGTATTTGAATCTCATTTTAATACACAAGTGTGCAGGAGTTCTAAGTTAGGTGTCCGGTGACCTGCGAGGGAGGCTCTGAACTACGCTACGCTATTCTTCAAAAACACGATGGCATTGTGCACTTCTGCACACAGTGTCACCCCAATCCTGTACTGCGACAGGGAACTAAAATAATCAGTTCCCGAACACATAAAACCCTGATGAAAAACCCACTGCTTCTGCATTTGAGTGGTTGCTAGGGAACCACATGCTAACCGTTATAACATCACAGCGCTGTGCTCGACTGTTTCGGTCAGCCCTAGAGACTTTGAATGGAGCGGCACCGCGCATGCCCGGCCTCCGCTCCATTCAACCTCATAGCTGCCGTCTTGCAGCTGGGGGGAGGTACCAGTGGATAGGAGAAAAATCCTGGCGTTTGGAATACCCCTAATCCAGTCTTCATATAGGGACCAGGACTTAATCTACAGAAAGCTGCATCAGACTGAATAATCTAAGCTATTGAGTCAGTGTGATCACATTTGTGCAGATATTGTAGACCGAGAAGTAAAAGGATTCTTCCTCTTTTAAATCAGCATCTTAACGGTAAGGGTTCAGTGACAAGTGGCGTATTTGCCTTGTATTTCTGCAGCGTAAAAGTAAGCTGTGGAAAACTGTACAATGTCCAATGGGAAAAATATTCTACAACACATTTCTCAATTTTTGGCGTTTTCCATAGGCTTACACTGTAAAGTTTTCCTCCTTGAAATATTAGGCAAATACGCCAGGTGTGACTGCGCCATTACACTGCATGGACTGCAATGTATTTGCATTACAAATAATAAATTAGATTTAAAAAAAAAAGAAATAATGTTTTGTTATTACCGAGTCTGAGCATTATCATCCTTCTCCATTAACGTAGGATGAGGCCTAAAAACCAATTCGATCTCGCTAGATCCATCCAGCGCAGGATCCAAAGTAACTGCTTCAGTGTTCGTGTCCAACTCTAAACCTGAATCATCAGATGTTTTCGTCCTCTTGTTGCTTGGCCCGGCTTCCTGATTGCTGTGCACTGAAGCATTACTGCAGTGGGAACTGTCTGCGTTGTCTTCTGCTCCACTCCCATTCTCCACCTGCTGCTTTTTACCTCTCTGTAACCTGAAATGAAAGGCATTCTTTTCAGTCATGTCCAGGATCTAAAACTACACACAAGTGACTATTATGCAAATAAATATATATATATATATATATATATATATATATATATTAAAAGGGGTTGGCCAGTTTATGAAAGTTCATCATATATTACTTCTAATGCAAAAGTAAGCAACTTTATTTTACACATCCCCATTCAAATATCTAAGATATTTATACCATATGAGATCTATAGAACAGAAAGAGGCCAGTGAAACCTTGTCCAGATTAGATCAGAGGAAGATGCTCACAATAATCTGCACATAAGCAGATGAATCCATATCCCAAGTCTATGGACGATGGGGGGCAGGTCACGAAAAGCATCACGTTTTCTGGATGAGGTTCCCCAATGCTTTATCCCCCCATCGTAGTATTCACTTATGGCAATACGGAGGTGTATTTTAGAAGGTAAGATATACTGGCAAAATGCTTCTATTGTATTAATGAGTATTTTAAGATGAATGGTCATAAACCAGCCTACCTTACAAGTGTGTATAACCTTTTAAACCCACTTCTGCATTCACTTAATGCATTTGAGCCGTGGTGTCCAACTGCGTTCTTAAGGAAAGCCAAAGGAAGGATAAGTCCTTAAGTGAGCACTGATGCAGCCATGGTATAGGAACGTGGCCTAAACAGATACTTCAATGAACAATTCTTAAAACGTGAGTATTCACGAATAGCTGCTCGGGTGAAGCAAAAACCATCAGAAACAGTGATACATATTGGGGAATGTTCTCATAGTACATCACATGCAAAGTGTTAATCCAAATCCAGCTCCTTGCCTGCCCTTTGCACGGACCCTCATGTCAAATGTGCTCTCCAAATACTTTTGAAGCATTTCAAATACATTGGAATGGCGAATGTGACGAATAAATGTTTTGCAGCACCTAAATAAATATTTTGATGCTAAAAAGAGAAAATTCTAAATTGGCTTACCATAATGTTCTTCTCCTGCGGTTTGTTTATTTTCCAGAAGAAGAAACTGGTAAGCGGATTAGAATGTTCTCCTTTCCCTGTACACAGCACAAAACAGAAGATACCTCTAGTAATTACCCGTGCATATATCTCAAATGGGGATATATTTTGTACCAAGAGTTAAATTTTTTTGAGAAACATTGTTTTGTGGTTTTTCGCTGTTGAGGACTCATGTACACGGCTGTATTATGGATAAGTGTTGCGCAGATCTGAAATAGGGTGCCCATACTGTACCGACTGCGGCCTCCGATTCTATCAGTGAGAACCCGCACTGAAAAATTGTGGCATGCGCAGTCACATCTCTGTCATACGGTATATTTTCTCATAGAAGCATCGGTTCTAGGTGAGAATATGGTGCCAACTGGATCATAATAAAGACCCATAGGGACTCTGCATGCTGCCGTACAGGGTCCGTGCACATGCAATGCCTTGTGCATTGACCCTTATAGTAATAATGATGATGATCAAGATACACATCACAAAGAGAAATAAAAAAAATAAAAAATAAGTCACACGAGTGTTAGAATTGCTAAAACTTTATTATATACTTACGTTATTGACTTCCCTGTGTTTTTTTTTTTCCACACGTACCCTCAATATGCACAAGGTCTCTCTCCAGCAACACTGCAACGATTTAAAGTGTTGCTGCAGTGAAGAACTGGTCGACCATTCGTTTCAAGTGTCCTGGATGTGACTATGAAAATTCAGCAAACCCCGATACCACCAAAGCCACCTCATGTCTTAGAAGAAAGTATGGCTACAATGAGGAAAAAATAAAAGCTACTGCACGTGACATGGTAGATATGACAATGTCACTCCAAAGCCATACATGTAGTTCCAGCCGATAAAGGAACTTAGAAAGAATCCGCTTCACTAGAATTACATTGATTCAAAGAAACAAGGGCACCTCAAGGTAAAACAAAGATGTTGCAAAACCGGACAGTCGTATTTATAGCTTTAGATTATGGAATGAAGTGTAGTGTCTAGAATGTGCAGCTCTCTGTGTACGGACTTCTTACTAATAATAATGCAAGGATTGTGCCGATAGCTGCTTCAGTCTCTAGGTGGTTACCACGCGGTGAAGAAACGCAGAGCACATACCTGGTTTAATAGAACCTCATTCATGCTGTGTGTTTGTGCAGATTATAGGCTGCAGGATCAGCCACATTACCTGTTCATTGCTTGTATTTTTAGGCCCTCCTCAATACTATGGCTTAGCGCTTGCTGATTGTTATGCTTGCTGATCCTGGCCAGAACTCGTTCCTGATGAGCTTCATATTCGTCTCGACTTGGGTAGATTTTACTAATCAGAGCATCAAAGTTTGGGTCTGGTCGTAGAGATCTTTTGGAGACCAGTTTTTTACGACATGTTGGACATTCCTTATTTCTGTTGGTGAAAGATTGAAATCAGTCTAAAAAAAAGCACACATTTAAAGGGGACCTGATAAAAACACAAAATGTGAGAGTAGATTCAATTATAAGATTTCCTATAAATTAGAAGGACAGCAGATTTTCCTCAGTATTAGGCCGGGTTCCTACGGGTTGGATACGCTGCATAAAAATCATGCAGAGTGTCCGACCTGGAACCGACCGTACATTCGCTCCGAAAAATCCGCCCCAATCAGTTTTTTTGGACCGAATTTACGCTGCGTAAAAAAGCGCCCATACTTACCCCCCACCCTCCTTTGATGCCTGCTCCGGCCTCCTACGAAGACGTTGCAGGCCATGTGACGTTGCAGCGGTCACATGGGATGAAACGTCCCTGAAGGCCAAACTGCAGGAAGGAGAGCGTTCTGGATAAGTAGGATTTTTTCTTCAGTTGCGATTTTTGCGGCGTAATCACTGCAAAAGTCACAACACTTGGCTTTCCGTTGCAGGTTTTGCATCGCCATTGAATTCAATGGGAAAAACCCGCAACAGAAAAGCAACAAAAACACAGCATAAATTGACATGCTGCGGATTTTAATTCCGCACCGCAGGTCAATTTCTTAAAGTTTACGCTGCGTTTTTTTTTCTAAATCTCACCCACTTTGCTGCTACAGTAAATATTGCAGAATTTCCGCACATAATTCCTTTCTAGAAATTCCACAGCATTTACCCTACCTGGGAACCCGGCCTTAGGCCTTGTTAACACTGCAGATTTGTTGCAGATTTTTCATGCATTTTTTTTATAAACAAAAACTGAAAAGGATCTAGTAGAGCTGACATATAGGCCTTCCTTTATATATTTCTTATGTTTGGGCTTCATTCCTGGTTTAGGCTTACATAATACATGCCAAATATGCAGATAATCTGAACTGTGGAAACTTGGCCTAAGGGTTTTCTTACACGGCCTGATGTCAATACTTAAAATCCATCCTTAGTACTACAAAAAGTCTCACTGTAGCCCAGGCCTAAGGCCGGGTTCCCATGTAGCGTAAACGCTGCAGAATTTCTGCAACAGAATTCTGTGTGGAAATTCCGCAAAATTTACAGTATCAGCAAATTAGATGACATTTTGAAAATCTCATGCCCATGCTGCGGAAAAAAAACACCTTTTTCATTGCTTTTCTGTTGCGGGTTTTCCCCATTGTATTCAATGCAAGTCAAGTGTTGCAAGTTTTGCGTAAAAAAATAAATTAAAAATAAATAAAATCGCAAGTAAAAAAACAACTAGATTAGAGTTCTCTGCTCCTTCTGCAGTTTGGCCTCCTGGGATGACGTTTCATCCCATTTTTTTTTATTTGAAAGCCCGAGCCGTGCTTTCTATCACCCAAGTGCATAAAAAGTGAAGAGGTGCCACACAAAAAGTGCACAAGGATGCGGTCTATCGCAGCCCTTCTCTTAAAAGAGAGGCCCCGCATAACCATTCCCCAACCCTCCAAACCATAGGCCTAGAGGATCGATGATCCCCCCTCGCCGAAGCTTAGGGAGACCCAAACACACTCCTAGGCTTCTACCTGGGCTGCCACCCCAGTGTCCACCTAGGAGTCTGAATCAAGGTTGCACCTCCCCTCCGAAGAAGGGAGGCCGGGTTGCAGGGCAAAACGGTACCAGATGGCCACACATTTCCCCCTAGACTTCAGGAGGGTCCAAAAAGGGCACCGCAGCCCAAAACCCTTGTGACAAAACGTGACAAACACACAGTGAAAAACAAAATTAAATAAGTGGATGTGCGCTGTGATACAGCCTGGACATCCGCCAGGTATAAAAATTTCTCATCTCCCAGCCAGAAGGCCGGGAGAATAAAAGGTGTGTGCTTAGAAGTGTGAAAGAGGAGTGTGTGCAAATGTGCCTTCACTCAGTGGGATCCCACCCCCAGTGAGTTAGGGCACCCCAGGGTCACTTACTGCTGCTTGTGGAGAGACACTTCAGGTTGTCCCGCTCTTAAAGGGCCAGAGCTTGTGTCACTAAATGATGTCATTTTTCTAATTATATATATTTGGGATAAGTTTTATATTTTGATCTATTACTTCATGTGGTTTTCTAGGAAGTAAATAACACTCAAAAGACAAAGATTTCTGCTAATGTTTGGTGAGTCACACCTGTCCATGGAATGAATGGAGCGGAGCTGTAATACCATACACAAGCTGTGGACAGGTATGGTGCTGTTTTTGGAAAAAAAAAAACAGCCATGTTTTCTAATCCTGGACAACTTGTTTAATCTGACCAAACACATAAAATGGACATCTCACCCGACTCCACCAAGCATGCATATTTATTTCAATGGGGAGAGCTGGATAAACTGCTGCCATTAACCTGACAGCGGATTATTTCCCACTGGAACATAAGGAATCGGGCATGTTGAAATCCAACATGGGGATAATTTTATTCCCTCCTGAGAACTGCCATCACTAGGCCCCCATACACATTATATAGGCAACCGATCCCTTTTAAATTGGCATGCTTGGTTTACTTTTATTTAACGTGTATGGCCGGCTGTATTTTATTTATTTTCAAATACAGTCGAAGTATAAATGCTATCCCAGATTACACTTTTGCATTATCATACTTGCGCATACTGTTACAATGAGGCCTCTTTCACATGAGTGCATTGGTAAATGTCCGTAACAAAGATCTGTAATGCAGACATATTACAGATGATACTGAATCAGTATTAATGATTAGTAATACTAATAGGTTGTTTTCTAGGCTGGAAACTAGCTACATGTGACAGCCACGTTGATAAACGGATGAAATAATGATGCAAAGCAGATCACAATTGGACTGAATACACATGTATCCGTATTTTAATCACTCTCCATAGAAGCGTTTTTATCCCAGGATGGATTTTTTTTTCTGGTCGCTTGAAAATAAAAAGCGCCCTGTTCTATCTTGGGGCAGATTCCACTCTTGAACCTCGCTGTGATATCGTTGCTAATGGTTTCAGTTTGTCTCCGTTCTGTAAGGTCTCCAATTTCTTGGCGGAAACAATAGCGCAGTCGACTACGCTATGGATTCCGTCGAAAAAACTGAATCCTTATGGAATAGAGACAAACGGAAACCATTAGCTATGGAAGCATTACCATTGAAATCAATAGTAATGCAAACGGAATCTATGGTTTCCGTTTGCCGTTCCGTTGATGGGTTCCTCCGACGGAAAGGTCTGACGGAACCCATCAACGGAAACGAAACGCTGATGTGAACACACCCAAAGGCGGTATTCGTACATTCATTTTTTGTCACTTCTTTGTGAGATAAGTCGTGCGCGATATCTGATAGGTGTTTGTCGGCAGTGATGTGATTTCCGCAAAAACGCGGATGTATGACATTCTCCCATGTGTTAACATTGCATGCTATACTGCAATGCAATGTACCATTTAGGTGTGATAAATGCGCCCATTAAAACGCTGTGGGTAAAAAGAAAAATAAACATTGGGAGGGAGATATGGTCTCTCCTACCAGCGTTTCCCTCAGTTAGCTCGCACAGAGAACTACTATGAGGCCTCCTTCACACAGGGTGTTTGTATAGCTTTTTAGACTGGATATAAAGCCGCCAGCGTTTTTTTCTTAAATGTAATTTACCTTTTTCCAAAGTATTTTTGGTGGGGATTTTCATTTAGTGTCATATTATACATGCGTACATCCTATAGGGAAGCCTATAAGAAAAAAAAAAAACGCCATACCTAGAGCATGCAGAGCTTTTTTTTTGGAGGGGAGGGGGACATAAACCGCCACTGACCCTAAAAACACTACAAAAAAAAGCTGCAAACCAAAACGCTGTGTATGTAGGCTCTCTAGTTACCATAGACTTTAGAGTAAAATCTGGTTGAAGCGCAGCAAAACGCTGTGTGAAAAACAAAACCGAAAACGCAAATAAGCGTAAATCTTTATTTTGACAGCTAAGGTACCGTATTTTTCGGACTATAAGATGAACCTGACCATAAGATGCACCCAGGTTTTAGACAACAGAAAATAGGAAAAAAAATTATTTGTTAAAAAATAGTTTATTCTGTTTCACCACATTCTGAGAGCCAAAACTTTTTTAATATTTTTTTTTATCGATGTGAGGGCTTATTTTGTTGCGGGACGAAAATATTTTATTTTTTACATTGTGCTTGGGGAAAAAAATGGGAAAAGTTTTTTTTTTTTTACACTCCTAAAAATTTATCTAACATTTATTTATTTTTTTACACATTTTATTAGTTCCCCTAGGGGACTTGAACCAGCGGTCACTTGGTTACATCTGGAGTTACTGAAACAGCGTAACTACGCTGTTTCTCTAACTCCAATAGTAGTGAATGGCAGTTACGGAAGCAGCGTAGCATGCGAGCTACGTTGTTTCCGTAACTACTGTTCAGTTCTATGGGAGTTACGGAAATCCACAGGATAGGGACTACATGTGAGATCACTGGGGGGTCTGACCGCTGGGATCCCCAGCAATAAGGAGAACAGGGGAGCAAAAGTCACCCAGAGCGCTACATGAGAAGCCTGGAGTTCCGGGTTCTGTTCCGCAGCTCCATAGAGATCAATCGGGAGCCGCTCGCACATGCGCAGAAGAATCCCATTGATCTGTATGAAGCTGCCGGACACAGAACGCGGAAGTCAAAGCTTCTAATGCAGCGCTCTTGGTAACTTTCAGTCCCCGTTCTCCTTATCGATCACACATGTATCCCGCATCCTGTGGATAGGGGATGCATGTGTTTTATGGCACAAGCCCTTTAAACTGCCAGGAATACCGAAATTACTGTTCCTGGCTGTTATAGTAGCGTGTCAGAAGCAGACACTTGCAGTGTATGGAGCGGGCTCAGTGCGTGATACCGCTCCATACATCATCCCCCTCCAGCTCCATGATGTGCCGGCACGTCATAGGTCGGGAAGGGGTTAAGTAATGAAGCGGTCATGGCGCCCGGCGATGCCGGGTCCCTTGACTGCGGACTGTAAGACGCAGGGACTTTTTAGCAAGATTTATTCTTGCTAAAAACTGCGTCTTATAGTCCGAAAAAAACGGTATATTAGAAGTCATGTACTACGAATATAATCTTTCATGAATAAAAAATACTATTCCAATTCTTACATATAACATCACTAAAGATTATCTTATAAATGATGCAATATTAAGCCAAACAAAAACTGGTAACTAAAGTGGAGCAAAGTTATGGAGCATTACTTACCCACTCCTGAGGGCCGTTATGATGCAGTCAGCGCAGAACCGGTGCAGACATTCTTTAGTGGTCATCGTGTTCTTCAGCATGTCCAGGCAGATGGGACACATCAGTTCACTGTGCAGGCTTCTCGGTGACACCACAATTTCTAAGCCGTCAGTAATTGCTTCCTGTTAAATGATATTAGGCTGTTCAATCAGAAGAATTAGGCTACATTCCCACAAGTGTATGAGATTCACGCGTGTGCAAAACGCGCTTGAATCTGGTCCATGTGTGTTGCGTTATGCATCAGTGTGCTTTGCGAGGGGCATACGTCATTCATGCACTTGCAAAGCACATCTTTTTATTATTTTCAATTGAATCACAAATCACGCACCGCACACGGATGTGCATCTTCAATGGACACGTAGGTATGTGAAAAAAAAACCAACGCACTAATATAGAACATGCAGTGATTTTCACGCCGCTGCGTGGGAACTCACGCCTGTGTGAACGGCCTCACTGAAATCAATGGGTCCGTGTGCTGCGCGTGATTTCCATACGCAGCACACGGACATTATTTACGTTCGTGTGATCGGGCCCTAAGAGAGGTCAAGGCGTGCTTCTAGTGAAAACGTGTGACTACCTGTGGTGTCCTCTGCAGCTCGTAAAGGCTTAGCTCCCATGTTTTACTCAGTGGTTGAGCACCGTTGGTTTGAACAGCCTGAGACATCATTCCTGAAAATGAAATGGACATGAAGTGTTAGTGTGATGTACGTTCCATGACTGAGCGGAGGATTACACAGAAGTAGTAGCTCAAAATAAAGAACATGAGGGGAAAAAATAATCAATTCATCAGTATGCGGTAGTGGTTGCAGCCACGTATCCCTATGTCACTACTTATAGTTTCCATATCACTATTTTTCCCACTTTTGAAGGCTTTGTCTACCGTTCTACCAGAGGCTTTGCCAACAGATTCTATATAAATACTCTGTGCCCCCCCCCAATGTTACTCTCCCGCCTGATCCAACATCGGACGTACAATATGACGCCAAGAGAGTATCACGCACAGGTCCTATTCATAAACAGAACCCATGCACGATACTTACTGGGCGTGGGACGGTGGCCTTGGCAACGTGCAGTTGCGGTTCTCCACGCCTGATGTCAGACCCGGCAGTTTGAGCAGCATAGGAGGGATCCTAATCTTCAGATAATAGAGCAGAATCGCTTTCACTGCACCAAAACGTGCAACATTTTACTTTGTTTACTTTAATAAAAGTGTCCTAAGCGACGTGTTTTTGGAGTACACGCCCACTTTTTTCGTCACTTTTCAAATTTAGCGAGTGACTAGAAAATTTGCACATTTTACTGTAAATTTGTTGCACGTCAAAAACATTTTTGGGTGCACTATATGCCAAAAACTGCAATAGCACGCTTTGTAAGGCGGAGTTCACACGGGACGGATATGCTGCGTAAAAGCACGCAGAATATCTGGCTTGCGCGCCGCAGAGAATTACGGGCGAAGAAACCTCAGCAATTCTTTTGAAAAGTAGCAGACTTTCCACAGCGGAAAAAACGCACCATTACCTGTGGCTTTTACTGCAGAAAATTGATGCGGATTTTGCTGCATTTTTCACAAAGCAAGGACATGGCAACATCTCCTCTGAAAAACTCCTCAGTCCTCTGTCTACAGCGGGAATGGACATGCTGCTGTCCGAAAAATACGCGCCGCAGGTCAATTTCGGCTTGGAATTTTTACGCAGCGTGGACGAGATTTGTTAAATCTCATTCACTATTCTGCTGCGTTTTTTTTCCATCCGCAATTCTGGACAGAAAAAAAAACGCATAAGTTCCTCAACGTGTGGACGAGCCCTTACAACGGTCAATCAAACGAAGTGACAGCGGCAACTGCAGGATATATATACGACCCGTCCTGCTCAGGAGCTTCGCCACACTCCACTGGAGAACAGCCTCATCCACGTATACATGTTCAGCACAGGTAAGGCTCTGTTCACATATGCCTTGGAGGCTCTGGTCAAAAATACTGGTCAAAGTACTGCGCTATTTTTTCCGGTAAAGATCCAGACATGACAGAAACCGATTAAAGCTAATTAGCTCCGCCAGGCGCCTTTGGTGTCCGTCATGCGACGGATCAGTCACTTCCTTTGTTTTCATTGTGCTCCTGTAAGCAGAACAGAAATATAGAGCGCAGATGTGAACAGAGCCTAACACCTTTTTTAGGCAGAATAAGAAATAAACTACTCACAATATTGGAACATATGTGAACTCAATTTTAATTCATCATTTTGTAGTGGATTACATATCCATATGAGAATACAGAGTCTCCCCACGCTACACCTCACCACATAGCAGAGGTGAACAGCACCACGTAGCAGAGGTGAACAGTACCATGTATTCCCATGTTGGTACTTGCCAGGCCTTCGGGTATATTCAGGTTTTTTTTCTGCCATTAGTGGGAAAAAGCTGCAAAATTTTGCAAAAAAAAAAACGATGTTCTGCAGTAATTGACAGCTCAGTTTGACTTAAAGGGGTTTCCCCACGGGAGACATTTATGACACATCCAGAGGAGATATCATAAATGCCAGATAGATGCAGGCCCGACCTCTGGGACCCGCACATATCTCCAGAACGGGGCCCCCTAAACCCCATTTAGCCGCTGTGTGCTGCGGCTGAATGAGGTAAATTCTGACCATGAAAAATGTTATATGGTCGTGAGTTACCTAAACAGCGTAACTCGCTGAGCTACGCGGTTTCTCGTCTCATAGAACATAATGGTAGTTACGGAAACAGCGTAGCTCAGTGAGTTACGCTGTTTAAAATACGCTTTTCAACAGTTTAGCACATTTTTTTCTGGTAATAATATAGCGTTACCCTAAAATAGACTTTTTATTAGCGTTTATTGTTTACCGTAAATCTTGATTTATTACTTGTCTATTTTAGGGTAATTGGGTCAGCGCTAGCGTTATCACAATGATTGACAGGGGGAGCGGTTTTTGGCGGGAATTTTGCGTGTCATTTTTATATCATTTATTTGTACTTTTAATTTTTTTTATTAATATGGCCTGTCCCTCAAAGATCAGAAAAGACCTTTGGGGGACTTTATTATTATTATTTTTTTACACTATACTTTTCCACTGTTAGGGTCAGTTCACACTTTGCGTAAATACTGTGGATTGTCCGCAACGGAATTAGTTGCAGAAAATCCACGGCATAATACAGTAGCAGCAAAGCGGATGAGATAGAACAAATCTCATCCGCACGCTGTGTAAATGCTGAGCGGAAAAAACGCTCAGAAATTGACATGCGGTGCAGAATTTTATTCCACAGCATGTCAATTGTATTTGCGTAAACCCTGCTTATTTGTTGCGGGTCTTCCCCATTGAGTTCAACGGGAAGGTAAATCCGGCAACAAATAGTAGTTGTTGCGCCTTTTGCGGCGGAACCCCAGTGTTTCCGCAAAAAAAAAAACGCAACTCAGAAAAAATTTTAATATTCCTATACTTACCTAGAAGTCTGCTTCTTCCTCCAGGCCGGCGTCCTGGGATGACATTTTATCCCATGTGACCGCTGCAGCCAATCACAGGCTGTACCGGCGGTCACATGGGATGAAATGTCATCCCAGGACGCTGGCCGGCTAAATGCAGCAGTTCCACAGCGGACGTTCCGGGTGAGAAACTGCACCACAGTTTGGTGCGGGTTTTCGCCTGGAATTCCCTGCAGCCACCGGGGCGGATACGTAGTTTAATTTTACGCAGCGTATCCGCCCCGTGTAAACTTAGCCTTATAGTCACTGTTAAGGCTGTGCTGGGTCTAGTTACATCCAGAAACTTCTTACTACCGGCACCACGGCGATCATGTGACCAATCACAGGGATCACCAGAGGCAGCAGCCTCTTTTCTATACATAGCGCTCATTGAGAAGACTGGAGCGGTGAAAACGGCTTCTGTCTTCTCTCTAGGGTCCCTGGCAGACACAAAGCCGGAAACCAGACATTCCAGCTGTCTAATCGCTCGGGCCACAAGCTTAATCCTGCACCGTATATATACAGTGGATGGTCTTTAACCGGTTAAGCTGTATATCGTTTGCAATCTAACTAGGTCAAGCACATCTATTTCAATGTGTTTGCCCTAGTCTGACAGCTTAAAGGGGTTTTCTGGATACTACAAGTTATCAGCTAGCTACTGGATAGGAGCTTTCTAATAGATTGTTGGGGATCCGACCACTGGGACCCCAACCGATCACCAGAACGGGGACACTGTCTTCTGCTGCCACCAAGCCCACTGCTTGGAGTGGTGGTCGAGCATGCGTTCTGCCACTCCATTCACACGCCACGTTAATTTCCATCAGTGCCGTAAACTGTGAATAGAGCGGCAGGGTCTTCATTGAACACTTCATAGCTGCGGGCTCGTGGATCGGGAGAATCGCAGACACAGGCTCTCCGTCCTGGCGATCGGTGGGGTTCCCAAGGGTCAGATCCCCACCAATTGTTTAGTTATTATGACCTATAAAGTCGAGAGGTGATAATTTGTAGTAACTGGAATAAATACCGGCATGGGAGACGGTCTGGGTATCCACGGTGATGTTCACCTCTACGTGGTAGGATGCGGAGAAGATTTGTAATCCAATACAATAAGATGACAGGGTTCACATACATTGCGGTATCCTGACTAGCTGGTTTCCCATCCTGTATAGTGGACGAGCTCATGGGATCTCATCAGACCTTGCAGTGTGTTCACATTGAGTTATGTGCAATGTCCCCAAGACTGGCAGCTAGCTGGTGACAACGGAGGTGACACCTATACAAACATTCATTTACCGGTCACACCCCTTGTTAAAAGACGATAAATAGGTCGGAGCTGTCAACACTGGATGGGGAAATGGTGCAATATGTAATAACATTATGTTGTGTCCCGGTGTAAGACGATCTCTGAAGATGACACACTGTAACGAATTATGAGCGGTGTGTACGAATGACTGACATTAGCAATACATTTCTATACTTATAGGAACTACAGCTGCTTTCCTTGGTGACCTCGTTTCGTTGTCCTGTTGTAACACCAGACCCCCGCACAGCTGGGCATAGAGCTCCCTCTCAAACAATGGCATCCCCCGCACAACATACAACGGCGCGTCCTAGCGATATACACTATAGAACATCGGCCAAACGACGTCTCCTACAACATGGCGGCACACGATAATGGAAGCCATACTCACAGTGCGCTCGGCGGCCGCTGTGTGTTCCGTGCTGGGGCTGAGGAAGATGATGTGGGGCGCAGGCTTCGAGCGCTCGGCTTCTACAATATGGCGCGGGCCCAGCAGCATCCGCAATGGAGCTCGGGAAGATACTGCACTGGGTGAGGGGAGGAGAGACTGCCGGAGGAGGAGAAAGCCGAAATCTGAGGCGGAAAGGGAAGGACGTGATGTGCAATGAAAGACTAGAACGGCACAAAAGGCAGTCATTACACAGGGAGGGAAACTTGTGATATGTCACTGCGAGGTGAGTGCACCTATACTTATATATAGGAGATAGGGACGTATTACAGTGTATATATACATATACAGGATATAGAGGGGCCTTACAGGCCATAGGGGGGTATTACAGTGTATGGATGTATATATGATATAGGGACTTATTACAGTGTATATATACAGTATATAGAGGGGTCTTACAGGATATAGGGATGTATTACAGCGTACATTTACAGGCTATAGGGGGGTCTTACACCTATACTTATATATATGCATATATACATATATGGTCAGTGGCTACTCCTTAAGCGGAATCCCCGTTGCCGAGTCTGGCCGTGGAATCCGCTCCAGGGGGAGCCCCTGACGTTAATGTCCATATATGGACAGTGACCTCAGGAGTTTCCTCTAGGAGAGGAATGCCCGGACAGATCATCGACAACGGGGATTCCGCTCAAGGAGTAGTCACTAATTCTGAAGCCGGGAAGTATCAGCTCCCTATTGAATGTTTGACACAACAAATTGTTATAACAAATATTGATTCTTTTATACAAACATGTCCTGAGAACATAGTACAAAAATTGTTTACATGTAACTATACAAACAATTCAGAGCTAGTTATTAATGTAAAACATTATACGAGACTGTATCAATAATGAGTATTCTTATGTCATATGATTTATTTGTTGATTTGGGGCATAGATACATTTTCAAAGAACATGCAGAATCTGTCATCTCTTGAGTGTAAACTGATTTAACAGAGGTTGTTTCTCATTTGTTCAATGGAAGATATTATTATTATTAAACTAATCTGAGTTACATAGTTAGGCCTCATGCACACGAACGTAAAAATGGCCGTAATTACGGGCCCATAGACTTCTATTGGCCACGGGTACATCCCCGTATGCTTACGGGAAGGTGCCCGTGCCGTTGAAGAATATAGAACATGTCCTATTTCGGGCCGTAATAACGGCACGGACAGGCCCATAGAAGTCTATGGGGCTCCCGTAATTACGAGATCGTTGGTAGTCGATGTCAGGGGATAGTCACTGTCCAGGGTGCTGAAAGAGTTAACTCTTTCAGCATTCGGGACAGTGACTACCGCTGAAATAGTATTAAAAGTTAACTTACCTGCTTCTTCCTCCAGTCCGGCCTCCTGGGATGACATTTCAGCCCATGTGACCGCTGTAGCCAATCACAGGCTGCAGCGGTCACATGGACTTCCGCGTCATCCAGGGAGCTTAGACTGGATGTCAAAAGAGGGACGTGTCACCAAGACAACGGCCGGGGTACGTATGAACTTCTTTTTACCTTCAATCGCTGCAGAAGCTCTGCCTAAAAGGGCTGCCCTTTCTCTCTATTCAGAACTGATAGAGAGAAGGGGCTGCCGATTAGTGCAGAGAAAACGGGTCCGTAAATACGGGTGAAATAATGGTGACACCGGTCCCATATTTACGGGCACGGGTCCTTAAATACTGGTGGAATACTGGTCGAATGTGTGTGACCAAGGACCCGTATTTACGGACAGGAAAAAATACGTTCATGTGCATGGGGCCTTAGTACGGTTGAAAAAAGCCACATGTCCATCAAGTTCAACCAAGGGATGGGAAAAGGGAAGGTATTTCCATTAGAACCAAAACATCTCATAAAGGATCTGCTAATCCTGAATCAGTCCAAAGAGCCCAAAAAATGAATGAATTTGTGTACTACCTGTTTGTTTCTCGCGATCATGTACTCATATTTATAATTTGTTAATTATCTACGTGACAGATAACTTGTTCTATGGGTTATGGGTAGGGATTCCATTCCTAAATGCAAAGTCCCAACTCCGGAGCTATATATACAGGAAATCTTGAGGTTTTTGTAATGAATGTAGACCATGAGTTCCAGTATGTAGGCAAGAGTGGACATTCCCGGAATACATGTAACAATGTCCGTAGCTGTCCACAACCTCTCCAACATCTAGGGCTTTCTGTTGGGAACATGTTGGATAATTTATACGGCATGTAGTACCACCGATAAAGCATTTTTAGATAGGTTTCACAGTGATTCACACATGAGGTACTTTCTAAAAATATAGAATGCGCCTTACCCCACTGGTCATTTGTATATGTCATGTTTCATTCTTTAGGCCATTTAGCTATATGCGGTCTAATTTGTAGATTGTTGGAGTCTAAGAGAATATTATAGAACAATCTTATTTCGTTTTGAGTTGTGTTCCTTTTATTTAGAAAAATATAAAAAAATTATTTGTGTAAACCATATACTGATTGAAGAGTTAAGAAGCTTTTCATGGCCCCGTTTTCCTACTTGTGCTCGGGCCATGTGTGTATGTGTGTCACGATGCGGGGTGTGGACCCACTGGGCCGTACCAAGTGGCAGATAGGCAGCTGGCCAACCAGGTACAATACAATGTCTATAGTCCAGAATAGGTACCGGTGGCAATGTAGACCGTAGCGGTGATTCAGGCTTAAAGAGGCTCTGTCACCAGATTTTGCAACCCCTATCTCCTATTGCAGCAGATCGGCGCTGCAATGTAGATAAGAGTACCGTTTGTTTTTGTTTTTTTTAAACGAGCATTTTTGGCCAAGTTATTACCATTTTTATATTTATGTAAATGAGGCTTTCTAAAGTACAACTGGGCGTGTATTGTGTGTACATCTGGGCGTTTTTACTTCTTTTACTAGCTGGGCGTTGTGAATAGAATTTTATGATGCTGACGAATCCGCATCATCCACTTCTATTCAGAACGCCCAGCTTCTGGCAGTGCACAGACACAGTGTGTACTCGAGAGATCACGCTGTGACGTCACTTCCTGCCCCAGGTCCTGCATCGTGTCGGACGAGCGAGGACACATCGGCACCAGAGGCTACAGTTGATTCTGCAGTAGCATCAGCGTTTGCAGGTAAGTAGCTACATCGACTTACCTGCAAACGCCGATGCTGCTGCAGAATCAAATGTAGCCTCTGGTGCCGATGTGTCCTCGCTCGTCCGACACGATGCAGGACCTGGGGCAGGAAGTGAGTGACGTCACAGCGTGATCTCTCGAGAACACGCTGTGTGTCTGTGCACTGCCAGAAGCTGGGCGTTGTGAAGAGAAGTGGATGATGCTGATTCGTCAGCATCATTCACTTCTATTCACAACGCCCAGCTAGTAAAAGAAGTAAAAACGCCCAGATGTACACACACCATACACGCCCAGTTGTACTTTAGAAAGCCTCATTTACATAAATATAAAAATGGTCATAACTTGGCCAAAAATGCTCGTTTAAAAAAAAAAAAAAACGTTACTCTTATCTACATTGCATCGCCGATCTGCTGCAATAGGAGATAGGGGTTGCAAAATCTGGTGACAGAGCCTCTTTAACCCCTTAATGACCGGGCCATTTTGCACGTTAATGACCAAGGATTATTTTTTGTTTTTTCACGGTCGCATTCCAAGAGTCGTAACTCTTTTTTTATTCTGTCTACATAGCCGTATAAGGGCTTGTTTTTTGCGGGACGAGTTGTATTTTGTAACTGTACCATTTTTAGATGCTTATAATATATTGATTAACTTTTATTAACTTTATTTTAGGAGAGAATTGAAAATAAGCAGCTATTCCAGCATTAATTTTCACGTTATAAATTTACGCCGTTTACTAAGCAGCATAAATAACATGTTAACTTTATTCTATGGGTCGGCACGATTACAGGGATACCAAATATGTAACGGTTTTATATGTTTTTTATACGTTTGCACAATAAAAACCCTTTTAGAAAAAAATTACTTGTTTTTGCATCGCCGCATTCCAAGAGCCGTAACGTTTTTATTTTTCCGTCGATGTGGCCGTACGTGGGCTTGATTTTTGCGGGACAATGTGTAGTTTTTATTAGTACTATTTTGGGGTACATAGGACTTATAGATTAACTTTTATTTTATTTTTTATGGGGGGAATGGGAGAAAAGAAAGAATTTTGACGTTGTTTTTTGCGTTTTCTTTGGACGCCGTTCATCCGGTGGTTTAATTAATATGTTCATTTTATTGGTCAAGTTGTTACGATCGCGGGGATACCATATATGTGTATGTGTGATTTGTTTTGACCGTTTTACTAAATAAAACCACTTTTTGGGCCAAAAAAGTAGTTTTTTTTTACTTTGACTGTAATTATTATTATTTTTTTTTCACAAACTTTATTTAACTGTTTTACATTTTTTTTTTTTAGTCCCACCAGGGGACTTCACTATGCGATCTGCCGATCGCATATATAATGCTTTGGTATACTTCGTATACCAAAGCATTATTGCCTGTCAGTGTAAAACTGACAGGCAACCTGTTAGGTCATGCCTCCGGCATCGCCTAACAGGCAGATGCTGAAGGCAGACCTGGGGGTCTTTGTTAGACCCCCGGCTGTCATGGAAACCCGACGGCGACCCGCGATTTGTTTGCGGGGGCGCCGATCGGGTGACAGAGGGAGCTCCCCCCTCTGTCAAACACATTAAATGCCGCTGTCACTATTGACAGCGGCATTTAATGGGTTAAACTGCCGGAATCGGCGCGCGCTTCGATTCCGGCAGTTGCAGCAGGAGCCAGGCTGTGTATAACAGCCGAGCTCCTGCCGCTGATCGCGTGGGTACAGTCTCAGTACCCGCGCCATCACAGGACGGATATATCCGTCCTCCTGCGCGAACTAGCAGCTGCTGAGGACGGATATATCCGTCCTTCGGCGTTAAGGAGTTAAGATAAGGCTTCGGCAGCGGACAGACACCCGGTGGGTGTAACACAGCAGATGCAGCGGAAGAAACAGCTCGACTTCAACTCTAGATGGCACAGAGGCACAGGATACAGGGTACAGGCAGTAGGAACGGGTAACACTGGGAACTAGAAAACACTAGGAGACCATTTGCAAGACAAACTTTAGGTATACAACAACGCTAAGGCAATGATCAAGGGGGCAGAGCCCTTTTTATAGTCCACCAGCATTCTGGACTGATTGCAGATTACCTGCAATTGTGCGCGCACTGGCCCTTTATGGCCTTGCGTGCGCGCGCGCCCTTCGGGACACAGTCTCTGAAGCAGGAAGTGAGTGGCGGCGTCTCCCAGGAGGAAGATGCCGCCGAGAACTCACATGTCCATGGCCGCAGCCGTCAGAGGGTAAGTCAGAACGACGGGCCGTGGCCATAGTCGTTACAGTGTGTATATGTATGTATGTGTAATTGAGTGTGTGTGTGTGTGTATATATATATATATATATATATATATATATATATATATATATATATATATATATATATATATGTGTGTGTACAGTTAGGTCCAGAATTATTTGGACAGTGACACAAGTTTTGGCATTTTAGCTGTTTACCAAAACATATTGAATATACAATTATATAATCAATATTGGCTTAAAGTGCAGATTCTCCGCTTTATTTTGAGGGTATTCACATCCTAATTTGAGGAAGGGTTTAGGAATTACAGCTCTTTAATATGTAGCTGCCTCTCTTTTTTTAAGGGACCATAGGTAATTGGATAATTATCTAAAAAGCTATTTAATGGGCTGCATGGGCTATTCCCTCGTTAATCCATCATCAATTAAGTAGGTAAAAGGTCTGTCGTTGATTTCAGGTGTGGCATTTTCATTTGGAAGCTGTTGCTGTGAACCCACAACATGAGGTCAAAGGAGCTCTCAATGCAAGTGAAACAGACCATCGTTAGGCTGAAAAAAACTGAAGAAATCCATCAGAGAGAGAGCACAAATGTTAGGAGCGGCCAAATCAACAGTTTGGTACATTCTTGGAAAGAAAAAAAAGAGCGCACTGGTGATCTTGTGAACTCCAAAAGGCCTGGACGTCGACGGAACACAGCAGTGGTGGATGATGATAGAAAACCCTTCACAACATCCACCCAAGTGAAGAACACTCTCCTAGAGGTAGGTGTATCATCGAAGTCTACCATAAAGAGAAGACTTCATGAGAGCAAATACAAACGACAAGGTGCAAACCATTAATCAGCCTCAAAAATAGAAAGGCCAGATTAGACTTTGCCAAACAACATGTTCTGGAACAGCTTTCTTTGGACAGATGAAATGAAGATCAACCTGTACCAGAATGATGGGAATAAAAAAGTATGGAGAAGGCTTGGAACGGCTCATGATCCAAAGCACACCACATCCTCTGTAAACCGTGGTGGATGCAGTGTGATGGCATGGGCATGCATGGCTGCTAAAGACACTGGGTCACTAGTGTTTATTGATGATGTGACTGAAGACAGAAGCAGCCGGATGAATTCTCAAGTGTTCAGGGATATACTTTCTGCTCAGATTCAACCAAATGCAGCATGGGGACGTTTCTTCACAATACAGATGGACAATGACTCAAAACATACTGAGAAAGCAACCCAGTTGTTTTTTTATGCAAAGAAGAGGAATATTTTGCAAATGGCCAAGTCAATCACCAGATCTCAACCTGATCGTGCTGCTGTTCAATGGCTTAACCTAGTTCGCGCAGGAGGACGGATATATCCGTCCTGTAATCGTGCGGGTACTGACACTGTACCCGCGTGATCAGCGGCAGGAGCATGGCTGTTATACACAGCCTGGCTCCTGCTGCAACTGCCGGAATCGAAGCGTGCTCCGATTCCGGCAGTTTAACCCATTAAATGCCGCTGTTAATAGTGACAGCGGCATCTAATGTGTTTGACAGAGGGAGGGAGCTCCCTCTGTCACCCCATCGGCGCCCCCGCAAAGAAATCGCGGGTCGCCGTCGGGTTTCCATGACAGCGGGGGTCTAACAAAGACCCCCAGGTCTGTCTTCAGCATCTGCCTGTTAGGCGATGACGGAGGCATGACCTAACAGATTGCCTGTCAGTTTTACACTGACAGGCAATAATGCTTTGGTATACTAAGTATACCAAAGCATTATATATGCGATCAGCAGATCGCATAGTGAAGTCCCCTGGTGGGACTAAAAAAATAAATTTCAATCAGTTAAATAAAGTTGGTGAAAGAAAAAAAAAAAAATTACTGTGAAAATCAAATAAAACTACTTTTTTTGCCCAAAAAGTGGTTTTATTTAGTAAAAGTGTCAAAACAAATCACACACATACATATATGGTATCCCCGCGATCGTAACATCTTGATGTAAAGGATCTGCCAAACACAACTTCTGTGTCGACGCCCATAGGTAATCAGTCTGTACCTGCTTCTATGTCTGTGAGACTGACTCCATCTTCCACCACCCAGGATGGCAGGCTTAGGAGTGGGAGAGCCCATCACAGCCTGGCCAGACTGAGCTAGCTCCCGCCCTCTGTCTATTTATACTTGCCTTTCCTGTTCCTCCTTTGCTTGTGATTCTTCTCTGTTGGTTTCCTGGCCCTGCTGCAGCTTCTTGAACTACTGATCCTCTGCTTGTGATTGACCTTGGCTTTTCTGACCACTCTTCTGCTCTGCGTATTTGTACCTCGCTCATCCCTGGTTTGACTCGGCTCGTTCACCTCACTTGTTGCTCACGGTGTTCCCGTGGCAACTTCCCCATTTCCCTGGCTTCTTTGTACCCTTGTCTGTTTTTCTGTCGTGCACCTATTGAGTGTAGGGACCGTCGCCCAGTTGTACCCCGTCGCCTAGGGCGGGTTGTTGCAAGTAGGCAGGGACTGAGTGGCGGGTAGATTAGGGCTCACTTGTCTGTTTCCCTACCCCGACATTACACTTGAACAATAAAATTAACACATTAATTAAACCGCCGGATGAACGGCGTCCAAAAAAACCGCAAATAAACAACGGCAAAATTCGCTCTTTTCTCCCATTCCCCCCATAAAAAATTAAATTAAAATAAATCTATAAGTCCTATGTACCCCAAAATAGTACTAATGAAAACTACACATTGGCCCGCAAAAATCAAGCCCACGTACGGCCACATTGACGGAAAAATAAAAACGTTACGTCTCTTGGAATGCGGCGATGCAAAAACAAGTAATTTTTTTCTAAAAGGCTTTTTATTGTGCAAACGTAGGAAAACATATAAAACCTTTACATATTTGGTATCCCCGTAATCGTGCCGACCCATAGAATAAAGTTAACATGTTATTTACGCTGCATAGTAAACGGCTTAAATTTATAATGTGAAAATCAATGCTGGAATAGCTGCTTATTTTCAATACTCTCCTAAAATAAAGTTAATAAAAGTTAATCAATATATTATAAGCATCTAAAAATGGTACAATTACAAAATACAACTCGTCCCGCAAAAAACAAGCCCTTATATGGCTATGTCGACGGAATAAAAAAAAAGTTACGACTCTTGGAATGCGACCGTGAAAAAACAAAAAATAATCCTTGGTCATTAACGTGCAAAATGGCCCGGTCATTAAGGGGTTAAAGGGAATGTGTCGCTAGATTTTTGAAAAATTTTTTTGTTATTATTTACACTACCGTTCAAAAGTTTAGGGTCACTTAGAAATTTCCTTATTTTTGAAAGAAAAGCACAGTTTTTTTCAATGAAGATAACATTAAATTAATCAGAAATACACTCTATACATTGTTAATGTGCTAAATGACTATTCTAGCTGCAAACGTCTGGTTTTTAATGCAGCATTTACATAGGTGTATAGAGGCCCATTTCCAGCAACCATCACTACAGTGTTCTAATGGTACATTGTGTTTGCTAACTGTGTTAGAAGGCTAATGAATGATTTGAAAACACTTGTGCAATTATGTTAGCACCGCTGTAAACTGTTTTGCTGTTTAGAGGAGCTATAAAACTGACCTTCCTTTGAGCTAGTTAAGAATCTGGAGCATTACATTTGTGGGTTCGATTTAAACTCTCAAAATGGCTAGAAAAAGAGAGCTTTCATATGAAACTCGACAGTCTATTCTTGGTCTTAGAAATGAAGGCTATTCCATGCGAGAAATTGCCAAGAAACTGAAGATTACCTACAACGGTGTGTACTACTACCTTCAGAGGACAGGACACACAGGCTCTAACCAGAGTAGAAAGAGAAGTGGGAGGCCCCGCTGCACAACTGAGCAACAAGACAAGTACATTAGAGTCTCTAGTTTGAGAAATAGACGCCTCACAGGTCCTGAACTGGCAGCTTCATTAAATAGTACCCGCAAAACGCCAGTGTCAACGTCTACAGTGAAGAGGCGACTCCGGGATGCTGGCCTTCAGGGCAGAGTGGCAAAGAAAAAGCCATATCTGAGACTGGCTAATAAAAGGAAAAGATTAATATGGGCAAAAGCACACAGACATTGGACAGAGGAAGATTGGAAAAAAGTGTTATGGACAGACGAATCGAAGTTTGAGGTGTTTGGATCACACAGAAGAACATTTGTGAGACGCAGAACAACAGAAAAGATAATGGAAGAGTGCCTGACGCCATCTGTCAAGCATGGTGGAGGTAATGTGATGGTCTGGCGTTGCTTTGGTGCTGGTAAAGTGGGAGATTTGTACAAGGTAAAAGGGATTTTGAATAAGGAAGGCTGTCACTCCATTTTGCAACACCATGCCATACCCTGTGGACAGCGCTTGATTGGAGCTAATTTCATTCTACAACAGGACAATGACCCAAAGCACACCTCCAAATTATGCAAGAACTATTTAGGGAAGAAGCAGGCAGCTGGTATTCTATCTGTAATGTAGTGGCCAGCGCAGTCACCAGATCTCAACCCCATAGAGCTGTTGTGGGAGCAGCTTGACCGTATGGTACGCAAGAAGTGCCCATCAAGCCAATCCAACTTGTGGGAGGGGCTTCTGGAAGCATGGGGTGAAATTTCTCCCGATTACCTCAGCAAATTAACAGCTAGAATGCCAAAGGTCTGCAATGCTGTAATTGGTGCAAATGGAGCATTCTTTGACGAAAGCAAAGTTTGAAGGAGAAAATTATTATTTCAAATAAAAATCATTATTTCTAACCTTGTCAATGTCTTGACTATATTTTCTAGTCATTTTGCAACTCAATTGATAAATATAAGGCCTCATTCACACGACAGGATCCGAGTGTCGGCCGGGAAAATCGGCCTTTTTTGGCTGATTTTCCCAGCCGGTTTGCATCCATTCCGTTCCGGGCAGAGTTGCCGTTTTTACCGGCCGATTTGGACCCGATTTGCATCTGTTTTTTTTCCCTGTCCGTTTTAAAATCGGATGAATTTCATTTAAATTTGTTGTCACACACAGCACTTTGTAGATAATGCCACAGCCCCCCTGGTAGGTAATGCCACCCAGCCCCCTGTTGGTGATGCCACATAGCCCCCTGTAGGTGATGCCACCAAGTCCCCTGTAGGTGATGCCACCAAGTCCCCTGTAGGTGATGCCACCAAGTCCCCTGTAGGTGATGCCACCAAGTCCCCTGTAGGTGATGCCACCAAGCCACCTGTAGGTGATGCCACCAAGCCACCTGTAGGTGATGCCACCAAGCCACCTGTAGGCGATGCCACACAGCCACCTGTAGGCGATGCCACACAGCCACCTGTAGGCGATGCCACACAGCCACCTGTAGGCGATGCCACCTGTAGGCGATGCCACACAGCCACCTGTAGGCGATGCCACACAGCCCCCTGTAGGCGATGCCACACAGCCCCCTGTAGGCGATGCCACATCCCCCTGTAGGCGATGCCACACAGCCCCCTGTATGTGATGCCACCCTGCCCCCTGCAGGTGATGCCACCCTGCCCTTTGTAGTTGATGCCACCACCCTGCCCCCTGTAGGTGATGCCACCCTGCCCCCTGTAGGTGATGCCACCCTGCCCCCTGTAGGTGATGCCACCAAGTCCCCTGTAGGTGATGCCACCCAGCCACCTGTAGGTGATGCCACCAAGTCCCCTGTAGGTGATGCCACCAAGTCCCCTGTAGGTGATGCCACCCAGCCACCTGTAGGCGATGCCACCCAGCCACCTGTAGGCGATGCCACCCAGCCACCTGTAGGCGATGCCACCCAGCCACCTGTAGGCGATGCCACCCAGCCACCTGTAGGCGATGCCACCCAGCCACCTGTAGGCGATGCCACCTGTAGGCGATGCCACACAGCCCCCTGTAGGCGATGCCACCCTGCCCCCTGCAGGTGATGCCACCCTGCCCTTTGTAGTTGATGCCACCACCCTGCCCCCTGTAGGTGATGCCACCCTGCCCCCTGTAGGTGATGCCACCCTGCCCCCTGTAGGTGATGCCACACAGCCCCCTGTAGGTTGCACCCACCCCACCCCCCCCCCCTTCCAGGAGAAGTCACTGACTTCAATGTCCATATATGGACAGTGTATTCTCTGACTTCTCCTGAAGAGGAATTCCCTGCCACAGGTCGGGAATTCCGCTTCAGAAGTGAGTGACGTCACTGTTTCCATATATGGACAGTGTAGTCACTCACTTCTCCTGTAGCGGAATCCCCGGCCATAGAGTCGGGGATTCCGCTGCAGAAGTGAGTGACTTCGCTGTGTCCATATATGGACAGTGTAGTCACTCACTTCTCCTGTAGCGGAATCCCCGGCCATAGAGTCGGGGATTCCGCTGCAGAAGTGCGTGACTTTGCTGTGTCCATATATGGACAGTGTAGTCATGCACTTCTCCTGTAGCGGCATCCCCGGCCATAGAGTCGGAGATTCCGCTGCAGAAGTGCGTGACTTCGCTGTGTCCATATATGGATAGTGTAGTCACGCACTTCTCCTGTAGCGGAATCCCCAATCCCCGGCGGGGATTGGGGATTCCGACTCCTACAGCGAGCAATAAAAGACCCTCCTCCTCCTCACATGCACTCTGAGCTGTGAGGAGGAGGAGAGAGAGTGCGCGAGCGACGGTAGACCCGGCCATCACTCGGGACACATTTCGGTGATGGCCGTGTATTACCCGGCCCCATAGACTTCTATGGGAGCCGGGCGGCCGGGCACCCAGCCGAAAATAGAGCACCCAACCGAAATCGGTTGTGTGAATAGCCCCATTAGGGGTCTATTATTCCTAATGCAGCCGGGTGCCGGCCGATTTATGAACGGCCGGCACCCGGCCGGGAAACCCTGTCGTGTGAATCCCGCCTTAGTGTGAGTTTTCATGGAAAACACAAAATTGTCTGGGTGACCCCATACTTTTGAACGGTAGTGTAAGTGATTACAGGTTGTTTTAATTTTTAAAATTTTTTCACAAGTCAGGAAATATTATAAATTAGATTCTAATTTATAACATTTCCATGTGCTGGTCACTAGAGGGAGCAGTTCCCAAAATTGCAGCATGGTCAATGTGGTAAAGCAACCTCATTGCTTTATGCTGCAAATTTGTGGTAGACACACTCGCTCTAGTGTCCTCACACAATCCCCCCTCCCTTATTCTGGCTAGTGCCAGGAGAAGGAGGGGTTTGAATCTTCAAACCTCCTACACTGTGTGCCGTCATTTTCTGAGTGACTGCACAGTGTAGGAGGATTAGAGACAGTGGTAATCAGACAGTATAACACGAACATAATACACACATCACATACACAAACATAACTTGCCTGCTGCCGCCTCCGCTCCTATTCCTTGCGTCTTCGCTTCCTTGAAAATATGTCCGGAAGCCACGGCCGGAAGTCGTCATCTTACTGTCCGGCAGCGGCTTCCGGTCCACATGAAAATGGTGCTGGATTTCACTTTGCTAACGAGCTTCGCTTTGGTCTGTGTGGGAGCGGCACAAGTGGCGTTCGCACACAGACGGCGTACGCTGCAGAGAATGGAACGGCTCCCGCTCGCATTCTCTATGGGGATGTATGTGCCGCATTCCATCTCTGTATGTGTCGTTAATAGACACATACAGAGATGAAAAAAAATGGCAGCCCCCATAGAGAAGTAAAAGTAGGTAAAAAGTATAACACACATAAAATTTATGTTCATATCATACTAAAAGCAATATGATAAAAAAAAAATAATCATTATTCATGACCCCTTCCCTTTAAGACAAAACTTAACCCCTTCGCGCTCAGGTCAGTACTATTACGTTGCGCTAAGTACATCGTTCGCGCTCAGGTCAGTAATAGTACTGACCTGAGTAAACACGGCGCCATTTAATCCCGGCGCGTGCTTGAGCTGTGATAACTGCTGTTTCTGACAGCACGCTATCACAGCTTAGTGTGCAGGGACCGATCGCGGTGGTCCCCGCCGATTAACCCCTTAGAAGCCGCGTTCAATAGCGATCGCGGCTTCTTAGGGGTTAAGCTGCCATCGCCGGCCTGCTACACGATAGCGGGCCGTGATGGCTACTATGGCAACCAGAATCCTAACAATGGACTCTGGCTACGCCATCGACGGAAGCCTAGTGGGTCCCGACAAAATCCGGACCCACTATGCTTGCTGTCAGCGAACAGCTGACAGCTCTAATACACTGCACTACGTATGTAGTGCAGTGTATTAGAATAGCGATCAGAGCCTCCTGCCCTCATGTCCCCTAGTGGGACAAAGTAAAAAAAGTGTGAAAAAGTAAAAAAAAGTTGTGTAAAAATAAGAAAATAACAGATTTAAAAGTAATAAAAGTAAAAGTCCCCCTTTTTCCCTTATCAGTCCTTTATTATTAATAAAAATATATAAATAAACTATACATAATTGGTATCGCCGCGTCCGTAACGTCCTGAACTACAAAACGATGTCGTTATTTATCCCGCGCGGTGAAAGCCGTAAGAGAAAATAATAATAAACCGTACCACAATCACAATTCTTTGGTCACTTCACCTCCCAAAAAATGGAATAAAAAGAGATCAAAAAGTCGCATGTACCTAAAAATGGTACTGATCGAAACTACAGTTCGTTACACAAAAAATAAGTCCTCGCACGACTTTCCTGATGGAAAAATAAAACAGTTCTGGCTCTTAGAATAAGGTAACACAAAAAATAAATTATATTTTACAAAATGTATTTTATTGTGCAAACGCCATAAGACATAAAATAAAACTATAAACATCTGGTATCGCCGTAATCGTATCGCCCCGCAGAATAAAGTGAATATGTCATTTATAGCGCACGGTGAACGCTGTAAAAAAAATTGAATAAAAAACAATAGTAAAATTGCTGTTTTTTTAGTCACCACGCCACCTAAAATTAGAATAAAAACTGATCAAAAAGTCGCATGCACCCCAAGAAAACTACAATGGATTCCTCAAGGTCTCTAGTTTCCAAAAAGGGGTCACTTTTGGGGGGTTTCCACTGTTTTAGCACCACAAGACCTCTTCAAACCGGACATGGTGCCTAATAAATTAAATTAATTAAATGTCACCTCTACTTTGCTCTAAATTCCTGTGAAACACCTAAAGGGTTAATAAACTTTTTAAATGCTGTTGTGAATACTTTGAGGGGTCTAGTTTCTGAAATGGGGTGTTTGATAAGGGTGTCTAATATATAGGCCCCTCAAAGCAACTTCAGAACTGAACTGTAACCTAAAAAATAAAATAAAAATGAGGCAATACTTCGCTTCTTACATTATACTCATAATGAGCCGTGCCCACCTCGAGATGACCCCAGTTTTGACCATTTGTATAAACGGAGACCCCTATTAGACCATTTCAGTGCGCGGTTTTCCAAGCATTCACCCCTGAGAAGTGTATTTCTATAGATGAATCCGTGGTACATTTGAAAGGGAGGCTTCAATTCCGCGAGTACCTGCGGGGTAAGAGGGCAAGGTATGGCGTGAAGATGTATAAGCTGTGCGAGAGTGCATCAGGGTATACCTACAGATTTACGATATATAAAGGGAAGGACACCAGTACTCAGCCCCCAGAATGCCCCCCCTTACTGGGAGTTAATACAAAAATTGTGTGGGATTTTGTGCACCCACTGCTGGACCAGGGTTACCACCTCTACCTGGATAATTTTTATACCAGCGTCCCACTCTTCAACTGCCTCGCTTCCAGAAGTCCTGCGGCATGCGGCACTGCTAGAAGAAACCTGAGAGGCCTCCCTAAGACTCTGCTTGGGCAAACACTCAGAAGGGGTGAGAGCAGGGCACAATCTAGCAGCAACATATTGTGTGTCAAGTACAAGACCAGGGAGATGCCACACCAGTACCCATGTACCTGTACGAGGTACCAGTACAGGGACCCCCAAACTAGACTGCATCCTGGACTACAATAGGTACATGGGAGGGGTGGACTTGTCAGATCAAGTCCTGAAGCCTTACAGTACTTCTGGAAGCGGGGCCACAGGCATCGTACCAGGGCAACACTTTTTAGGAGAAGTTCCCCAAACTGGCAAGAAGGGAAAAAGTCAAAAGAGGTGCAGAGTCTGCTATAAGAGGGGGATAAGGAAGGACACAATATATCAATGTGACGCGTGTCCCGAAAAACCAGAGCTCTGTATGAAAGAGTGTTTTAAAATTTATCATCCATCCCTTTATTTTTAATTTAACCCAGTTTTACTCGCTCTGATCCACTTCGCACAGCTTACCCCTCCTCATCTTTCCCCTCTGAGCCCTGCTGCGTGCCCAGGCAGCTGATAACAGCCACATGTAGGGTATTGCCGTATCCGGGAGAGCCAACATTACAGTTTATGAGGTGTATATCTCCGGTGGCGCATGCTGGGCACAATATATCGGACACTGAATTGGCATATATGTATAGAAAATTGCAAATTTCACTCTGCACCAACTGCTGCACATTATCTTTTACACAATACCTGTGGGGTCAAAATGCTCACTACACCTCTAGATGAATGCCTTAAGGGGTGTAGATTTTAAAACAGGGTCACTTCTTGGGGGTTTCAACTGTACTGGTACCTCAGGGGCTTCTGCGTACAAGACTTAGCACCAGAAAAGCTCCAGTAGGCCAAATGGTGGTCCTTTCCTTCTGAGCCCTGCCGTGTGCCCAGGCAGCTAATAACAGCCACATGTAGGGTATTGCCGTACCCGGGAGAGCCCACATTACAGTTTATGGGGTGTATGTCTCCGGTGGCACATGCTGGGCACAATATATCGGACACTGACATGGCATATATATAGAAAATTGCAAATCTCACTCTGCACCATCTGCTGCGCATTATCTTTTACACAATACCTGTGGGGTCAAAATGCTCACTACACCTCTAGATGAATTCCTTAAGGGGTGTCGTTTTTAAAACGGGGTCACTTCTCGGGGGTTTCAACTGTACTGATACCTCAGGGGCTTCTGCACACACGACTTAGCACCAGAAAATTCCCAGTAGGCCACATGGTGGTCCTTTCCTTCTGAGCCCTCCCATGGGCCCAAACTGCAGTTTATCACCACAAATAGGGTATTGCCACACTCAGGACAAATTGGGCAACAAAATGCGGTATTTTATTCCTTGTGAAAATAAGAAATTTTGAGCCAAAACTACATCTTATTGGAAAAAAGTTTTTTTTTTTTTAAATTCACAGCCCAATTCAAATAAGTTCTGTGAAAAAACTGTGGGGTCTAAATGGTCACAACACCCATAAATAAATTCCTTGAGGGGTTTTGTTTCCAAAATGGGGTCACTTTTGGTGGGTTTCGATTGCTTTGATACCTCTGAGGCTCTGCAAATGCGACATGGCACCCGAAAACCAATCCAGCAAAATCTGGACTCCTAAGAACACATAGCGCTCCTTTCCTTCTGAGGCCTCCCATGGGCCCAAACAGCAGTTTATCACCACAAATGGGGTATTGCCGCACTCAGGACAAATTGGGCAACAAAATGGGGCATTTTGTTCCCTGTGAAAATAAGAAATTCTGATCAAAAATGACATCTTATTGGAAAAATTGTCATTCTTTTAATTTCACAGCCCAATTCAAATACGCGCTGTGAAAAAACTACGGCGTCAAAATGGTAACAATAACCATAAATTAATTCCTTGAGGGCTGCAGTTTCAAAAATGGGGTCAGTTTTGGGGGATTCCTACTGTTTTGGCACCTCAACACCTCTCCAAACCTGGCATGCTGCCTAAAATATATGCTAATAAAAAAGCACCACCAAAATGCACTAGGTGCTTCTTTGCTTCTGGGGCTTGTGTTTTAGTCCACGAGCGCACTAGAGCCACATGTGGGACATTTCTAAAAACTGAAGAATCTGGACAATACATATTTAGTTGTGTTTCTCTGGTAAAACCTTCTTTGTTACAGAAAAAAAATAGAATAAAATTGAAATTCAGAAAGAAAAATGAAATTTGCAAATTTCACCTCCACTTTGCTTTAATTCCTGTGAAATGCCTGAAGGGTTAAAAAACTTTCTAAATGCTGTTTTGAATACTTTGAGGGGTCTAGTTTTTAAAATGGGGTGCTTTATGGGGGTTTCTAATACATAGGCCCCACAAAGCCTCTTCAGAACTGAACAGGTACCTTAAAAAAAAGGCTTTTTAAATTTTCTTAAAAATATGAGAAATTGCTGTTTATGTTCTAAGCCTTGTAACGTCCAAGAAAAATAAAATAATGTTCAAAAAACGATGCCAATCTAAAGTAGACATATGGGAAATGTGAACTAGTAACTATTTTGGGTGGTATAACCGTCTGTTTTTCAAGCAGATGCATTTAAATTCTGAAAAATTCTATTTTTTTCTAAATTTTCTCTAAATTTTGCAATTTTTCTCAAATAAAGACTGAATATATCGACCAAATTTTACCATGAACATGAAGCCCAAAGTGTCACGAGAAAACAATCTCGGAATCGCTTGGAAAGGTATAAGCATTCCGACGTTATTACCACATAAAGTGAAATATGTCAGATTTGAAAAATTGGCTCTGAGCCTTAAGGCCCAAAATAGGCTGCGTCCTTAAGGGGTTAAAGAGGCTCTGTCACCAGATTTTGCAACCCCGATCTGCTATTGCAGCAGATCGGCGCTGCAATGTAGATTACAGTAACGTTTTTATTTTTAAAAAACGAGCATTTTTGGCCAAGTTATGACCATTTTCGTATTTATGCAAATGAGGCTTGCAAAAGTACAACTGGGCGTGTTGAAAAGTAAAAGTACAACTGGGCGTGTATTATGTGCGTACATCGGGGCGTGTTTACTACTTTTACTAGCTGGGCGTTGTGTATAGAAGTATCATCCACTTCTCTTCACAACGCCCAGCTCCTGGCAGTGCAGATCTGTGACGTCACTCACAGGTCCTGCATCGTGTCGGCACCAGAGGCTACAGTTGATTCTGCAGCAGCATCAGCATTTGCAGGTAAGTAGCTACATGGACTTACCTGCAAACGCCGATGCTGCTGCAGAATCATCTGTAGCCTCTGGTGCCGATGTGTCCTCGCTCGTCTGACACGATGCAGGACCTGTGAGTGACGACACAGCATGATCTCTTGAGAACACGCTGTGTCTGCACTGCCAGAAGCTGGGCGTTCTGAAGAGAAGTGGATGATACTTCTATACACAACGCCCAGCTAGTAAAAGTAGTAAACACGCCCCGATGTACGCACATAATACACGCCCAGTTGTACTTTTACTTTTAAACACGCCCACTTGTACTTTTGCAAGCCTCATTTGCATAAATACAAAAATGGTCATAACTTGGCCAAAAATGCTCGTTTTTTAAAAATAAAAACATTACTGTAATCTACATTGCAGCGCCGATCTGCTGCAATAGCAGATAGGGGCTGCAAAATCTGGTGACAGAGCCTCTTTAAGGCAGAAAGACCCACAAATAAGCAACAACTGAGGACAGCTGCAGTAAAGGCCTGACAAAGCATCACAAAAGAGGAAACCCAGCGTTTGGTGATGTCCATGGGTTCCAGACTTCAGGCAGTCATTGCCTGCAAAGGATTCTCTACAGGGTTTAAAAAAAAAAAAAAACATTTTATTTATGGTAATGTTAATTTGTCCAATTACTTTTGAGCCCCTGAAATGAGGAGGCTGTGCAGAAAAATGGTTGCAATTCATAAACGTTTCACAGGATATTTTTGTTCAACCTCTTGAATTAAACCTGAAAGTCTTCACTTCAATTGCATCTCAGTTGTTTCATTTCAAATCCAATGTGGTGGCATTCAGAGCCCAAATCATGAAGATCGTGTCACTGTCCAAATAATTCTAGACCTAACTGTATGTATGTATGTATATATATATATATATATATATATATATAAATATGTGTGTGTGTGTGTGTGTGTGTGTATATATATATATATATATATGACGATGAGTCATGTCGTCATGAAGGAAGACTTTGCTACTAGACTTCCGATCCACCGCCCGCGCTGTAAAAATGGTTTAAAATCTCATAATCAGCGCAACATGGGACCAGAATGTATATTGCTGGGTATACTCACATACTGCAGTGCGTACACTGCTAATACTTTTCACTCCCCACATAACCCCTTCAATCATTGAATTCAGGTGTTTCATTCAATCCCATTGCCACAGATGTATAAAATCCAGCCCTTAGTCATTCAGTCTATCTGTACTAACGTTTGTGAGCGAGAATGGTTCGTTCTACAGAGATTACTGAATTCCAACGTGGTACCATAATAGGATGCCACAGTTACAAGTCAGTCCGTGAAATTTCTTCCTCCTAGATATTCCACAATTAATGGTGGGTTTATATGGGCATAACAAAAGCGGATCGACGATATAATAAGTCGATTTGCGCTCATTGACAGGCCCTTTTCACACAGACCTATGCTTTACTGTATTGGGATGAATGATCATTAATATGATAGTTCGGTACCCATCAGTTTGCATCATTGTCGGCAGCACATCCCCTGTTTATACGGGTAGTTGTGCTGCCGACAACAATAATTTTACAGGCTGCATAAAAGATGTGATCAACCGGATGATCAAGCGTTTGTCCGCTGCCCTGTTTACATTGGCCAATAATCCGGAACAAGCGTTCATTAGAACGCTCGTTTGGCCGATTATTGGCCAGTGTAATAAGGCCTGTGTGAGTGGTATTATTGCAAAGTGAAAGTGTTCAGGAACCACAGCAGCTCAGTCACAAAGTGGTAGACCACGTAAAGTTACAGAGCGGAGTCGCTGAGTGCTGAGGCGCCTAGTGCAGAAATGTCGCCAATACTCTACTGACTCAATAACTGCGAAGTTCCAAACCTCCTCTGACATTAACATCCGCACAAAAACCTGTGTGCCGGGAGCTTCATGGCATGGGCTTCCATGGCCGAGCCGCTGCATGCAAGCCTTACATCACCAAGCGCAATGCCAAGCGTCGGACACAGTGGTGTAAATCAGCCGCCACTGGACTCTGGAGCAGTGGAAACGTGTTCTGTGGAGTGATGAATCACTCTTTATCTGGCTGTCTGATGGATGAGTCTGGGTTTGGCAAATGCCAGGAGTACGTTACCTGCCTGACTGCATTGTGCCAACTGTAAAGTTTGGTGGAGGAGGGATAATGCTAAGGGGTTGTTTTTCAGGGGTTGGCCTAGGCCCCTTGGTTCCAGTGAAGGGAAATCTTAATGCTTCAGCATATCAAAACCTTTTGAACAATTGTACGCTTCCAACTTTGAGGGAAGAGTTTGTTTTATCCTATTGGCTGCAGCTCTCATATGGGACAAAACATCCGCTCGAGAGGCCGACCGGTACTTGTCGCTACGGAAAACCAGGGGAGGGTGAGTATGGTATTTGTTTTTATTTTTTTAATGTCCTCTTTTACTTTCTGTGTATAATGGCTGCCATTTTGCAGATTTAGGCCCCATGCACACGACCGTAAATAAAAAAAACTACGTGATTGTGGACCACAATACAGTCCGCCATTATGGACCTGCCCGGTTCTATTAGCCATTGACACCTTTCCGTATCGCTTTGGAAGAGTGTCCGTGCCGTAGAACCGTGCCGGGAAATATGGAGCATGTCCTACTTTTAATTTTTTTTGGGCTGTGCTCCCATACTTTGTATGGGAGCACAGCACGAAAATGCGGCCCGCGGGTTTTGCCGGCCATGCCTGCAATCGCGGGCCGTGATTACGGGCACGGCCGTGAGCATGAGGCCTAATGTGGCGCGAATTTCAAATGTTTTGGATTTCAGCTAATCTAATTTTTGGGAAGTTTGGACTAAATTCAATTTGTGCTGAATTAGTTCACTCATCTCTAACTTGAACTAAGGGCCTGCTACACTCCTCAGTTTGTTTTGTATCCTTTCAGCTTGAGTTGGCCTCTGTGATTCACGTGAGAGAAACTCTGTCAGTCTATTAAATGAGTCTTTCACAAGACAGGCCAACAGGAGCCGAAGGGGCACTGTACCCTAAGGGTCAATGCACACAATGCTTATTAAGTGCTGCAAAACCACAGTGTAATACAGCACCAGCATAGTCAATGAGTTTCCAGGAAATCTCATGTACACGCTGCAGTATTTTCTGCACATAAATTGACCTGCGGTGCGGATTTTAAAATCTGCAGCGTGTCCATTTATCTTGCGTTGCCTGCGTACGAATTGTATCTGCCTAGTGCACAGGAAAATCGCACCAAAATTCGCAGCATGAAAATGCGCCGAAAAACGCATCGAAAAGTAAAAGCCATGCCAAAAAACGCACGATTAGGCGCAGTTTTTACCTGCGAATTTCCTGCTTATCCCTTTTGGATATGCCATAAACATCTCAGGTGGTAATAATCCCTTAACCTTTTTTGTTGTCAGGGGTTTCAGCATAACGTTCACACTTTTGACATACACAAATAAAACCTGAATTATAAAATAAAATCATATTCTACCCCAAACCCATATATTTTCTGAAAGTAAATGCCTATCACATTGTGAAAATGCCCCCCCCCCCCAGCAGTTTATACTCATGGACACCTTAAAGGGGTTTTCCCACCAGGGACATTTATGATGTATCCACAGGATATGTCAAATGTCAGATAAATACGGGTCCCACCTATCTCTAGAACGGAGCCCCCTAAACCCTGTTCTGCCGCTCTGTGTTGTGGCAGAACCAGGTGAATTCCGACCATAAAGAAGGAAACCGCGTAGCTCGTTGAGCTACGCTGTTTCCCTAAGTCACATAGTAGTAAATGGCAGTTATGGAAGCAGTGTAGCATGCGAGCTACGCTGTTTCTGTAACTACCATTCAGTTCTATGGGACTTAGGGAAACCGCGTAGCTCAGTGAGCTACGTTGTTTCCGTAATTCATGGTCCGAAATCACACGCTTCTGCCGCAACACAGAGCGGCAGAACGAGGTTTAGGGGGCCTCGTTCTAGAGATAGGTGGGACCCGTATTTATCTGACATTTGACATATCCTGTGGATACCTCATAAATGTCCCTGGTGGGAAAACCCCTTTTAATGAAATTTTAATATCCGACCATAGTGTTTTGTAAAAATGCATACACATTCACATTTGTGTATAAAAGTCTGACCCAAGCAGAGCCCTGGAAGGACAGCACTTCCTAAAAATGAATGTTCATACATGCCGCTTCTGCCTGTATCTACATCATCGCAAAATCCTAAAATTAAAGTAAAGAAGCTAAACATTTGAGTCAACAGAGGAAATTAGATGTGCAGCTGCTCGTCTTCTCACCCCTTCAGTAGAAACCCCCCCCCCCCCCAAAAAAAAAACGTCACGTCCTCTCTTATTGGCAAGGCCTCAAAAGCACGTCCGTTATTTTCTTCAGTGTGCTATCAGGGTTTTTTTTTAACGGATAGTACACTGACCCATTCATTTCTATGGGGTCATGCACGCATCCGTTTTTTTTTGTTTTTTTTTTGCAGATCCGTGTATCCGTTCATCAAGTTTTAGAACAGGTCCTATTTCTGTCCATTTTTGTGGATCAGTCTCGGACATTCTATTCATTGATCCGTTTAAAGAACGGAACGCACACGGAACCCGTGTGTGGTCCGTGTTTTGCAGATCTGTGATTTGCAGCCATATAAGGGTATGTTCACACAGAGATTTTTCCTTCAGGAATTTTGAGGCAGATTTTGCCCTGACTGCACTTTCTTTGCCGTGTTTTTCGGCCGCAGACATTTAGCGCCGCGGGCAAAAAAACGCTAAAGGGCCACGAATGTGTGCTTGAAACCTAAGGAGGTGGGGGTCACTGGAGGCTCTACAGGGGAGATCTGACAGTAAGGACTTATTTACACTAACGTGTTTCACGTCCGTGATATGCGCATGAAAATCACGGGCGTCGCACGGACCTATGTAACTCAATGGGGCCGTTCAGACAGTCTGTGATTTTTACGCAGCGTGTCTGCTGCGTAAAACTCACGACATGTCCTATACTTGAGCGTGTTTTGCGCATCACGCACCCATTGAAGTCAATGGGTGCGTGAAAATCACGCGCAGCACATGGACGCACTTCCGTGTGCTGCGCGTGATTCGCGCAACAGTAGATCAAGAAATAAAGGGAAAAATAAAACCATATTCTTAATTTCTTTTTCTAAACCTCAAAACCGCGTGTCATAAGGATGGCATATGCGTGAAAATCACGCAGCCACGCAGCAAACACTGATGACACACGGAACTGCAACGCGCAAAAAACGTTCGTGTGAATTTCGCCTAACAGGTTGTGATCTTACTTGCAGGTCAGAGCAGGAAAAACCTGTTTTGCATTAATTAAATAAAATAGATTTTTGTAACATGAACCTGGGTCTATCTGTTTGTGGCTTTGTAGGTGGTATCTATTAAGTGCTTTGTGTGTAATTTGAACAAATGTGTTGGAAAGATTATTACAGGCAACTTACTAACGTAAAAGTTAGGGTATGTTCACACGGCACATGAAAAGGGAAAACCGCCTCTGATTTTTAGCCGTTTTGTATGCATGATGCGTTTTTTACGGCTGTTTTTGGAGCTGTTTTTCTATTGAGACCATGAAGAACGGCTCCAAAAACGGCACAAGAAGTAAAAAACCGCCCCGTGGGAACGAAACAACGTTTTTCCAATTGAAATCAATAGGCAGATTTTTTTGGAGGCGTTCAGCCCCCCGTATTTTTAGCCGTTTTTCGTGCCTTGTTAGCTTAGCTTTTTGTCTCGACCACAAGCCGCTCCCATCCTTAAAATGGCTGCTTGAGGGTATGCTATCATTTACTGTTCGTAGCGCAGCAATCAGCAATTTATGGCAAATCCTACTGATCACATTTTGAAGAACTCCTGTTTATGGTTTACTTTATATAGTTTTGACTATAGTTCACTGTGTATTAGAAATATCTGGTTTGTTTTCCCTAGTATAATTGAATTTATCACTGGTTCATATCATTAGGGATATGTGCTTTGAATAGTTAGCGATATCGCTGTATTTGTTTCAAAATACAACCTGCCAATGTTAAACAACTATGCAGATTGCAATAATATTTGGTTCAAGTGCAAATGCACTTACATTGCCACTATAGAGTCTGCGACTTACTAGATAGCTGAGGTATGTATACAAAAAGCCTATACTTTGTTGCAACCGGATACAATGCTGATGTTGGATACTGGATTTTTGTTTTGGATTTCTCTATTTTTGTATTTTTATTGATAATTTATGTTTTTTTGTTGTTTTATCCAAATAATCCAACATTAATCCGGATGTAGGCTTTGAATACCACCAGGGGTGGTCACCCCGTTGGTATATTAGTTTAGCCTAGTAGATGCACTTAGGGTACGTTCACTGTCTGCTGCACCTGTAATGGTTATACTAGGACTAGCTGGCTACGCTGTGTGAGGATGTTAACCAGTATGTTATTTACTTGTTCAGCTGCTAGCTACTTAGCCCTTATAAGGGCTGATGCCTCGTATCAGTCAGTCACAGAAATTGCCCTACGCGTTTCATTGCTGTAAATGGTGTATGCCGCAATTCATCAGGGGCTTGCAGTTGGTAAGTATTATTTATTTATTAAATTCTTAGCGTGCAATGCATAGAGAGGCATTCAATCATGCCCTACGTCAGTTTCGTTTGCTAGCCGCCAGCAATTGCGGCAGACACCATTTACAGCTTGGAAACGCGTAGGGCAATTTCCAGCTAGTCCTAGTATAACCATTACAGGTGCAGCAGACAGTGAACGTACCCTAAGTGCATGTACTAGGCTAAACTAATATACCAACGGGGTGACCACCCCTGGTGGTAGTCAAAGCCTACATCGGGATTAATGTTGGATTATTTGGATAAACAACAAAAAAACATAAAATATCAATAAAAATACAAAAATAGAGACATCCAAAACAAAAATCCAGTATCCAACATCAGCATTGTATCCGGTTGAAACAAAGTATAGGCTTTTTGTATACATACCTCAGCTATCTAGTAAGTCACAGACTCTATAGTGGCAATGTAAGTGCATTTGCACTTGAACCAAATATTATTGCAATCTGCATAGTTGTTTAACATTGGCAGGTTGTATTTTGAATCAAATACAGTGATATCGCTACCTTTTTTATATCGTTTGTTTTTTTTGTTTTTTTTGGCTACTATGCACTGCACAGCAACACCACCAGGGGGAGCTCATTACATAAATCTTTCTACAGCTCTCATACAACGCATGTGTAAGTTCCCCCTATTGGATGATGCTGGCAGAAAGCATCAAATCATTGTTCCTGGAGGAATGGGGGAGGACAGAGTATAGGGGGAAGTATGTATAGGGAACATGACTTCTTCGGCAAAGTGTTCCTCAGGAATACATTGGCCAAGCTTTATTTCACTTTATTTCAGCTTGTTTTTTCTCGGTGGGGGGGGGGGGGTGTGCAGGTAGAAGATGCTGCTACTCTTAAGCAGCCCTCCATGCACCACCTCTGCATCGTGTGTCTCCTTGCTGATTGGAGCAGGTGCCTGTCACACATTTACGGCCTATGTTCATTAGACCACAGCACCCACTCAATAAGTAAAACCAGCTGCTTAGACCCAGTGTTGGGGAGTTGCAGATAAAATTTAAAGTGTTATTAAATTATGAAATTGCGCCCCTTCCCCCATTCTGGAGTTCTAATGGCGCCCTAGACTAGTGCCTACTACTCGTCTTGGCCCTGAGGTGTAAACCTTTGGTTCACTCCGCTCCTAATGTGCTCATTGTGTTTAGCTTTCCCTTTCTGCCCTGCACTTCTCGTAGAGATTAGAGGACCTTTAGACGCACACTTTACTAAAAAAAATTGCTATAATGTATATTTCTGTCCTCCTTTTAATAATAATGTGAATCTGAGTAATACAACTGTTATATTCTTTATTTACAGCATGCCGTCGTGCATCGTGAATGGATGCAACAGCTCCTGGAAGATTAAAGATCCTGACTTAGTTCTGCATTCCTTTCCGAGGGATATAAATATAATTAAAAGATGGCTGCTAGAGACACCGCAGGACTTTGGAGACGTAGATGCCATGTGTCAAAAAATTTACCTTAGTGCAAAAGGAGCCTTTCGTATCTGCTCCAAACACTTTAATATTGACTGTTACGAAGTCAGAGGAACAACTCGTTGTTTGAAAAAGAATGCTCTACCTACCATATTTCCATCAGAATCCTGTGCTAATAAAACCTCAAAATCTAAAAGTGGCAAAAAAGATGAAAAACCAATATGCAGCTTTGCAGGCATTGAACGGTTTGATCATTTATATGCACGATCACCGACTCTTTTATGTCCTAGTACAATATCGGTGTCCATTGCTTCCGATGTGATCGATGTGGATTCTGAACAAAGCTGTTCAGAAGAAACCGCTGTGACGGTTATAGAATTACCTATACATCAGTCTACTAGAGAGTATCGTGGCAGAGGATTCATAAGGAAGGGCACCCGAACAAGCCATACTCGATCCATTGGTACTATGACTGATTATTTCCCAGGTCAAGTTCATAAGTCTACCCAAACGGATCCAGTGTTTGGCACAAAAAACAAGAAAGTAATGGCCAATATTTCTAAGTCGAATAAATCACTCGGCATACAATGTCACGTGGTAGAAGAAGCAATACGTGGCACACTCATAAGCAGCAGGTCTCCTATGACTTCTGAAAATAACCTTAACCAAGAGTCACCAAATGTTTATTCATCAAAAACACCACAGATATGGATTGCACCCATACCTTCAAAATCCAGGCGGGTTATTTGCAGGCAATTGGAAAGACAACATCCAATATTTTATATGATATAGAAAGGGGTTTTCTTCATGTCGCAGCAGAGTGGACAGTTTGAGGACTAACATTTTGATCCTGTATTTGGAAGCAAAGATGGCGGAAGACCGACCACAGAGGACTGTAATGTGTAGACCGCAGAGAATCGGAAAAATCACTCCAGTAACCTAGATAAAAAATAATGTGAGCGGCAAATAGAGAGTAACGTCTGTAATGGAAACACACTTCCAAGAAAAAATGAGCTACAACTTTGAGAATGCAGTACAAATCTCTTAGGGCTCATTCAGACGAGCGTGTTCCTCGTCCGTGTGCTGTGCGTTGAAATAACTGACGGCACACAGCCCCGTTTTAATGGGGCTATTCAGATATGCGTGTTTTCGCGCAGCGTGTTTCCGTTGCTTGCTTGGACGTGAAAAACGCATGACACACGCAAAGCACACTGATGCCAATACGCAACAGGCGTAAACGCTGCATTTTTTTACGCGTGCAAATCGGACTCGCTCGTCTGAATGTAGCCTTATTTCTTAGTCCATGATTTGATCAATCTAACTTGCATGCACACAAGCTCACATTTGCGTCATTTTTTTTTGTGCATCATGGTCTTTGTACGTGTTGGAAAGTGTTATTTGTTTTTAGCCCGTGTTAGTACTTCCACTGTTGGTTCGCTTTGGAGTAAAAAATAGGCCTGTAACTAGGGAAAAATTACTAATAAACATTTATTATCTATTTGAGCAACAGTCTAAAGCCAGTACTCCGCATGGAGCTGCATATTTCTAAAAGTACCATGGCTTCCCAACACACATCCGTGTTCACACGGCTATCAAAAAATAAAGCTGTATGGGTATGTGCGCACACAAAATAAAAATGTCTCAAAATACGGAGCTGTTTTCAAGGGAAAAATTCTCCTGATTTTTTTTAGACTTTTTTTTAAATCAAAGTTGCGTTTTTGCTGCGTTTTTAATGGTCATTTTTGGAGCTGTTTTTCTATAGAGTATAGAACACGGCTCCAAAAACTTCTGAAGAAGTGACATGCATTTCTTTTTCACGGCCGTTTTTTTACGCAGCCGTTTTGAAAAATCGCCACGTAAAAAACGCCCCGTCGGAACCCGAACGCCGTTTTCCCATTGAAATCAATGGGCAGATGTTTGGAGGCATTCTGCTCCGTGTGAACATACCCTAAGGGTGTAGCCACACATGGCGTATTTGCCTTTGTCTTTCTGTAGCGTCAAAATATGCTGCGGAAACTGTACATTGTCCAATAGGAAAAATATTACACAATTCAGGCAGGTTTCTCAATTTCTTGCATTGCAAAATATTTTTCCAATATTTTTATATTGTAAAGGCAAATACGCCTTATATGAGGCGGGCATCCATGGGAAATTGGAAACTTTTTGGCCGATGTCAGGGTAGTTCTGTTTGACGTTATACAATGCTAATGAAGCTGAAACATTTCTTGTTAATTAAACAAAGACTGTCACAGGATATTCCTCTTTAACCCCTTCAGGACTGAGCCTGTTTTGGCCTTCAGGGCGAAGCCGATTTTTCAAATCTGACATGTCACTTTATGTGGTAATAACTCGAACGCTTTTACCTATCTAAGCGATTCTGAGATTGTTTTCTCGTGACATATTGTACTTTATGTTAGTGAAAAAATGTGGTCAATAAATTCAATATTTATTTGTAAAAAAACACCAAGATTTAGAGAAAATGTGCAAAAATTTGTATTTTTCTAAATTTAAATGTATCTACTTGTAAAACAGACAGTAAAACCACACAAAATACTTACTAGTTTATATTTCCCAAATGTCTACTTTATGTTTGCATAATTTTTTGAACGTCCTTTTATTTTTCTAGGATGTTACAAGGCTTAGAAATTTAGCAGCAATTTGTCATATTTTCAAGAAAATTTCAAAAGGCTATTTTTTCAGGGACCAGTTCAGTTCTGAAGTGGCTTTGAGGGCCTTATATATTAGAAAGTCCCCATAAATCACCCCATTTTGAAAACTGCTCCCCTCAAAGTATTCAAAACAGCATTCAGAAAGTGTTTTAACCCTTTAGGCGTTTCACAGGAATTAAAGCAATGTAGAGGCGAAATTTACAAATTTCATTTTTCTTTTGCCAAAATTCATTTGTAATACATTTATTTATGTGCCACGGAAGGTTTTACCAAAGAAACACAACTCAATATTTATTGCCCAGATTCTGCAGTTTTTAGAAATATCCCACATGTGGCCCATGTGCGCTAATGGACTGAAACACTGGCCCCAGAAGCAAAGGAGCACCTAGAGGATTTTGGGACTTCATTTTTTTAGAATATATTTTAGGCACCATGTCAGGTTTGAATAGGTCTTGTGGTGCCAAAACAGTAAAGACCCCCCAAAAGAGATTCCCATTTTGGAAACTACACCCCTCAAGGAATTTATCTATGGGTATAGTTAGCATTTTGAACCCACAGTTTTTTTGCTAAATTTATTTGAATTAGTATGTGAAGATGAAAATCTACTTTTTTTTCTGAAAAAAACATAAAAATTTGTAATTTTTACAAGGAATAAAGTACAAAAAACGCCCCAACATATGTAAAGCAATTTCTTCCGATTATAGAAATACCCCTTATGTGGTGGTAAACTGCTGTTTGGATTCACAGCAGGGCTCAGAAGGGAAGGAGCGCCTTTTGGATTTCTGATTTTGCTGTAATAGTTTTCAGTGCCGTGTCGCGTTTACAATGCACTGGAGGAACCAAAATAGTGGGAACCCCCCCAAAAGTGACCCCATTTTGGAAACTACACCCCTCAAGGAATTTTTCTAGGGGTAAAGTTAGCATTTTGACCTAACAGTTGTTTTGCTGAATTCATTGGAATTAGTCTGTAAAAGTAAAAATCTACTTTTTTTCTGAAAAAACATAGAAATTTTACATTTTTACAAGGAATAAAGGAGAAATAGCACCCCAACATTTGTAAAACAATTACTCCAGATTACGTAAATACGCCATATGTGGTAATTAAGTGCTGTTTGGACCCACAGCGGGGCTTAGAAGGCAAGGAGCGCTATTTGGCTTTTGGAGCTCAAATTTAGCTGGAATAGTTTTTGGGTGTCGTGTCGAATTTGCAAAGCCCCCGAGGGACCAAAACAGTGGACGCCCCCCAAAAGTAACCCCATTTGGAAAACTACACCACTTAAGGAATCTATCTAGGGGTATAGTGAGCATTTAGACCCCACACGTCTTTTGCAGAATTTATTAGAACTAGGCCGTGAAAATTAACATCAACATTATTTCCAATAAAATTTAGAATTTTTTCAATTTCACAAAGGATAAAGGAGAAAAAGCCGCCCAACATTTGTAAAGCAATTTCTTCCGAGTACGGCTATACCCCACATGTGGTCATAAATGCTTTTTCATTAGAAAGTAACTAACCCTTTCCGGACTGATCCATGTTTTGCTTTTTCTTTTTAATTTTTCCCTCCCCGCTTTCCGAGAGCCATAACTTTTTTATTTTTCTGTCAATACAGCGGTGTGAGGGCTTATATTTTGCGGGACGAGCTGTAGTTTTTTATTGGTATCATTTTTTGGTACATACAACTTTTTTAGCACTTTTATTAAATTTTTTTGTAGAGCCAAGGTGACCAAAAAGCAGCGGATTTGCCGTTTTAAATTCTTTATTTTTCACAGCGTTCACTGTGCGAGTTAAATAATGATATATTGTAATAGTTTGGATTTTATGGACGCAGCGATACCAATTTTGTGTATTTTTTTATATTACTTTAGAGAAAAAATGTGAAAAGGTTGTTTTTTTGGACTTTAAAGAGGCTCTGTCACCAGATTTTGCAACCCCTATCTCCTATTGCAGCAGATCGGTGCTGCAATGTAGATAAGAGTAACGTTTTTTTTTAAATACGACCATTTTTGGCCAAGTTATGACCATTTTTATATTTATTATTTTATATAAGTCGATCTTACCTGCAAACGCTGATGCTGCTGCAGAATCAACTGTAGCCTCTGCTGCCGATGTGGCCGTCACGATGCAGGACCTGTGAGTGACGTCACAGATCTGCACTGTCACAAGCTGGGCGTTCTGAAGAGAAGAGGATGTTACTTCTCTTCACAGCGCCCAGCTAGTAAAAGTATTAAAAACGCCCCGATGTACGCACCTAATACACGCCCACTTGGACTTTTACTTTTAAACACACCCACTTGGACTTTTGCAAGCCTCATTTGCATAATTACAAAAATGGTCATAACTTGGCCAAAAATGCTCGTTTTTTAAAAATAAAAACGTTACTGTAATCTACATTGCAGCGCCTATCTGCTGCAATAGCAGATAGGGGTTGCAAAATCTGGTGACAGAGCCTCTTTAAGTCATGGTGCGCGAAAGGTTTCATGCGCAGCGGATGGTGCAAAGTGAAAATTACAATTTTCGACTGATGTGCCATTTTAGTGTCCCAGTTTGTGCCACAAATATCACAAATAAAATATTAACCGGGTTCTCCCGGGTATGGCGATGCCATATCGGTCGACGTAAACTACTGTTTGGGCACGCTGTAGGGCTCAGAAGGGAGGGAGCGCCATTTGGCTTTTGGAGCACAGCTTTAGCTTGGTAGAAGCTCTGGCGTTTTGCTGGTATTTCAGTTTATAATGTGGGGGTACATGTAGGCTGGGCAGAGTACATCAAGGGCATAATAAGAGGGTATAATAATGGGGTAAACAAATAATAATCTGCAGATATGTGGCCAGTGTCACACTTATAAATGGCGCCCGATCTTATCCGCTTTTGGAACACTGCACATTTTGCATTGCTATATCCTGGGAGCCAGAACTTTTTTTTATTTTTTCACCACCGGAGCCATGTGAGGGCTTATTCTTTGAGGGACAATCTGTAGTTTTCATTGGTACCATTTTGGGGTACATGTGATTTTTTTTTATTTATTTTTTTCCACTTTTTATTCCATTTTTCGTCAAGCAAGTTGACCAAAAACCATCAATTCTGACAATGTTTTTTATTTATTTTTTACGGCTTTCACCCTGGGCTATAAATGCCCATTATACTTTATTCTGCGGGTCGATACGATTACGTCAATACCAGTTGTATATCGTTATTTTTACATTTTGCAGCGTTTGCGCAATAAAATAACTTCTTTATAAAATAAACTATTTTTTGTGTCACCATATTCTGAGAGCCATTTTTTTTATTTTTCAGTCAAAAAAGCTGTGTAAGGGCTTGTTTTTTTGCGGGACGGGTTGTAGTTTTGTATTGGTACCATTTTGGCGTACATGCGACTTTTTGATCACTTTTTATTGTATATTTTGGGAGGGGTGGTGACCAAAAAATAGTGATTCTGGCATTGTTTTTCGTTTATTTTATTTGCGATGTTCACCGTGCGGGAAATATAATATTATAGTTGGGGTTGTTACGAACGCGGTGATACCAAATATGTGTACTTTTTTTTTACGTGTTCATTTTTTTTCCCTATAATAAAATACTTATTATAGGAAAAAAAGCAGTTCTTGTTTATGTCACTTCTAACTTTTATTTTTACACTTTTTAAAAAAAATATTTTTATTCTTTTTATTTTACTTTCTTTACTTGTCCCACTAGGGGACACTTAGACTTGCAGCTCTGATCGCTGCTGGAATACATTACACTACCTACGTAGTGTAATGCATTCCAACTGTCATTGTGACGTAACAGTCACACTGACAGGAAGCCTACGATGACCAGCCTCCGGCTGGTCCTCATAGGCTTCGGTACATGGCAGCCCGGAAGCCATTGTCTGGCGTTCGATTGCCATGGGTACCATCGCCAGCCCCCGTGATTTCACGTGGGGGCTGCTGATCTCCGCTAAACTCCTTAGATGTGGCGATCGGAATCGACCGCCACATCGAAGGGGTTAACTGCCGAAATCAGCGGCGATGGGCCGCTGATCGGCAACAGGGACTGCAGGGCAGACACCCTGCACAGTTAACCGCCGCTGCGGTGTAGCGCCGCGCGGCGGTTAACTGTCAAAGCACAGTCGTAACTGCACATCGAGGTGCGCGAAGTTACTGCTCACCTTGACGTGCATTAACGGCAAGGTGCGGGAAGGGGTTAAAAGACATTTTCTAACCTTTTTTTTTTTTTTTTTTTCTTTGCTGCAATGCATTTTGGCGACATCTGCCGTACATGTGTGCCTGAAGTCGTACTGGAGCGGCTGTACATTACAAAGAAAAAAGCTTAAAAAAACTTTCAGGAATATATATATATATATATATATATATATATATATATATATATATATATAAAATATTTTCCCATTTTCTACTTACTATATAAGCATAATTGGTATCGGTATGTCCGCAATAATCAGAACTTTTAAAATATATGGTTTATCCCGAACAGCATAAAATGGTGGAATTGCTGTGTTTTGGTCGCCTTTCTTCCCCCCAAAAATTGTATAAATAAATAATCAAAAAGTTGTAAGTACCCAAAAAGGCACCAAAAACAACACCTTGCCCCACCCTCCCCCCTAAAATGTTAAATAAAAAAAAAATGAAGCAACTTGACATAGAGGTCTGCACAGGAGCTGTATGTACTGTGCCCTGCTAAGTATTTACCCCCTTGGTGTTTTTTTTTTTCTGTTTTGTTGTATTACAACCTGGAATAAAAATGGATTTTTAATTAGATTTTATGTAATGGACCTGACAATATAGTCCAAATTGTTATAGTGGAATTCTGCTAAAAAAAAATAGATAACTAAAAACTGAAGTTGTGAGTGCATATGTATTCATGTCAGAAGTCACGTAATTGGTTGAATGACTAGGATCCACCTGTGTGCAATCAAAGTGTCACATGATGTCAGTATAAATACCCTTGTTCTGAAAGACCCCTGAGTCTATAACACCCATAAGCAAGAAACATGAAGACCAAGGAGCTCCCGAAACAGGTCAGAGACAAAGATATGGAGAAGTATAGATTAGGTCTGGGTAATAAAAAAAAATGAATATTACAAACTTTGAACATCCTATCATTTGGAGCAACATTAAATCCATTCTAACAAAATGGAAAGAATATTGCACAACTACAAACCTAACAAGAGAAGACCGCCCACCAAAACTCACAGACCGGCAAGAAGGGCATTAACCCGTTACTGACTGCCCATAGGTGTTTTTACGGCGACCATGGACAGGCGGTAATACACTGCAACATAGAAGTATTGCTGTGTATTATAAAAGCGATCAATTGATCGCATAGTAAAGTCCCCTAGTGGGACTGGTAAAAAATGTTAAAAAAAAATAAAAAATGCTTTATTATGAAAAAAATAAATAAAGTTACACATATTTTTGGTATTGCCGCGTCCGTAACGACCCCAACTATAAAGCGATTACATTATTTAGCCGGCTCGGCGAACGCCGTAAAAAATAAAATGAAAAACAATGCAAGAATTGCTGTTTTCTCTGCATCCTGACATAAAAATTTTTTTTCATGTATTCCAAATTGATACCAATAAAAACTACAAGTTGTCCCGCAAAACAAAAGCCCTCATACAGCTGCGTCGGCAGTAAAATAAAAAAGTTATGGCTCTTCAAATATGGCGACGCAGAAACAAATAATTTTGGAAAAAAACTTGTTTTTACTGTGTTAAAGTAGTAAAACACAAGGAAACAATATAAATTTGGTACAGTTGCAATCGTGACAACCCGCTGAATAAAGTTTGTTTCTATCCCCCCCAAAAAAAAAGTTTCTAAAAGTTAATCAATAAATTATAGGTACCCCAAAAGGGTGTTATTAAAATCTACAGTTTGTTCCACAAAAAACAAGTGCATGTCACTTCTTCAGCCGTTTTTGGAGCCGTTTTTCATAGACTCTCTAGAAAAATGGCTGTAAAAAAACGCAAGTGGCTTAAAAAACTTCTGATAATCAGGAGCTGTTTTCCCTTGAAAACCGCTCTGTATTTTCAGACGTTTTTGAGTTTGTATGTGCACATACCCTTAGCAGTTATATGTGACTCCTCTATTAAGAGGCACATGCTGTCCATGCGTCTGACTTTGAAATCTACAGCAGCTCCGAGATGCTCTAGATTTCCGGCATAAAAGTTAATAAATCTGTTTGTAAAAGTCTCCAATTTTTGCGTTAAATTATTGCCTAAGGATATGTTCACATGCTTAGCAAAATAAGTCTGAAAATCCGGAGCTGATTTTCAGACGTTTTTGTAACAACTCGCGTTTTTCGCTGCGTTTTTTTTTACGGCCATTTTTGGAACTGTTTTTCAATGGAGTCAATGAAAAACGTCCCAAGAAGTGACATGCACTTCTTTTTAGCGGGCGTCTTTTTACGCGCCGTATTTTGACAGCGACGCGTAAAATTAAGCCTCGTGGGAACAGAACACCGTAAATCCCATTGCAAGCAATGGGCAGATGTTTGGAGGCGTAATGGTGCCGGTTTTTCAGATGTAATTCAAAGCGTAAACGGCCCAAATTACGTCTGAAACCACTGCGTGTGAATATACCCTAATTTTTTAACCTGGAGCAAAGAAAAGAACTGCTGTGAACGATGGAAACGTTGCAGACTCTGGGAGAGAGTGAGGAAAAATGAGGTAGTTGCCCATGGTAACCAAACTGATTTATCATTTATTTAGAGGTCTTTGCAAAATGCAAATAGAGACGTGATTGGTTGCCATTGGCAGCAACTTAACTTTATCTTTCCTATTTCCTTCACTATCTCCCTATTAGGCCGACGGTAAAACCCGCAACAAATAACAGATGTTGCAATTTTTGTTGGGGAAAAGCTGCGATTCCACTGCAAAAATGCAACTCAGAAGAAAAAAGTTATACTTCAAATTCTGCTCTTCTTCGTCCAGGCCGGCCTCCTGGGATGACGTTTCCTCCCATGTGACCGATGCAGCTAATCACAGGCTGCAGCGGTCACATAGGATGAAACGTTCTCCCAGAAGGCTGGACTACAGAGGGACGCATCGCCATAGCTACGGGTAAGTGACACACTTTTTTTTTTTTTTACACTTGCAGTTTTCCCGCAGTGAACCTTCCGGCCAAAAAAACTGGTGCGGTTTTTCGGCGGGAATTCCCTGAGGGCAGATACTCCTAAGCCCAGAATGAACATGGACTTAAATCAATAAATTACAAATTATAGTGAATCTTTTCGCACAAAGCTGTATATAAAATTCCTCAGCTCCTGTTGCTCTATTACATGTTGCCCGCAGATTGGATAGCATGTTTAATGTGACAGGTACCCTGTAATATGGTTTTAGGTATTGCTGTTAAAATTTGTTCCATAACAAATTTGGAAAGCCTTACCTCCAAACTGTGAATAATGATTGTACTGTAAAGTTAAGAAAAAAATAATGTAGTAACTCTTTTTGTGACTTTTGAAATATAGTTTTTCTTCTGACATTAGGAAAGTCTTTTTAAGCATTATGGTAGTTTAAGAAGTTCGAGGGAAAAAATGATTTTCCCTGGCGCTGCTAAATGGTATAACTGTTCTTGAGTGCTAGGGATTTAAAACAAGCAAATGTAATATCAGATATTTGTTTTTTTTACGACGCGTTTCGAGGCCGGACGGGTCTGTATCAGGTAAAATAAAAATATTATTTTTTTTCTCCTCTACTTTTTAAGCATTATAGTAGCTCCGTTAACTAAATATAATAGTTTTCACAACAAAATTATTTTTTATAAGTTCTATTATTCTTTACAACATGCACTTTTATTCTTGTCACTGTCTGTGTCCTAATGAATTGAAAATGCCAAATTATCAGATGTTAATTGCAATAATAAGAATGGGCCATTCTTTTTGTTTTACTAGATCAGACTAGGAAACCTTCGATCATCTCTTAAATTGTAGTTACAATGTAAGACGACTGAGGGGAGACCTAACCTTTCGAATGTTCGGGCCCCTGGATTTTCATCCATTTTGAGCATGACAGGCAGCCATGTGCTGTGTACCCCTCCCTTCCAATGCTTTCATTGAGCCCCCTTGGGATTAGCAAATATAAAACTACATGCCAGACACCAAAATTGCCTTCTTCTTTGCCTTGGATCCCAAGTTCTTGTCACATGAAGAAACCTAGGACCAAGGACTTTCCTTCTACATAAAGTAAGGTTGCAACTGCCCCTCAAGCAGACACTAGAAGGTTTTCGCACAGATATCAACAGGGCCAGGAGCATATACAGAAGGGCCATTTCGGGGAAAAGCTGGACCACTGTATAAAATATAAAGTTAAACAGAGCCATAACATTTCCCCATAGGGGCTGAATAAGTGGACCGCTCCACCATATATGCTCCATGGTCCCCCTAGCCCCCAAACATCTCCAGCACATATCTGAGTGGGAAGTAAAAATCGCGTGCAACCAGACTGGGGTCTTGTACCATTTGGTCAATATTTTATAGCTATTTTCCTGAATTCTTCTGGTGACAGAAGAAAGGCTTTGTCCCAATCCGCTGAAGAAAATGTTTTTCCCCGGCTTTCTCTCCCAACCAGGTATAAATATCAACAGAGTCTTCGAAGCCTCTGAAAGTAACAACTCGTACAGCATGGATATGGCATGGTGAGGATTTTCTGCCTGTAGACCCAACCCCTTAATGACCGCCGATATGCCTTTTCACGAAGGTCATTAAGGTGCTTTATTCTAGGCCGCCGCCTTTTCACGGCGGCCTAATCAACGTCCTGCACGGGTGTCCCATGCAGGCTGGAGTGGGTGCTCGGCTGTCTGATGAGACAGCTGGGCTCCTGCTTCAATGGTAGTAATCAGTTTACTTTGATCTGGACCGTTTAACCCCTCAAATGCCGCGGTCATTAGCGACCGCTGCATTTGAGTCGTTTACGGAGGGAGGGAGCTCCCTCTGTCATACATCGGTGACCTGCAAATGCAATTTGCCGGACATCTGATGGGGTGCCATGGCATCCGGGGTCCTATCAAAGGCCCCCAGGCCTGCCCTGGCTATATGCCTATTAGGACGTGCCAGAGGCTTGACCCAATACATGCCTATCCGTTTTATACTGACAGGCAGTAATGCTTTGGTATACTAAGTATACCAAAGCATTATATCTGCGATCTAAAGATTGCATAGTTAACCCCTTTGCGCTCCACGACGTACTATTCCGTCGTGCTGAGTGCATCTTTCGCGCTCAGTGACGGAATAGTACGTCGTGAGAGGAACATCCATTTCGGCCTTCCTCCCGACACATACAGGAGCTGTGACAGCTGCTGTCTCGTACAGCAGTTGCCGCAGCTACTACAGCGGGGACCGATCACGTCCCTGCTGATTAACCCATTAGAAGCCGTGTTCAATAGCGATAGCAGCTTCTTAGGGGTTAAACCACCATCAACGGCCCGCTACATGATAGCGGGCGGCGATGGTTGCTATGGCAAGTGGAGGCCTAATAACGTCCGGCTATGCCATCTACGGAAGCCTAGTGGGTCCTGACAAAGACAGGACCCACTATGCTTGCTATCAGCGAGTAGCTGACAGCTCTAATACACTGCACTACGCATTACATGCTGCACATGTATGGGGAGGTGAAAGGTTCTCTTTAAATTGCAAGATGAACGCTGTCAAAAAACGCAAAAAACAACTGCAATTGCTATTTTTTTCCATTCCCCTCAAAAAATAATAATAAAAAAGTTAATCAATAAGCCCCATGTACCCCATAAAGGTAGAAATGAAGTCCTGCAAAAAACAAGCATATGGCGACATCGACGGCAAATTAAAAAAGTTATGGCTTTTCGAAAGCAGCGTTGCAAAATAAAAATTTGTTTTTACTCTGCAAAAGTAGTAAAACATAAAAAAAAATGGCTAAATTGCTGTTTTTTTATACCCCCCCAAAAGTCAATAAAAGTTAATAAAAACTCTATATACCCCAAAACCGTGTCATTGAAAAATACAACTCATCCCGCAAAAAACAAATCCTCATACAGTCATGTCCACGTGATAATAAAAAAAAGTTATAGCTCTTTGAATGTGACGATGGAAAACCTACAAAAATTGCTTGGTCATTAGGGCCCAGAATGCAGGCAGGGGGAAAGGGTTAAAGGGAGTCCAGATATTACCACTAGAAAAAGTGGCCATACAATTACACAACTGGTGATATGCGAGCCATGAACCCTAACCCGGTAAACACCCTTCCGACATAGAACTCTGCCAAGGGTTTAATAGAGCTGCCCATGAAAACCCCCTTTAAAGAGGCTCTGTCACCAGATTTTGCAACCCCTATCTGCTATTGCAGCAGATAGGCGCTGCAATGTAGATTACAGTAACGTTTTTATTTTTAAAAAACGAGCATTTTTGGCCAAGTTATGACCATTTTTGTAATTATGCAAATGAGGCTTGCAAAAGTCCAAGTGGGTGTGTTTAAAAGTAAAAGTCCAAGTGGGCGTGTATTAGGTGCGTACATCGGGGCGTTTTTAATACTTTTACTAGCTGGGCGCTGTGAAGAGAAGTAACATCCTCTTCTCTTCAGAACGCCCAGCTTCTGACAGTGCAGATCTGTGACGTCACTCACAGGTCCTGCATCGTGACGGCCACATCGGCAGCAGAGGCTACAGTTGATTCTGCAGCAGCATCAGCGTTTGCAGGTAAGATCGACTTACCTGCAAACGCTGTTGCTGCTGCAGAATCAACTGTAGCCTCTGGTGCCGATGTGGCCGTCACGATGCAGGACCTGTGAGTGACGTCACAGATCTGCACTGTCACAAGCTGGACGTTCTGAAGAGAAGAGGATGTTACTTCTCATCAGAGCGCCCAGCTAGTGAAAGTATTAAAAACGCCCCGATGTACGCACATAATACACACCCACTTGGACTTTTGCAAGCCTCATTTGCATAACTACAAAAATGGTCATAACTTGGCCAAAAATGCTCGTTTTTTTAAAATAAAAACGTTACTGTAATCTACATTGCAGCGCCTATCTGCTGCAATAGCAGATAGGGGTTGCAAAATCTGGTGACAGAGCCTCTTTAAGGTTGTTTCTGTTATCCTTCCTCCAGAACTGAAGAAGGGAACCTAATAGAGGGGAACCCACTGCCACCCGTCCCCTACCTCTTGGTGGCAGCTAGAATGCGGACCTTGGAGAATCAAATTTAATATTTTCTTCAATGCAGACCCAATCTTTGTCATTATTGCATCTGACCAAACTAAGAATGCAGCATAGTAGTGTGGCTTTATGGTACTTTTGAAACTATGGGAGCCCCACCCTCTGCCCTGGCTCTATGGTACATTGGACTCTAACCTGCACCTTCTACAATGTACAAAGGACAATGTAACTAAGGCGGGGTCCAGACCCTCACCATATAGAATGACTGACTTATTATGCCCTCTAGGGCGCAGAAAGAAAATGTCTTACGGTATCTGGACATTTGATGTCTTCCCTCATTTTTGCTTTTTCTTTCCCACCTTCCAAAAGCCATAACTTTTTATCTTTTTGTCGATATAGCCGTATGAGGGCTTGTTTTTTCTAGTTGTAGTTTTTCACGGCACCATTTATTGCACCATATAATGCAGGGGTGTAGCTAAAGGCTCTTTGGCCCCCGATGCAAAGATTCTTTTTGCGCCACCCCTCCTCAAACTTCTCATGGCCGACGGCCCGCAGCATCGCTGGGTCTCCTAAGTGACCCAACGATGCAGCACCAGCAGCCACGGACGTCACTAAGGTCTTGAAACTTCAGGGGAAATAGCCCCCATACATATACCCCCCAAAAAACTGTGTGTATGTATGTATGTATGTATATATATATATATATATATTATATGAAAGAGCATATCTATAGCACTGCGGCCCTATAGCTATGGATAGGATTAGATACAGTGGCTCAGCAGACAGTATCACACATGATAGGATTAGATACAGTGGCTCAGCAGACAGTATCACACATGATAGGATTAGATACAGTGGCTCAGCAGACAGTATCACACATGATAGGATTAGATATAAGGCCCAGCAGACAGTATCACACATGGGATTAGATATAGTAGCTCAGCAGACAGTATCACACATGGGATTAGATACAGTGGCTCAGCAGAAGAGTATCACATGATAGGATTATATATAGGACTCAGCTCGCTGACATTGCAGCTCCAGCGCTGGACCCAGGAAAGGTAAGAATAATAATTGTTTCGCTTTTTTATGTGTTACTAATTATTTTTGTGTGTTTGTGTTTTTTTACAAGTTCGGTTGTTCGAGGACTACTTCCATGACAGCTTTTTTTTTATTCTCAATAAAATGGATAACGAGGATTGTGGGGGATTTATATTTCAATAAAATATTTTTCCTATGTCTTTGTATTTTTCTAAACTTTATTACTACCTCCTTAGTAATGGCCGCTGGCTGCTTGACAACATCCATTACTAAGGCGAGACTTAATATTAGACATGAGTAGGCTAACACTAACACCCATTATTACCCCGGTACCCACCACCACCAGGGGTACCCAGAAGAGCCGGGTACAATCCAGTACCCGACCATCTGTAGTGATGGTTGGGCACTGGCACGGCCGCAGGCTGTTATTGTTAGGCTGGGAAAGGCCAAAAACAGTGACCCTTCCCACCCTGGTAACGCTAGCCTGCTGCTGCTGCTATGTTTTATCTGGCCTCAATCCTCCAACTGCTTTTTCCTACCAAAGGCCATGCAACAACAGCCACGCCTCCTGTGCACGGAACAGTCCAAAAGGGGAAATTCTATGAGGGGAGATAGAGGGAAATAATGGGAGGGTCTAGGAGGGGAAAAAAGGGACGATACAGGGGCCGATCACCGGGCTTCATTTAAGAACAAGTGTCTAAAGGCGGTACGGGTTGGAAAGACTGACATGATCTGACACTTGGTGCCAGAATACCACTCCTGCTCCACCACATACCTCCCCGTTCTTGAATCCACGGGGAGTCCGATTGGTCCTCTGGCGGGTCGACGGTGACCTGGGGGCCTGGTAATGAGGTTCTATGCCCATCAGTGTCCTGTTGCCGAGAGAGATTGACGGCGTTTCCGTGGTCTCGGCCCTTCTCGTGGGAAACAACAAAATTATAGGATTGCAGAACCAAACTCCATCGCAACAACAGACCATTGTCCGGTGCAGCCAACTAAGAGGATTATGGTCCGTAATGACGGTGACTTCCCTCCCATAAACGTAGGGCTGCAGTTTTTTGAGGGCCCACACAATGGCCAGGCGCTCTCTCTCAATTGCAGCGTAAGCCCGCTCTCGGTCCAGCATCTTGTGGGAGAGGTAGGCAACGGGGTGCTCGTAACCGTTTGGTCAACCTGGCTTAGTACTGCTCCCAGCCCGACATCGGAGGCATCTATTTGTACTAGGGGCGGCCAATACAGGGGATGATGCCATGGTGGCCTTAAGACTCTCAAAGGCCTGGTCACAGTCAGGGGTCCAGGTCATATTCTTGTTGAACCTTTTGGCTTTGAGGTCTGTCAGGGATTTGGCCAGGGAGCTGTAGTGAGGTATGAATTTTCAATAATGGAGAATGGCTTCTTTTTGGCCGGCTCGGGGCAGAGGCACCCACTTCCTACCCGGTGGCCTAAATAGGAAACCTCAGCCATTCTTATTTGGCATTTGTCAGGGTGAATGGTCAGGCCTAAGTAGACCACAGGCCCTGGGCTGTTCCAAACTTGGGCCCCCCTTCCCCAACGCCGCTCTGCTGTGTCTATAGTGAACACCACCTTTCTGTGAGAGCATTGACAAATGGGTGTTACGATTCCTCTTGTCAAAGGGCTGTGTCCCTACATACTGACAGTCTCCAACCATTGCTGACCGTATCACACTGTGTAGGGAAACATCCTCTTGACAATGGGAATGGTAACAAGCATTTGTCTATTAGTCCTGGATATGCAAAGACTTTATGTTGAATATAAGTATTTCCTACAACAGACATGTTAGGAGAGGGGACAGATCCTCTATAGATCCAGTGACTCACAAGTGATGTCTTCTCTGATGGGAGTCTTTCTCTTTTCTTCTACATCTGACACAGACCGGTATGGCGACTTCTCCTGATGAGACATCATTGCTCCTCGCTTCTGCAGCCATTTGCAGCCTCTATAGAAACAAAAAAATTCAGACACCAAGGCCCAGAACCATACATTAAAGGGGTTTTCTGGGCACAGACCGGTTTTTCATACTGGTGACCTATCGATGTGCCCGGACAACCCCTTTTACTCAGACTAATAAATTAGAATACATACAGACCCCAGAGCTTCTAAACTATTGCAGTCCCCAGACCAGACCCCCCTAAACAAATACAGACCCCAGATCAAGCACCCTAAATAAATACAGACATGAGAACAAGCACCCTAAATACAGACCTCGGACTAGACCCCTAAATACAGACCCCAGACCTGACCCCCTAAACTAATAATAACCCCAGACCTGACCCCCTAAACTAATACAGACCCCAGACCAGACCCCCTAAACTAACACAGACCCCAGACCAGTCCCCCTAAATAGAGACCCCATAAACTAATAGAACCCAGACCAGAGCCCTAAATACAGACCCCCGGACCTGACCCCTAAACTAAAAGTTACCCCAGACCTGACTCCCTAAACTAATACAGACCCCAGACCAGTTCCCCTAAAATACAGACACCATAAACTAATAGACCCCAGATCAGACCCCTAAATACAGACCCAAGACCTGACCCCCTAAACTAATACAGACCCTATAAACTAATACCTGACCCCAGACCAGACCCCTAAATATAGTCCCCAGACCTCCTAAATAAAGACCACAGACCAAACCCCCTAAATACAGACCCCCTAAACACAGACACCTTAAACAAATCCATGATCCCCTTATACTTACCTGGCAGCTCACCTCCCGGTCTTCTTTCTTGATGCTGTTCTAGGAGCTGCGGTCATGTGACGAGCAGGTCTCTAATCAGTAACAAGAACTTGTGTGTTTTGGGTTGCCGCCCGGTTGCCCATGGCCGCTCCAAGTACAATGCGTTTTTGTCGCGATTTGCGACAAAATGGCATTGTGTATATCCAGTAAAGGACCTGCAGGCATAAAGGTCACATGACACAAGGTCATTGTTGACACCCCACGAGAATCCGGTCGACCATTCTCTGGAAGGTCACGGGCTCATTCTTCATCCCAAACGGCATGCCCGTAAATTCAAACAGGTCAAATGGGGTGATGAAGGCAGAGCGCTCTTGGGCCTCTCTCGTCAGGGGAATCTGCCAGTAGCCCTTGCTGAGGTCCAGAGTAGACACATAGCGTGCCCCCCCCAGCCTATCAAGCAGCTCATCGATCCAGGGCATGGGATAGGTATCCGTAAAGGTTACCTCGTTCAGCCTCCGATAGTCGATGCAGAACCTCGTGGTTTTGTCCTTCTTGGGGACCAGCATGACGCCAGCTGCCCAAGGGCTGCGAGATGGTACAATGATCCCCATCTCCAGCATCTCATGCACCTGCTTTCGCATCATGTCTAACACTGCGGGAGCCACGCGATATACCGGCTGCCACATAGCCAGTGTCAACCTGATGGGGGACCAAGGACGTACAGCCTTGACGCGTGGTGAAAAGGGGTTCCTGCGCATCCAACACCTCTCCCATCTGTCTGCTCTGAGCGGCGGACAATTGGGACCCTAGCTGTACTTCTATTCCCTGACCTTGTCAGGATTCGGCTAGCAGGTCAGGGATGTGATTGGCATCGGGGTCATCCATAGGCAGATAACAGACGACCATAGCAGTGACTTCACGATCCACGTAGGCTTTTAATCTGTTAGGGTATGTTCACACGAGGGCGTCCGTAACGGCTGAAATTACGGGGATGTTTCAGCCTGAAAACATCCCCGTAATTTCAGCCGTAACGGCATGTGCAGGTGCTGGAACGCCGCGTCCATTACGGGCGTAATTGGCGCTGCTATTCATTGGAGTCAATGAATAACGGCTCCAATTACGGCCAAAGAAGTAACCGGTCACTTTGACGCGGGCGTCTTTTGACAGCGGCGCGTAAATTACGCCTCGTGTGAACAGACAAACGTCTGCCCATTGCTTTCAATGGGCAGATGTTTGTCAACGCTCTTGAGGCGCTATTTTCAGACGTAATTCGGGGCAAAAACGCCCGAATTACGTCCGTAAATAGGCCGTGTGAACATACCCTTAAAATGATGCAGGCTTATCCTGGTCCTTTCTTTGTCTAGGACAACTGAGTAGTTAGTTTCCCTGTGTCGTCCAACTACTGTGAAGGGTCCTGCCCAGTTGGCCTGCAGCTTGTTATGCTTCCTGGGCACCAGAACTAATACCTTCGCTCCCACCTGTAACTCCCGGGGCCTGACTCGCTGGTCATAACCTAGCATCTGGGGTCCCTGAGCGACCCATAAATTCTCATGTTCCAAATCCAGCAATTTGGCCAGGTGTTTCTGCAGGTTGTGCACATATTCTACTACCGGGGCCTCCGGGCTTAAGAAAGATCCCTGCGGCACCTCTCTATAAGCGAAGAGAAGCTGCTGCAGAAAGAGTCCACAGTCCTTCCCCTCCGCGTGGACATACCGGAGCAGCAGTTGCTTGAGGGACTCATTGAACCTTTCGCACAGTCCGTTCGTTTGGGGGTGATAGGCGGTAGTCCTTAGTGGACTTACCCCGAACCGATTCCAGAGGGACTGCATCAGTTCTCCTTGGAATTGAGAGCCTTGGTCGGTTAGCACCTCCTGCGGGAACACTACCCTACTGAATATGCCCATCAGGCCTTGGGCAACATGCTCCACATTCAGGAATGAGAGAGCCACTGTGTCAGGGTAGCAAGTGGTGAAATCTACCAGCGTTAATATATAGTGCTTCCCACTACGGCTGGGGATGGGTAGTGGCCCTATCAGATCTTTGGCTATCCGCTGGAAGGATTCCCCAATCATGGGCATGGACTGGAGCGGAACTCTGCAAGGAGCTCCACCTAACCATTGACATACGGGGCATTAGGCTCGGTACTACTGTATGTCCTGTGTCATCCCTGGCCAAAAGAAGTTTCGCTGGAGCTGGTTTTCCGGTTGCCAGCGTGGCCTGCTGCACGGATATCATGGGACAGGGCGAGCAAGTGGGAACGGTAGCGCAAGTTCACCATCAGCTTCTTCGTGTTGGTCCATGGGGCCTTGAGTGAGGTCATGAGTTTTAGGCGATATAATAATCCATTCTCCCATTTGTACTGATCTTGGTCGCCTTCTACTGGGGCTTGATCTGCAGCGCTACGGGCTGGAGCTAAGGAGGGGTCAGTCGCTTGGGCATTCCGGGGCTCTATCCACCTCCCCAAGTCTACCTGGCAGTCAGTCTTATCTGTCGGGTTGTCAATGTCAGAGGTTGGTTCACTTACCACCAGCGGCTCTGGGAAAGGGATTGCTGGGACCGGAGCTTGGGCGACCTCTGAGGAGGAAGGTGGCAGCGGCTAATCCACCCGTATCTTCCGGGCTTGGCTGTGGGTAACTGCGGCCACGAACTGGCTGGAGAGGCCGTTCCCCAAATCATTCCCCAAGAGGGCTGCAGTGGTGAGGCCTTCCATCAGGCCAACGATGAATGAGGGACGATTCAGTGGCAGTGGGGATGACCCCTCGGGATGAGGCAGAGAATGCTGGGTAGATCGAGGGTCAGGACAGCTGGTACCTCTCCATCTGGGCTGCTTGGCCACAAACTCGTCCGCCAGGGTAGCTGCTTGGGTCGGGGTGTCTGGGCTCCGGTCAGTGACCCACTCACAAATCTCGGGGTCCATCTTCAGGAGGAGCTGCTCCAGGATGAAGAGACTCTCAATAGCTTCCGCGCTGTTCACCTGTTTTCCCCTCTCGGTGGAGCTATGCTGGAGCTGGGTAGCAAACTCTGCATGGGTGCTGTGGGCTGGGCGCCCCATGGTCCGGAACTTGACTTGGTAGGTCTCTGGGGTGATGGCGAACCGCTGGAGAAGGGCCTCCTTCAGGCGGGAATAATCACGGCAGTCCTCCACACAGCGCCTGTAAAATTCCAAGGCTTTACCTGTTAGGCTGGGGCCTGCATACTGTGCCCATTCCGAGGTTGGAATGGTATGCACCTCCATGATAGACTCAAATACATGGAGGTGCGTGTCAATGTCCATGGTGGCCTCGTTAAAGGCGGGCACGTTGCTGAACCGCAAGCGTTGCCCTCCATAGCCGCTGGGTGCCTGGGGCGCTGGTGCACTCTTTTGGATGGGGATTCGCACATGGATCCAGAGCACCAACTGCATTACGCAGGCTCTCTTGTGCTCGGTGCAATTAGGGCCCAGGGCAGCTAGCATCTCACCTATGAGAGTGGCGGTAGCCAACGAGGAAGTGCTGTGTATGGACGCCCGACTGTCAGATTGGTCGCTGGGGCCATTCCCCTTTTCCTCGTCGTCCTCTTCGTCACGCAACTCGTGCTTGGCTCTGTCCAACAAAATGAGCTTGCTTGCCAGCACGGCCTTTACCTCAGTCGACTCGAACTGGATCCTTCGAACTTGGCAAAGCTTCTGCAATGTCCTCTTTGCGTTTTTGAGGTAGGGGCTGCTGCTGGGGTTCACCGGAACCATGTCTGGGGTTCAAGCGGGCGTCGTTTCCCGTGTGAACTTCCTCTACTGTTTCTTTTTTACTATCTGGCCGCGAAGAGCTGGATGGTACCGGGAATACCTGTCCCCTGCCGCTTCTCCGTTGTACGGCCTGGATTCACATCCCAGCAATGCCGCCAAATGTAGTGATATCGGGTGCTCGGTATCGCCGTTGTGGGTGAAATAATCCAGGCGGACACAGAAAATAGTTTAACAGTTAAAACAGCGTGTTTATTTGAGGGAGACACAGAGGGGGCTTAGTACACATACCACTTGCTGTGATAAAGTCTATTGGCTGATGATAAATACTTTGCTTTCTTTACGGAAAAGTCCAAAAGTGGAAATTCTATGAGAGGAGATAGAGGGAAATAATGGGAGATTCCAGAAGGGGGAATAAAGGGACAATACAGGGGCCGATCACCGGGCTTAATTTAAGAACAACTGTCTACAGGCGGTACGGGTGGGAATGACTGACACTTGGTACCAGAACACCACTCCCGTTCCGCCACATCCTCCCACATCGATATGAACTGAAAAATAAAAAAAAAGTTCTGGCTGTCAGAAAATCGCGACACCAAAACAGGATTTTTTTTTTTAGAAAACAGGATTTTTATAGTGTGAAAGTAGTAAAACGTAAAAAAAAATAACAAGTTAACATGTTGTTTATATGGCACGGTGAACACAGTAAAATAGGAAAAACAAAACACTGCTAGAATTAATGGTTTTGATGACCTTGTTTCCAAAAAAAATGGAATAATGATAAAAAAATCGCACGTACGTCAAAATGGAACCAATAAAAATTACGGCTCGGTCCACAAAAAATTAGCCCTCATACAGCTGCGTCCATGGAAAAATAACATGTTATGACTCTCAAAATGCAATAATGCAAAATGATTCTAAATGACGGCCCAGACAAATTTTTTAGGTCCAGTAGCTTTTCACTAAAAACCCCACACCATCATTTGCTAGACCCCACAGGCGGACCTCGTAGATGCAAAACTACTACCAAGGAAAACCTGCGCACCAAAAGCATATGGCGGTCCTTCTGAGCCAGGTAGTGTGCCCAAACAGCAGTTTATAACGACATATGGGGTGTTACTGGAACCCACTTAACAATTTATGGGGTGTGTGGCTCCAGTGGTAAAAGCCTGGCACAACACATTGGGCACTGAAATGTCATATCAGTGGAAAAATGGCAATTTTCAATCTGCAACATCCACTGAGCACTAATTTTTGCAAAACACTTGGGTCAAAATGCTCACTACACTTCTAGATGAAGTCCTTGAGGTGGTAGTTTCCAAAATGGGGTAATTTTTCAGGGGTTTCCACTGTACTGGTACCTTAGGCCAATGCAACATGGTGTCCAAAAACAAATCTTGTCAAATCTCCACTCCAAAAACCAAATTTCGGTCCTTCCCTTTAGAGCCTTGCTGTGTGTCCGAATAGCAGTTTACGACCACATATTGGGTGTTGCCTCAATCGGGAGAAATTGTCTGACAAATTTTGGGGTGTCTTTTGTCGTGTATTCCTTGTAAAAATGAAAAATGTTGCGCTAAAATTACATTGGAAAAAATGTAGATTTAAGTTTTCATGGCCCATTCTAATAAAATCTATAAAACACCTGTGGGGTCAAAATATTCACTACAACCCTAATTTAATTCCTTGAGGGGTAAAGTCTCAAAAATGGGGTCACATCTGGGGAATTTCTACTGTACTGGTACCTCAGGAAGTTTGCACATGCGACATGGCGCCCCTAAAACCAAAGCCAAACGGCGCTCGTTCCCTTCTGAGTCCTGCCGTGTATCCAGCAGTTTGCGATCGTATATGGGGTATTGCTGTACTCGGGAGAAAATGCTTTACAAAGGTTGATGTGCTTTTCTCCTATAGTCCTTGTGAAAATGCAAAATTTTGGGCTAGAACTACATCTTATTGGAAAACAAAAATAAAAAATAATAAATTCATCAAAAACCTGTGGGGTAACAATGTTCGCTATACCCCTAGATTAATTCCTCAAGGGGTGTAGTTTACAAAATGGAGTCACCTTTCAGGGGTTTTCACTGTACTGTTACCTCAGGGGCCCTTTAAATGCAACATGGCGTCAATCCAGAAAATCTGCGCTCCAAAAGCCAAATGGCGATCCTTCCCTTCTGAGCCCCGCCGTGTGTCCAAACAGCAGTTTATGACCATATGTGGGGTATTTCCCTACTTTGAATAAGTTGCTTTACAAATGTTGTGGTGCTTTGAACTACAGCTATGTCTTATTGGAAAAAATTTAATTCTTCGTTTTCACTGGCCATTTCTAATATAATCTGAGAGACCTGTGGGGTCAAAATGCTCGCTACACCCCTAGATTAATTCCTCAATTAGTGTAGTTTGCCAAATGGGGTCACTTTTGGGGAGTTTCTACTGTACTGGTACCTTAGGGGCTTTGCAAAAGCGACATGTTGCCAAGAAACCAATCCAGCAAAATCTGCGCTCCAAAAGCCAAATGGCGCGCCTTCCCTTCTGAGCCCTGCCGTGTGCCGAAACAGCAGTTTATGACCACATATGGGGTATTTCCGTACTCCAGAGAAGTTGCTTTACAAATGTTAGGGTGCTTTTTCTCCTTTATTTGATGAGAAAATGAAAAATTTTGAGCTAAAGCTACATCTTAGTGGAAACAAATGTAATTTTTCATTTTCGCTGCCCAATTCTAATAAAATATGGAACACCTGTGAGGTCAAAATGCTCACTACTCCCCTAAATGAATTCCTTGTGGGGGGTAGTTTCCAATGGGGTATTTTTTTGAGGTGTTTCCTTTGTTTTGATATCACAAGACCTCTTCTAACCTGACATGATGCCTAAAATATAATCTAATAAAAAGAAGGCCCCAAAATCCTCTAGGTGCTCCTTTGCTTCTAAGGCCTGGTCATTAGTCCATTAGTGCCACTAAGGCCACATGTGGGATATTTCTAAAAACTGCAGAATCTGGGCAATAAATATTGAGTTGTATTTTTCTGGTAAAACCTCCTGTGTTACAGAAAAAATGGATTAAAATTTTATTTCTGCAAAAAAAAAATGGAATTTATACATTTCACCTCCAATTTGCTTAAACACCTGTGAAACGCCTAAGGGTATGTGCACACACACTAATTACGTCCGTAATTTACGGACGTATTTCGGCCGCAAGTTCCGGACCGAACTCAGTGCACGGAGCCGGGCTCCAAGCATCATACTTATGTACGATGCTAGGAGTCCCTACCTCGCTGCAGGACAACTGTCACGTACTGAAAACATGATTACAGTACGGGACAGTTGTCCGGCAGCGAGGCAGGGACTCCTAGCGTCGTACATAACTATGATGCTAGGAGCCAGGCTCCCTGCACTGAGTTCGGTCCGGAACTTGCGGCCGAAATACGTCCGTAAATTACGGACGTAATTAGTGTGTGTGCACATACCCTAAAGGGTTAAGAAACTTTCTAAATGCTGTTTTGAATACTTTCAGGGGTGCTGTTTTTAAAATGGGGTGATTGATGGGGATTTTGCAATATATGGGCCCTTCAAAGCTACTTCAGAACTGAACTGGACCCTATAAAAATAGGCTTTTCTTGAAAATGTGAGAAACTGATGCTAAAATTTTAAGCCTTGTAACGTCCAAGAAAAATAAAAGGACGTTCAAAAAACAATGCCAACATAAAGTAGACATATGGGAAATGTTAACTAGTAACTATTTTGTGTGGATAACTATGCATCTTACAAGAAGATACATAAAAATTTAGAAAAATTATATTCTTTGCAATTTTTCTCAAAATGTTGGTGTTTTTCACAAATAACCAATGAATTTATTGACCAAATTTTACCCCTGACATAAAGTACAATATATCACGAGAAAACAACCTCAGAACTGCTTGAATAGGTAAAAGCATTCCAGAGTTATTACCACATAGAGTGACACGTCAGATTTTAAAAATTGGGCTCTGTCATTTAGTCCAAAAGTGGCTGCGATGAGAAGGGGTTAACCAGTTAGTGACCGCCCCATAGTGTTTTTACGGTGGCCACTAACGGGCTTTATTCCGATGCAATAGTCTTTCTACGGCACTGCATCGGAATAAACAGAGCAGGGAGCCATTAAATCTCCCTGCTCTCGGTAGCTGAGGGCTGGGGGCATCCCTGCTCGAACGGGTGAGATCGATATCTGTATCGATCTCACCCGTTTAACCCCTCAGATGCGGCGCTTAATAGTGAGCAACGCATCTGAGTGGTTTTAGAGAGAGGGAGGGAGCTCCCTCTCATCCCACCGGCACCCAGCGATAAGATCGCCGAGTGCCTGTGTCTCCTATGGCAGCCAGGGCTTAATAAAGGCCCCCAGGCCTGCCTGTAGTGAATGCCTGCTAGGTCATGCCAGAGGCATGGCCTAGCAGATGCCTGTCCGTTTTACACAGGCAGTAATACACTGCAATACAGAAGTAATGCAGTGTATTATAAATGCGATCGAACGATCGCATAGTAAAGTCCGCTAGTGGGACTAGTTAAAAAGTTTAATAAAAAGTGAAAAAAATTAAAAGCCCACTTTTATCCCTTATAAACTGCTTTATTATTAACAAACAAAATAAAGTAAAAAACGTACACATATTTGGTATCGCCGGGTCCGTAACGACCCCGACTATAAACTTATTACATGATTTAACCCGCACGGTGAACGTCGTAAAAAATAAAATAAAAAACATTGCAAAAAGTGATCAAAAAGTCGCATCTACTCCAAAATGGTACCAATAAAAACTACATGTCTTCCCGCAAAAAAAAAACCCTCATACAACTGCATCGGCGGACACAAAAACCAAATAATTTTGAAAAAAAAGCGTTTTTTACTGTGTAAAAGTAGTGAAACATTCAAAATCTATACAAATTTGGTATCGTTGCAATCGCAACAACCCGCTGAACAAAGTTATTGTGTTATTTATACCACACGGTAATCTGCTATTAAAAATTACCACTTGTCCTGCAAAAAACAAGACCTTAGGGCCAGTGGCGGATTATCATATGGGCGATTCGAGCGGCCGCCCGGGGCCCGAGGCTCCCAGGGGGCCCATGGCAGCCCGAACCGCACATCGTCCTGTAAACCTTATTCAGCGCGCTAGCGCTGCTAACTGCCAAAGATGGGGAGGAGCAGGGAATTGGCCGGGATCCAGGGGTAGGACACGCCTCCCTGACAGTGCGGGCGCCGCCATTGAGTAACAGAACAGCGACGGACGGCTGTTCTGTTACTCCAAAGCTGCAAGAGAAGAGCCGGGCGGTCGGTCACCGGCGCTTAGGTTAGTTGACTTAACCCTGTCCAACTGGTTCCCGACCGCTGGCTGTATTTTTACGGCCAGCGGTCAGGGACGGGTCCTTAAAACCCGAGCCATAGACTTTCTACGGCTCGGGTTTTAACTTGCTGCCCGCGCGATCGGGCAGCTGAATGTCGGGTCTCCGGCAGTCAGTGACTGCCGGGGACCCTGAGGAGAAGATAGAAGCAGCTTTCGCTGCTTCTGTCTTCTCTGATGTCTTTTTACACAGCGCTCAATAAACGATGTAAAGGAATAGAGACAGCAGCGGCGCTGTTTCTATTCCTCCCGGTGATCATGTGACTGGTCACATGATCGCCGGGTGCCGTTAGTGGCAGACTGTTGCTGGGTCTTACTAGACCCAGCACAGCCCTATTAGTGACAATCGTCACTATGAGAGGGCTGATTTCCCCTGTAACTGGGGCTGCTGTGCAGCCCCAGTTAGGGTATGTGCACACACACTAATTACGTCCGTAATGGACGGACGTATTTCGGCCGCAAGTACCGGACCGAACACAGTGCAGGGAGCCGGGCTCCTAGCATCATAGTTATGTACGACGCTAGGAGTCCCTGCCTCTCTGCAGGACAACTGTCCCGTACTGTAATCATGTTTTCAGTACGGGACAGTAGTTCCACTCAGAGGCAGGGACTCCTAGCATCGTACATAAGTATGATGCTAGGAGCCCGGCTCCCTGCACTGTGTTCGGTCCGGTACTTGCGGCCGAAATACGTCCGTCCATTACGGACGTAATTAGTGTGTGTGCACATACCCTTACAGTGGAAAAACATGGTGTAAAAGAAAGAAAAAAAATATATAAAGTTCCCCAAAGGTCTTTTTTGACCTTTGGGGGACAGACCATAGTAATAAAAAAATAATAAAGTAAAGTGCAAAAAAAAATTAAATAATAAATACACATAAAATAACCACCCCAAAAAAAAACGTTCCCCCCCGCCAATCATTGTTGTAACGCTAGCGCTGACCCAATTACCCTAATATAGACATGTAATATATTAAAATTTACGGTAGACAAGGAAGATCACAGATAAAAGGTCTATTTTAGGGTAAAACTATGTTATTACCCAAAAAAATAGCTGAAACGTAAAAAAGCTTATTTTTTTACTATTATTTTCAAACTTTATGAATAAAAATTCTAATATAGCAAAAAAGGTGTGTATAAAAACAAAACCTGCATTGTCTACGGAAAAAACGTCATAAAAATCACGTCGGTTTTATTTTTTTTAATAAAAATGTGTGTTTGGTGCAACTTTGTAATTACGTTTTATTAAAAAATATTTTCGCTTTTTGAGATACAGCTGCTTTGTATCCTGTATCCGTCAGGTCAGCAGGACTGACGGGATCAGTGAAACGGGCCCTGCGCTAAATTATAATCTTAGATGTGATAGATTTGAGGTGGATCCTGCGTGTCACTGATCCTGTCAGTCCTGCTGACCTGACGGATACAGGATACAAAGCAGCCGTATCTCAAAAAGCGAAAATATTTTTTAATAAAATTAATCAATCACACTGATGCACACACATACTAATATATATATATATATATATATATATATATATATATATATATATAATTATAATATAAAGTTTTTAAATGTGTACATAACCTTGTGGCACTATATGCAAGGGGGAGCGCTGTGAGGCACTATATACAAGGGGGGGCTGTGTAGTGCTATCCACAGTGGTACGTGTGTGGCGCTCTTTATAGGGGGGCTTTATGGTGCTATTTACAAGAGGGGGAGGGCTGTGTGGCGCTCTCTACAGGGGGGCTGTATGGCACTATCTATAGGGGGCTGTGTGTAACGCTCTCTACGAGGGGGATGTGTGATATATAGAGGGGGCTGTGTATGGCGATATCTATGGGGGTGTGTAATATCTACAGGGGCTGTGTGTGGCACTATGTACAGGGGGGGCTGTATGGCACTATCTATAGGGGGCTGTGTGTAACGCTCTCTACGAGGGGGATGTGTGATATATAGAGGGGGCTGTGTATGGCGATATCTATGGGGGTGTGTAATATCTACAGGGGGCTGTGTGTATGTGGTGTTTTACAGTGTGTGGTATTATATTCAGGCGCACAGTGTTTGGTGCTATTATATTTAGGGGTACAGTATGTGGCACCATAATAACTTTATTTTCGTTTATAGGTGTGGAAATGTTGGAAAAGTGAGGAGACGTCTGAGTGGCAAATTCTGCAGAAATGAGTCATGGCCGGGAGAAGTCGTCATGAGCGCTGGACCGGATGGAGAAGAAAAGAGGAAATAAACTACTAGAATCTGAGACGTCGTCACCTGTGAGTCACTAGATTTATAGAGAATCTGTCACCTCTCCTGACATGTTTATTATAGGAAATCCTTGTATTTCACAAAAAGTCTTTCTGCAGTCCAGGACTGATAGACAATTCCCCTTGTCAGGAGGTTGTGTCCCAGCACAGTGTGATACTGTCAGTATGTAGGGACACCACACTGTGACAAGGGAAATCGTAACACTGTTAATGCATGCCCAAAAAGGTAGTGTTAAAAATAGTTACGGCGCGGCAGGGCGGCGGTGAGGAAGGGGGGCCCAAGTTTGGATAACAGCCCAGGGCCCATGGTCTACTTAATCCGCCACTGCTTAGGGCCTGTTCACATCACCGTTCATTTCCATTCCCGGAACGGAAAGCGAACGGTAATGTGAACAGGCTCTTATACAGCAATGTCGACGCAAAAACAAAAAAGTTATAGCTCTTTGAGACGATGGAAAAACGTAAAAAATAGATAGGCTGGTCATTAAGGGGTTAAGGGGCTAGTCGGTTTACTTTTTAAAAAAGACAAGGGTGTTCCAGCACAATATGGAGCTGCAGGACACCTTTACTATAGGAATCTGTTTATCTTTTGGCATGCCTCTGAATGGAGTTCCCCTTTAAGGCAGCACACGGGAGTGGAGCTCTCACAAGCACCCGCTCTGCCCGGGAGGAGGGAGGCACCACGGCGATGTCACCATCACCTCTCACTCAACGTTACAAGAACTTCCGACTGACCCCGCCCACCGGATCTCCGGGTCCACGTCATGTAAGTGACGTCCTGCCGAACGGAGCAGGCTCATTGGCTGAGAGTCGTTTTGTGCCAACGAGTCATGCTAGCTGATGAATCCGGAACCAGCCATCGGCTCTGAGTGTGACAACTGGGGGTCCGCACAAAGCCTCCGGCAGCGGCCGCCACTGACAGGCCGCACTGCCCAGCAGCGTTCTTATTGGACAGGGATGTGTTCACACAGGGCCTAGCGTCCACCGCAGCCTCCCCGCTCTCCAGTATTCAGCTATGGGCTGCTCTGCTGAAAAGCCCCAGTTCTGGGGGGTCATGTGGAGACAGCTGCTTGTTTACCTGGTGGTCCAAGCCTTACTGGGAGAAGGACATGCTGCCATGACCAAGGAGGAGAAGTCCCAGCTCAGGTAAGTGTCCTGCTGCCCCGGCTCTTCTACATGGCATTGTGCTGAGTATGAGGGGCACTGGCATGCTACACAATGGGCAGGCAGTCTAGGACGGCAGTGGCTGTAAATTGTCCTTGTAGCATTTCACATGTTGTTGGCGGATTTCTGTTATTTACAAAATGCTGCAGATTAATAATTGATAACCTTGCAGGGCAGTGAAGAATTCCTTTTACCCATGAATACCCTGCAGAATACAGGCGCTGTTTATGGCAGTCTGTATCCTGTCAGTGCTGTCACCCACTGACAATGTGCTGGCAGTAGAGGTGGGGGAATCTAAATTTCCAGCAGATTTGCTGTATCAAAAAAACTTTCATGTGAAAACAGACTTCAGGCTACGTTCACAGGACAATGAAAAAAAAATTGCCGTTAAAAACTGATCAGCTGTCAGTTTTTCATGGCCATTTTTCATCAATGTGTCTCCAAATTTCCTGTCCCAGTCCGCTTTTAATGGGCGTTTCCCATCCTTTTTTGATGCCCGTTAAAATGTAGATAGTGCCACTGTCCCTGTAGATAATTCCCACAAAGGGCCAGTGCCCACATATAAACTGACATAGTGCCACATATAAAGTGACAAAGTGCCAGTGCCCATGTAGATAGTGCCACACCTCCCATATAGTGCCACAGTGCCCATGTAGATAGTGGCACCACTACCATGTAGATAGCGCCACTGTAACTCCCTCCAGGAGCGTAATCCCAGGCTGCCAGACCCCGCTCTGGCCGGAGGTTCCGCTCCTGGAGAAGCCCCCTGCGTCACTATCCATATATGGACAGGGATGTCAGAGGCTTTTTAGTGGAATGTCCATATAAGGATAGTGATGCCGGGGGCTTCTCCAGGAGCGGAATATCCGGCCAGAGCAGGGTCTGGCCGCCGGGGATTACGCTCCTGGAGGGAGCTATAGCGGCGCTCTTTTCCGGGGGGGGGGGGGGGGGTTGCTATCTTTTGGCGTGGGGTTCTATCTACTGCTATCCAAGAGAGGGGTCCCCGGCCAGAGATCTTGCGATGCTCTTGCTGGGAACTCCATAGTTGAAAACCCTGACTTCACTGGCATATATGGACAGTGCTGTCAGAGTCTTCCCCGGGCTCAGCGCTCATAGTAGCGCTGTGTGCGGGGAGCCCTCGGCCAGGTTCAGTTATTACCAACTGTTACGAGAATTGATTCCTGAAAAACGGCCTGTAAAAACTGATCCATTGACTTCTATGGGAGCCGCCTGGCCATGTAAACGGCCAAAAATAGGACATGTCCTATTTTTCGACAGCTGGTATTCACGGGCCGCTAAAAAAAACAAAACGGCCCGATGAATACACCCGTACAACTTCATTGTTCTGAAAACGGCCGTTATAAAGTCGGCCGTCACACTGTCGCTTTTCACTGTCATATGAAGGTAGCCTTATACCATATGTATGCTAGGAAATTCCTAGTTATGCAGCATTCTTACAGTGAATCTGTCACCACGATGAACCCCTTTAACTTACAGAATCTCTCAGGTGCCCTAAGAAAAATAAACCAGCCGCCCATCTGTAAAAAGCACACTCTGTAATGTAATGTCACATGGCGCTAGGCTGATTAACCACGGATGTCACCACCGGGCGTGCTAAAAGATTCCCTAACAGACTCCCTTTAATTGCGGGATGGATAGTCACTTCAATCAATATTTAGGATAACTTAGGGCATCTGAGTGCCCAACTAACTACATCTAAAAAGTGCACCCTGATTTCCCTTTCTGGTGCACAGACAACCATAGATGTCAATAATTTATTAAGAGATGTGCCCCTCCTAATAGATTAGGCACATTTTACTCCAGTGCTCGTTATATTAGGACTGGCGTATGAAATCAGCAAAATCAGCTTTTTGGCGGGTGTGCCAGGAGCCAGACCCTCGGTGCGCTAATCGCCGGGGTGACTGCATTCTGAAAGATTGTCTCTAATAAGACAACTCTTTTAAAGGGGTATTCAAGCCTCCAGCGTTTCCCACCTATCCTCTGGATAGGTGAAAAATTCTAGATCAGTGGGGGTCTGACCGCTGGTCCCGCATCCCCCCCCCCCAGTCACTAGACGGTGGCTAGGAGGAGTTTGAATGAAGCGGTGGCCAGGCATGCGTGTGTCCGCTACATACACAGTCTAAGGGGCTGACGGGAACAGCAAGTGAAAGGGTTCCTCCATTCTGGCGATCGGTGGGGGTCCCAGCGGTTATACCCCCATCGATCTAGCATTGATCACCCATCCAGTAGATAGGTGAAAAATGCTGGAGGCTGCAATATCCCTTTAACTGTAATAAACTGTTCAATCAATCTAGCACATTACTTATGGCGATCAGTGAAAGGCATAGAAAACCAGTGGCCCCGATTTATTAAGACTGGCGTCTCACACTGGCACTTCATTACGAGGTGCTCGTCTCTTAATAAATTTCTCACTACTTTTGCTGTCCGTGCGCCATCAACTGTAAGCTGGTGTGGATTTCAGCTTTAATGCCAATTCACTACAATTTATTTTGTAAATTATAGTCAATTGTCAGGACTCGAGTGGCCCACTTTTTTTTGAAAAGTGAAAAATCACAATATATTTTGTAAATCAGGTATGCGCCAAAAACATTTTCCCGATTAATCAGTTATGGTTAACCCCAAATAATTTCTACAGAAGGAAGAAAATCTATAACTCAGGCTGAGTTCACATAGTCATTTTTCACTTCCGTTGTACCGTTCCGCGTTAGGAACAGCACAAAAAAAATTACGGCGGCGATGGATCCGTCTCATCACGGACACCGAGGGGGCCCGATGAAACCCATTGACTAATGGCTTCCTTCAGGTTTCCGTCTATGTGTCCGTCATTTTCTTAGACAAAATAGTGCATGCTGTGCATTTTGTCCAGGATTTTCGTCAGAATCTGTGACCTGAGAAGCCTAATGGAGCCTCCAACGCAGATGTGAACTTGGCCATACGCACGAAAATCAGGCCTCATCCATCTATGTCACTAGCGTGAAAGTAAAAAGCTATGATTGCCGGAATGGGGATGGGCAAAAATGAAGAAAATTCTTCTGGTCCCTTAAGGCTTAGAATCGTCGGCGTCCTTCGGTTACAATAAAACTTTATATGTTGTCACAGAGACATTCCAGCAAGCGACTTTATCTAGAGCACCCACCAAGGTGCCCCGAGTCTGACCACGTCATCGCTTTGTTTAATCGCTTAGGGCATTGCTAATTAATATAAAAAACCCGCTCTGTTGTGGCACCCTGAATGGGGGGGGGGGGGGACCTTGTCTCGGTTCTGGTATCTAAGAGATGTCCTAATTTAAAGAGGTCTGTCATGACCGATCCTTTTAATAACAATGTCCTTGTTATCTGGATACTAAAGGTGCATAGGAGTAGCAGAACCGGATTCTGAAGTCATTCCTATCAATGTCTTATAGATCAGATGTAGCGATCGTCACGATTATTGGCTGGCATTGTCTCGTTACTTTATGATCAGAAACACTACATATTCAGAGATATTGTAATGAACGCTGGAGCAATCATAAAGGGGTTCTGTACTTTAATGTTTGATAGCATTGCAGGATTCTATCACTAGGATGTACTATGTATGTCTGATCGGAGCGACCCCTTTTTGATTGTATCAGACACCGCACTACTTTGGTGTGTTTACTGTCTAGTATAAGGCTATGTTTACACAGGGCGAATATCTGCATACAGTACACAGCATATCCGCGCTGGAACCAGCAGGGAATTCTTCCTGAAAAACTGCCCCCTGACTGTTGTCATAGCGATGTGTCCCTCTGCTCTCCTTGCAGCCCCGCCTCTTGGGATGAAGCTGCAGCCCATGTGACCACTGAAGCCTGCGATTGGCTGCAGCAGTCTCATGGGATGAAACATGATCCCTGAAGGCCGGCATGGATGGAAAACAGAAGAAATTGTCGCTATGACAATGCCCAGGGATAAGTATTAACCTTTTATTAATTAAAAAAATAATAATTTCTTCTGATTTGAGACTTTTGCAGCGGAATAGCCGCTTTTCCGCCTCAAAAATCACAACACTTGCTATTTATTGCTGGTTTTATCTCCCCATTGAGTTCAGTGGGGAAAACCTGCAACGAAAGAGCAGCGATTCCGCAGTAACCCATCACGGCCACTATTAATTTAGAATACTTGAAGGTTTAATATTGCCTATACTTGAAAACGAGAGAATTCATGGTCAATATTAATTGAAACCAATTTTTCTATAATTTTTTACATGATTTTAACGTTGTCACATTTATTATATGCATAGCACTTTTATGTAATTTTATTATGATCAATATTAAAGAAGTTTACCACTCCCACTTTGAACCATCACCCGCACCTTTGACCCAGAAGTATTTCCTTTTAATACATATAAAAGGAAAGCATTTTATTTATTTTATTAATAAGCCTGATGAAGACCTAGGTTGAAACGCGTAATAATTCTTTTTATTAGTGTTTGTCATATTATATGTTCATTCAGAAGAAATAAGAAAAATAAACGTATTCTCCATTATCGTGATTGTGCTTATATCACCAACGGGAGCGCCCCATATGGGAGCTTTTCGTAAAATTCCATAAAAAAAAAAAAATAACACCAGTCGCTGTCTTTTGGTTACTTAATCTACCACACAAAATGGAATAAAAAGTGATCAAAAAGTTTCATGTACCCCAAAATGGTAGCAATGGAAACTACAACTCACCCCACAAAAAATAAGCCCTCATCACTCAATCGACAAAAAAAATGAAATTAAAATTATGGCTTTTAGAAAATGGCGACCAGACCATTTTCATTTTTAACAATAATTTTTTTTCATTGTAAAAATTTGAAACTATATCAATTTGATATAGTTGTCTTCGTTTTGACCCGCAGAATAAAGTTAACATGCTTTTTTTGGCATACGGTGAATGCTGTAAAAATGAACCCCCCCCCCCCCCCCAAAAAAAAAGTAGAGCAATCGCTGTTTTTTCTAATTCCATCCTACAATAAAGATTTTTCCGTTTCCCAGTACACTATATGGGACAATAAATTGAAACGGGAAAATTTACAAATCATCCTGCAAAAAACAAGCCCTCATACGGCTATATTGACAGAAAAATAAAGAAGTTATGGGTTTTGGAACGTGGGTAGGAAAAAAATCGAATTCCGAAAAATGGCTGCGGAGGGAAGGGGTTAAAGCACCAGACTTCACGATTTCCCCTTATGGAATAAACACAGGAATAAATAATGGCAGGGATTGGGGTTTTCATCTGTATGGCTGAATAGCGGCCTGAAATCTTCACCACTGTATTTTTGTAACCAGTTATATGATAAGTAAGTGACCCTACCTTTCCCATGTTACTTACTGAATGTTCTAAGGGCGGGTTCACACGTGGCGGAATTTCACTTAAATTCCGCTGCGGACACTCCGCAGCGTTAATCCGCAGCGGTGCCGTTTGTCCATTGACTTACACTTTAATTTAGCAGTGTTCGTTTAGACGAGGCGTAAAATTCCGCTGCGGAGCATAGGCTGCGGAGCGGAATTTGGTGTCCGCAGCATGCTCTGTCTGTTGCGGAGCAGTGGCGGACTCATGGCGGAATTTCTCCATTGACTTCAATGGAGAGTCAAAATTCCGCAATGAAGTCCGCAGATCTTATGTGTGCTGCGGAGCGTATTGTTTTTACTACCATGACATTTCTTCATTCTGGCTGGACCTATGTATTTCTAGGTCTACAGCCAGACTGAAGAAGTCAATGGGGCTCCCGTAATGACGGGAGCGTTGCTAGGAGACGTCTGTAAATAGTCACTGTCCAGGGTGCTGAAAGAGTTAAGCGATCGGCAGTAACTGTTTCTGCACCCGGGACAGTGACTACCGATCTCAATATACATGTATCTGTAAAAAACATATAAGTTCATACTTACCGAGAACTCCCTGCGTCTGTCTCCAGTCCGGCCTCCCAGGATGACGTTTCAGTCTAAGTGACGGCTGCAGCCAATCACAGGCCAAGCACAGGCTGCAGCGGTCACATGGACTGGTGCGTCATCCAGGGAGGTCGGGCTGGATGCCGAAAGAGGGACGCGTCACCAAGACAACGGCCGGTAAGTATGAAATTCTTTTACTTTCCCTAGGGAAAGTGCTGTCCCTTCTCTCTATCCTGCACTGATAGGGAGAAGGGAAGCACTTTTCCCGCAGTCCGCAGCAGCTAGTCCGCATCAATTTTCTGCACATTTTGTGCAGATCCGCAGCAGAATCTGCAACGCAGATTCTGTGCGGCATTGATGCGGACAGTTGCGGAGGAAATCCGCCACGTGTGGTCATGCCCTTACGAAGTGTACTCTTGGTGAATATGGTTTATACTTCAGTCTGGACAACCGTTACCTTAGTAATTCCTGCTATTCTCTTTCAGGGTACAAGTGTTGGAAATGTTTGATCATGCTTATGGCAATTATATGGTGAGTAGATTTATCTGTTATAGAGTTCTGTAAACTGACTAAGGCCTAGTTCACACAGAGTTTTTTTTGACAGGCAGACATTTTGAGGCAGATTTTTCATTGCCAGCATTTTTGGATGCTTTTTTTTTACCACCTTTGCCTGTTCAATCCAATGCAAAAACCGCCGCATAAAAAAAACCGCTCAAAATGGGTGCTGCCGGTTTTTTTCTGCCTCCCATTGGTTTCTGTGAGAGGTCAGAGGTAGAAACCACTGAAAGAAAGAGCAAAGCCTCTGCCTCCCATTGAAATGGGATTAAAAATAGAAAAAATGACCCAAATATGCTAGGTGCTGCTGCTTTAAAAAGGATTTAATAGAGGCTACACGTTTTGATGCAGGACATGCGTCTTCATCAGGCCTGAACCTGCTATGCATCGAAACGCGTAGCCTCTATTAAATCCTTCTTTAAAGCAGCAGCGCCTAGCATATTTGGGTCATTTTTTCTATTTTTAATCCTATACCTGGCGGTAAATTTCCGTTTACCGGTTTGGACCTGGGCAGCAGCTGTATCTCCGAGTTCTCAATACAACCTACACACACTCTGGGTGTGTCTGCCTAAGCACATCCTCTGCAGTGGATTACACTACGTAGGCTGGATTTTTTTGTTGCTTTTTCACCAGCGTTGTGCCTGCTTTGCACAACCCCTCTAGGTGAGCATATTTTAATCCTTTCCTTTTTACATTTACCCGTGGGTAATCTATGTGGCGCCGTGTTTTGTTCTTTTCTCTCTGTTTAGTATCCCATTGAAATGGGGAGTGATTTTGTCCGTTTTTTTTGGACGGATTCTGACGCAGTTTCCGCGTCAAAATCAGCACAAAAACACTGTGTGAACTGAAAATTGATGTGGTTTTGCAATGCGTTGTTTGACCACTTGGCTTGTACAGTTGAAACACATTAAAACCATGTTATTCACCTGTACAAAGCCACACAAGTGTTAAAGGGCTAGTATTTAGTGGGGTACATTGGGCTGGTGTCCCCGACTCTTACTACCTCCTTTTATTAGGGTCACTAGGGTTATGCCTAGGATCCCTACCTTTTCCCCTGTATTACGCTTTCTATTTGCCTTATTAGCCAAGTGTGTGTGCGCAGTAATTCATGACACAAGTGTATAAGCATTACTAACACAAAATCACACTCCGCTGTAAAACACATTATACACAAAATATATATAATCACGGTGAAGTATCAGTATACTTCAATACATATAATAACTATTAACCCCTTCCCGACATTTGTTGTAAGTATACGTCATGGAAAGACAGTGCTTCCTTCAAAATGTCGTATATGTACGACAAATGGATGGCACCGGCTCAAAAGCTGAGTCGGTGCCATTATCCCCGGATGTCAGCTGTATCTTACAGCTGACACCTAACTGTAATGGCGGGGACCAAAGTTAGTTTGAACCCCGCCATTAACCCCTTAAATGCAGCGGTCAAAAGCGATAGCTGCATTTAAGGTATTTTCAGCTCATTGGCACCCCAGCAATGAAATCGCCGGGGTGTCGGTGGCTGCAATGGCAACCGGAGGCCTAATAGTGGTCTCCCTGTCTGCCTAGTACGGAAAACTTCCAGCCCCCGCCTAAAAGGCTTCCGTAGCCGCCAGCAAGATGGCGCCGGCTCAGGAGATGGGCTGGCGTCATCAGCAGTGGATGTCAGCTGAAACATACAGCTAACATCCACCTTTTACCGGCAAGAACCGGAGATGGCTCCAATCCCTGCCATTAACCCCTTAGATGCAGCGATCGAAAGCCGTGGGAATGCATCATAGGATGTGTCCATTGTTTATGGCCCCCCGCCCCAAGGTTAGGAGACAAGAGCAACAAAGGCGTTCTTCTGCTCCTCTTTAGTGGTAAACAAGACAACTGGCCGGGGCCAAATTGTCCTTTATTGTTTCACCTGGGGCATTTTCCCATGGACATAAGTGTGAATACACACCTATGTCTGATGGTAAAACAAGATTATTTATAATTTTCCCTTTACAACAACAATTTGTGGTAAAAACTTGTGAGGTTTTGCACAGGCACCCTAAATGCAAATAACCAACTGATTTAAAAGGGAAGCCACAATCATATAGCTGATGTGACTGTCCACACGTGAATACCTATTTTGTTTGTTAATCTAAATAGCTCCAAAATTCTCTTATGTCTTAATATATCTTTATAGTGATCGGAAATCTTTACTCGCCTCTTCTCTTGTCCTCTGGGGGCATGTACCGAATCCCCTTAGACTGCCACATCAAGCAACGGCACGTATAAGGTCTTGACACCGGACAGCGTCATTACGTTAAATGTGACACAGCGCACGGCCTAGGCACCACTAGAGGGAGCTTGCTGCATACAAGTTATACACTAAGCTTTAAGGGGTTGTCCAGTTTGGGGGCTATCTTTTATACTGATGATCCTTCCACAAGATATGTCATCAGTATATGATTCGTGGGGGTCTGACACCCAAACCCTGCACCGCTGTACTGCAGCTTTGCTGCTATTCAAGTGAATAGGAGCAGAGCTGCAGTAACCCAGCACGGCCACTATGCAGTGGTCAGAGCTTTCTGCTTCAAAGCACCGACCCTGCATAGCTTTTTGCACCCGGAGGAGGCTGATCAGTGCGGGGTCCGGGTGTCCTATACTGATAACCTATTATCAGTAAGGCTGGGCGATTATGACCTAAATCGAAATCACGATTAATTGAACATGTAACCTCGATTACGATTAATAAACATTGATTTAGGCCACACCCCCAATTTGCATGCTACGCCAATGAATTAATATTTATCCCCTAAGCCTGCTGTGTACTACTGTATATAATATACCCCCTGACGCTGTCCCCATAGTACTCCCCACAGAGTATAATGCCCCATAACAGCCCTCCACCTTATAATGCCCCCATAACTGCCCTGCTCTCCCCACAGTATAATGCCCCCATAACTGCCTTCCCCACAGTATAATGTCCCCGTTAACTGCCCTCCACACAGTATACTGGCCCCATACAGCCCCAATAGTGCCTAATAAAATATATACTCGCCTAACCCCGTTCCAACGAGGAGACTCCCATCAGCGTCCGGCGCTACAAAGTGAATGGTAGTGCGGAGACCTTACGGCTCCCTGCTCAACCATTGTATTTAACTGTATCTACGTCCTGAAAATGCAGATACAATTAAAACTGGGGCCAAAAATTTAAGAAACCGAAATGCGCAACATGACTTCTGTTAATTGCCCTGAATTTCAGATTTTCTTCTGATTAATTGCCCAGCCGTAGTCATCAGTGTAAATAACAGCCCCCAAACTGGACAACCCCTTTAATCCTAAAACCATACAATGTTATCTATTAACTCTATCAGGAGATGTGGTGCTCTTACTTCTAAGAAGATACTTTAAGAAATGAATCGACACAGAAAGCGGTGTTAAAACGTGTATATTCACTTTAATGCATTAGAGCTATGAAGAATTGTAATTACCGCTGATCAGGGTTATTTATTCAAGTAGAATAATGCCCTCCATAACTGCATTATATAGCGCTTTGCTCGGGACCCCAGCACTGCTCCTGACATCACTATCCATATTTGGTCGGTGACTTCAGGGGTTTCTGGGTATTATCTGCTCGGCAACTCCAGCGATAGGAAACCCCTGAAGTCACTGACCAAATATGGACAGTGATGTTGGGAACAGTGCTGGAGTCCTGAGTAAAGCGCTAACTGATGCTCTGCTCGGGGACTCCTGCAATAGGAAATGTGACAGCCCCTTGCGGTCATGTGCTTGATAACACGCTGACACGAGCAGCACAGGAAACAAGCCCTCAGTCACGTGGGAGCCGTGTCGGTGTGACCTCAATATTGGAAAAGCTACAGGACTTCCAGGAACAATTCATCAGGTTTGAACTGCACGCTTTATTACCGAGTTTTAAATGAAAATATATTAGTAAGTGACTTCTTTTCACATCAAAATATTAATGCAATGCAGTTTTTGGCCCACGGATAGCCTCTATAATTAATGCTGACTTATAATTTTCCGGATCTGTAGAAATCGACGTGTACTAATACTAAGGTCTCATTTGTCAATGTCATGTTCTATTCCGTTGGCCGTTTATCTTGTACAGATGCACCTGCTCTCTTTCTCAGCACGTCTCCCCTGAAAAATCATGGAGGGTGCAAACAAATGTCTGATATTCAGCAGTGAAATTGTTCACCCATCAACTGCTGTTATTTCTGCGACATAAAGTGTTAAAAACAGAAGGTTAAACATTTGTTCTTGTATTTACAGTACGCTGTGCGCCTGCACGGTCTGTAATGGCCTTTTGTGGCTCTAAGGTCTGGCCTGTGCATATAGTATGCTTGTTTTAGTTTATGGGTGGTACCTTTTCAAATAATTGTATGCGTTTTAAGTTCTATATATATATATATATATATATATATATATAATGTTAAATGCTTAGTACTGGAAAACACCGGTTTTATATGCTCTAGCAGAGTCGCATTTGTGTGTATATCTGTTTAATATTATTCATTCTGCTATATTCCGCCGATGACTGAGTGAAAGTGTTGTCAAATGTTTTTTCTTGGCCATTCAGCAACATGCCTATCCTGCTGATGAACTTATGCCTTTGACCTGTCGTGGCAGAATACGTGGCCAGGAACCCAGCAGAGGAGATGTGGATGATGCATTGGGAAAGTAAGTTCTTGATCATATTAAATATCAATAAATGTTTTTTTTTAAGGAGCTTAAAACTTAAGCTCTATGGAATAATTTTATTATAAAACATTGTGTTCTTAAAGAAACATAAATTTTGCCAAAATGTAAAAGTTAATGTTGATTAACTTTCCAAATAATTTGCTTTATTGAATCCTCATCTGCAACAGCAGTGAGAATCTTGCTTGCTTGGTCGTGGCTATAACTTAGAGGACCTGTCACCAGGTCCCAACATCTAATTTACATATATTACCTTTACCTCACTCTCTCCCTGTTTCCAGCGGTGTCTTTTTGTTCTGCTCCCCCCTGTTCCTGAGTAATGATTCTCTGTACTTTAGGGGCCCGATATGGTAATTCACTGTAGTTAGCCAACTGAGCGTGAACTACAGTGAATTTCCCTTGGTGGAGCCATCTTCACTGTCCAATCAGCGCCAGGCAGCTTATGACAAATGTGTTTGAAGATAAAATTCTCATGGTGCCACATGCTACACCCCTAAATATAATCGTGCCACACACTGCACCTCTAATTATAATAGCGCCATACAATGTCCTTGATTATAATAGCACTGTGTAATGCCCCCCATAGGGCCCCTTTCGACAGTGGCCCCCTGTCGACTGTGGCCCCACACATGGCCCCCCCCTGTCGACCGTGGCACTAACACTTTTTTAAGAGGAAAAAAAAAACATTACATACTTACCTGATCCTGTTCCGTCGTCCTGCAATGAAGGCCTGCTCTCTTCTGAGCAGGTCTGCTGGGGCTGAACAACACAAGCGGCGTAATACCTTGACCTGCTATTCAGCGACGCAATGACGTCATCACGCCACTTGCTTCATTGAAGGGAGCTGAATAGCAGGGCATGGAACGCAGCGCTTATGCATGTAATTGTATCTGCGTCCTATAGACGCAGATAAAATTACAGTGCAGGAGGGGGTTGCTGTAGCTGTTTCCGCCCCCTCTGAGAGGCAGCAGGCTTCCGCCTGAGGCAAGAAACTCATCTCGCCTCGCGGACGGTGCGGCCCTGAACATAGTAACACAATAAAACTATCTTTCCTATACTATATATGTTGTAGATATATTATATATAAGTTGTGTGGAACATTCTCTTTTATATACCCCTTCAAAATTATAGGTAAGAGATTACTTACTACTACCGATACTGGTATTTATTAGACCACAAATACCCAGATTTTCCTTCTACTTCCCCTTCCTTATATTGTTAAATAGGATTACTTTTAAGTTTCTTTACTTTATCATCTCATGCTAGTCTTCCCGTTCTACACAATAATTCCCATTGTACGCTAAAACCTCTCCCCTCCTTACCAGCTGGTGTTATAACCAATTCCTCATTCTTATTAATAGCAGTTCCAAGTAGTGTCAGTGAATGCAACCTGTGCAGTATTAGGTCACTGTTACTATGGACTATTCGTGTTTCGTTTTTAATTATTTTTAGGGGTATTATTGTGGGGAAAAAAGTCAGTGTTAAGCTAGTTTCCCATCTGTTTTGGGTCTTTCCTTTTCGGGTTCTGTCACTTTTGACACCAAGAATAGAGGAAGATGCAGCAAAATTCTTCGATTTAAAAAGCTCGGAAAACCCCCTGATGGACCCCATTATAAGTCAGTCATGATGGATCCGGCAAAGCATCATGACTTCTGTTATACAGATAAGCCATGATACCAGTGTAAACTTAGTCTTAGCTGGCATTGTATTTCAGATATGGACGTTATAAAGGGTTCTGAACAGCAATGGTATTCAAGCCTTGAAGTGAACAACCCCAGTCTTTACAGATCTACCCAGCTGTCCATTACTGCAGTAATCCATTAGGAAAAGGCCAATAAGTTTTGTGTCTTCAGGGGAAAAAAAAAGTCTATCCAAACTACTGTTATAGTATTGAAATTACCATCAGACGATTCGGTTTACGTAGAATTACCAGTTATTTACAGCTGATGCTAAATATGCATAAGGTTAAGTTCACATCTGCGTTGGAGGCTCCATCAGATTCTGTAAAAATAGCTCTGCGTTCTGTGCTATTTTTTAAATTAAAATCATGGAAACCTGACGGAATCCATTAACATCAATGGGTTCTGTCATCCACCGTTAATGTCCGTCATGGATCTGGCACTCGTTTTTGTCGTTCTTCTCCTATGAAGAAACAGAGCAATGGAAATTAAAAACTGTGATGTTAACCAAACTGTCAAATCCGGCACTGCATGTTTACCTGGCAGATGTTTTTAACGTGAGCATATTGTGTTACTAAGGATCTGTTCACATCTCCATCGGAGGATCTGTTAGTGCATACTGCGCTATATAAGACGATGGAAACTCCACAGAACCTGTCAGTCAATGCGTTCCTCCGGGCTCCGTTGGTGTCGGTCATGTGCCGGATCTGGCACTTCTGTTTTCTTTGCTGTTCTGCACCTATCGCATCGCAGGACAAAAGAAACAGGAACGCAGGTGTGAACCCAGCCTTAGATGTAAACCTACGCCATGGTCATCTGTTCAACTTTTATCTTTACAGTTCAGTATTAACTTAGTGCCTGATACCACTGATGCTAGTGCCATATGTCTTGCAGAATAACCCCTCTCAAAACACAAAATTGTTAGGTTTACATACACAAACTTACCCCTAATGCAGAAGTCACACTCACTGCAGCCCATCAAAGGGATTTTAGACGAAGGAGTTTAGAACATTTTCTTTTTTCACAAACTCCATGTAAAAAAAAACATTCATAGAAAACTCTCACTTCCAAGACGATAGCCCTTTTCCGGGTCTTTGAATTTGGCACCAGGGCGCATTCGTTCCATATTCCATCTCATTGATCTGTCCTTCCAAATGATTCAGCCTTGTAAATGATTTCCAGAGAAATATCCCTCTGTTCAGTCCCTATTTTAGTATATCTTTAGGCTTTTACCTCCCTAGCTGATATTAGACTATCTGAATATGTCTGTTATTGGTCCTCTACTCGGTTGTGAATACACACTTGTGTCCACCTATTGAACATTGTTCAATTATTTTCCTCTGTATTTTCATTCATATTTATTGTAGCTGCGTGAAAACATCATATGGTCTCTTTTGGTATTTTATGCTATATAATAATGCAATTGAAAAATATATATTTTTTTTATCTTTCTTTTTAGGTTTTCTTTAACATTAATTGATACACTGGATACGTTGGTGGTAAGCATCTGTTTATCAAATTTTTTAACATTTTACTGCAATTTGCACGTTTTTGGCAATTTCTAAATTGTGCATAGTTACACACACAGCAGCTTTATGCCTCATGCACACGACAGTGTGTGCCGGCCGGGTCCCGTCAGTGATCCGTGGAAAGCTGGGACGTGATCTGAAAGTCGGGTCTGATTCACTCGATAAAGTGAATGGGTCTGTGAAAACTATCGGTTGCCACTTGGATGTCGTGAAAAACAGCCTGAGTGGCACTCAGTCGTGTGCCATGGACTCTTTTAATTTATAGCTAAACTGCAAAAGAGTTGATGAAATCTAGTGTAAGCTCCAACATACTTCAGTGTTTCATTTGATCTAAACCTCCATGTGATCCAACCATGCCAAATTATTGTTAAATTTCTATTTCCAACTCGCTGCACATGTTAGGCTGTGTTCACATCTGCATTGCTTTCCATTGAGGAGTTCTGTCTGAGCTTTCAAAAACCTTAGCTTTCGTTTGCATCTAGGGATGCATGATGCATCGAAACTTCGATACTGTTTCGATACTGTGCATCCCCAAACGGTTCGCTACCATTGTTTCATGTATTTTGATACTAAGCTGTGCGGCCGCACAGCTTAGCGTTGTAACACATGAATGTATGATAGCGGGGCTGCGGCTGTGTGATACAGTCATTGCCCCACTCCTGAGTCCTGACAAGTGCACGCCATCAGGATGATGCGATGCGGCCAGCGCTGCACTAATGAGCGGTGGCACTGAAGACCGAAAATAGCGGGCGCACTACAAAACACCCCCGTGTTCTGTCTTCAGTGCCTTAACCGCCACTTATTACTGCATCGCCGGCCGCATCACCTCATGCTGACCGCACGCGCACTTGTTTTCAGGAGCGGGGCAATGGTTGTATTACACAGCCGGAGCCCCGCTCTATAACGTCGGAGATCAGAGAAACCGCTCATCTCCACCGCTATTCCTGTGAATGCTGTGATCAAAGCTGACTGCAGTAATCATGAGAAAGGGGGATGCCCTTGGATCGCGTCACAGGGAATTCCTGTGACGCGATCGAGGTCCATACCATATATGGGAAGACAGCCCAGGGTCTATTGAAGGACCCCAGGGCTGTCTTACCATATTTCCTGTTCTAGAATACCAAGGTATGTCCTAACAACTGCCTGTGTACTATACGTACACAGGCTAATGTACTGGCATATATCTGATATATGCCAGTACATTAAAGTTTAAAAATAAAGTAAAAACAAAGTAATATTAAATTTTAAAAAATACACATACACCTTTTTTTTTTTTTTTACAATAAACATTAAAGAGACTCTGTCACCACATTATAAGTGCCCTATCTCCTACATAAGGAGATGGGCGCTGTAATGTAGGTGACAGTAATGCTTTTTATTTAAAAAAACGATCTTTTTTCACAAAGGTAGGAGCGATTTAAGTTTATGCTAATGAGCTTTCTTAATGCCCAAGTGGGCGTACTTTTACTTTCGACCAAGTGGGCATTGTACAGAGGAGTGCATGACGCTGACCAATCGGCATCATGCACTCCTCTCCATTCATTTACACTGCACTAGCGATATAGATATATCGCTATGTGCAGCCTCATACACAAGCCCTAACATTACTACAGTGTCCTGATAATGAATACACATGAAATCCAGCCTGGACGTCATGTGTACTCAGAATCCTGACACTTCGGACTCTTTTTTGTGAGATTCCAGCATCGGATACGAAATCTCGCGAGATCTCGGAGCTAAACGAGATTTGGTTTCACTTGCCGGAATCTCACAAAAAAAAGATTCAGAAGTGTGAGGATTCTGAGTACACATGACGTCCAGGCTGGATTTCATGTGTATTCATTATCAGGACACTGTAGTAATGTTAGGGCTTGTGTATGAGGCTGCACATAGCGATATATCTATATCGCTAGTGCAGTGTAAATGAATGGAGAGGAGTGCATGATGCCGATTGGTCAGCGTCATGCACTCCTCTGTACAATGCCCACTTGGTCGAAAGTAAAAGTACGCCCACTTGGGCATTAAGAAAGCTCATTAGCATAAACTTAAATCGCTCCTAACGTTGTGAAAAAAGATCGTTTTTTAAATAAAAAGCATTACTGTCACCTACATTACAGCGCCCATCTCTTTATATAGGAGATAGGGCACTTATAATGTGGTGACAGAGTCTCTTTAACATAAGTGTCAATACATAAAACACACATATTCGGTATTGGCGCGGCCGTAATAACCTGCACAACTATTTTTTTGCGTCATTTATGATGTGTACGCTGTAAAAAAAATAAAAGAAAAACTGCTTTCACTTATTAATGTGGGGCACTAGGTGTGATTAATTAAACCTCCATGTGCCTCACATTAATAGTAATTAACCCCATCATGTACCTCACACATTAACCCATTATGACTGAGAAACATGATGGGGTTAATTACTATTAATGTGAGGCACAATTCATCATCACACCTCGCGCCTTATATCACAAAATGGAAGAACTTTTTTTTTTTATTACTGTTGGCAAAGTATCGTTTTGGTATCGAAATCGCAATACTACACGAAGTATCGGTATCTAAGTCCAAATTCTGATATCGTGACATCCCTATTTGCATCACCATTGATCTCAAACCTTTCACAACGGTGACAAACGGAAACCATTAGCAAAGTTTGAGTCACCATTGAAATCAATGGTGATGCAGACGGAAGCTAAGGTTTCCGCTTGCCTTTCGGTTGAGGTGTTACCCCTACAGAAAGCTCTGACGGAACCCCTCAACGGAAAGCAACACTGATGTGAACAGGCCCTTAACGACCTGTCACGTACTGGTACGTGACAGCCGTTAAGGGATAGTATGGAGCGGGCTCACGGGTTGAGCTCGCTCCATACTCAGCGGGTGTCGGCTGTGTTATACAGCCAACACCTCACTGCAACGGGCGGAATCAAAGATCACTTTGATTCCGCCCGTTTAACACCTTAAATGCCGCAATTCAATTTTAGATACGGGGCGCCCCATCTAACCCGTCATTGCGCCCCCCCATGACACGGTCGGCCGGGGAAAATGGTTGTCATGGCAGCCTGGGGGCCTAATGAAGGCCCCGTAGTCTGCCATTTTTGTACTCCTTTGAAGCCCTGCCTCCAGCAGACTGTCAGAATCACAATATACTGCAATACATTAGTAGTGCAGTATATCATGCAAGCGATCCAATGATCGCTGGTTCAAGTCCCCTAGGTGAACTAATAAAAAAAAGGAAAAAAGTTCAAATTAAAAACAAAAACCCCTCTTGCCGTTTTTCCCCTAAAGCAATGTTAAAAAAATAAAAGTTAACATAACTGGTATCGCTGCGTCCGTAAAAGTCCAAACTATCACAATATAGCGTTGTTTAACCCGCTCGGAGAACGCCGCAAAAAAATAAAAACCTATATAAGACATGCAAATTGCTGTTTTTGGTCACCTTAGCTCTCCAAAAAAAAAAATGGAATAAAAAGTGATCAAAAAGTCACGTGTACCCCAAAATGTTATCAGCGAAAACTACAGCTCGCCCCGCAAAATTTTAGCCCTCACATCGCTAAATTGATGGAAAAATGAAATGGTTATGCCTCTCAGAATATGGCGACACAAAAGATTTTTTTAATTTAAATAAAATAGTTTTATTTTGTAAAATTGGTAAAACATGAAACAAAACATAAATTTGGTATCGCCGTGTTTTTTTGCCCAGATCACCCCCACAAATATTTTTTTTTTTCAGCTTCCCAGTACATTATGCAGTACAATAAATGGTGCCATAAAAAACTAAAACTTGTTCTGAAAAAAACAAGCCCTCATATGGCTATGTCGACTAAGAAATATAAAAGTTATGGCTTTTGGAAGGCAGGGAGGAAAAAATGATAAAAGTCGAATTGGCCGTGTTCTTAAGGGGTTAAAGGCTATGTAAACCTTTGAAACCCGCGGATCTGACAGGTTCATTGTTGGCGGGTCTCTTACATGCGGGATGCACCTGTATTCTATTACATCTAAGTTCATAACTTAGATGTGATAGTTTACAGATGGATCCTGCATGTCCGAGACACGTAGTACCCGCTGAAGCAGTCAGTCCCGTTGACCTGACGGATTCAGCGAATAGCACTAGATACAGCTGCTCTGTATAGAGAATACAGAGCAGCTGTATCTAAAAAAAAGTTAACATAAGTTACATGAAACAAACTGATACACCCTTTTTATTAAAACAAATTTTTTTTTGCCTTTTTAAAGGTGTACATAGCCTTTAAATAGCTTGTATATTGTCTAATGATTTAAGAGATGGCTACATCCCTATGCACCTGTTTGATGCTTTCCATTGGCTTTTATGCTGAGTAAGTGAGGCTGCTGACACACATCCTCTGAAAGTGGGACTGACCAGGTATTCCTGAAAGTAATGGGCGATAAGCAGCGCTTCTATGAGAGACTCCCCTTATTACAGACTGATGATAGCATTTATTTTATTTGCAGGTCCTAAACAGAACTCAGGAATTTGAAGATGCCGTCAGAAAAGTCATAAATGATGTCAACTTGGACAATGACATTGTGGTCTCTGTATTTGAGACAAACATTCGAGTGTTGGGGTCAGTGCACATAGGAATCTTATTTGTATATACATTGGTAGTTTTTGTTTTGTTGGATTAAACAATATGCAATTGTATGGAAAATCAATGTTTAAGGTCTTTCCACGTTTCTCAGGGGACTTCTTGGGGGACACTCGGTTGCGATCATGCTGAAAGAAAAGGGAGATGAGATGTTGTGGTACAATGACGAACTGTTACATATGGCGAAAGAGCTCGGCTACAAACTGCTCCCGGCTTTTAACACTACAAGTGGCCTTCCTTATCCAAGAGTAAGTTAAAGCATCCAGAGCCTGGTAACCGTGAGATAATATCACAGTAATGTTTGATGTAGCATAGCACAGTAATGTAAACCTTTTGAAGAATTTTTTTTGGAACCAAAGAAAAAATAAAAAAAAGTATTATAGTGTATAATTGGTTTTTATTTAAAAAAAAGTTTCGTTTTTGAGATGCAGCTTCTTGGATACATAGAAGCTGTATCTTGCACTGAATCCGTCAGGTCAGCGGGACTGCCGGCTTTCGTAACAGTACATCCTGCGTGTCCTTGACATGCAGGATCCAGCTGTTATTGATCACATCTAAGTTATGAACGCGCAGAACCCACTGTGACTAAAGCCGTCAGTTCCGCTGACCTGACACACTGCACATGACAGAAATCTGAAGGGGACATGTTCTTAGAATCTCTCCTAAGGCCTTGAGCCTGTTCTTTCAAGCTCTCGTATGTCTGCCTAAGGCCATGTTCACAGAGGACGGATACGCTGCGTAAAAGTACACAGCGTACCCGTCCTGGAACCAGCTCGGAATTCTGCCCGAAGAACCACACCAAATTGTGGTACAGATTTTAGCCGGAATGCCCGCTGCAAAATTACTGGTTGAAAACCAAAAAAAAGGTCTCCGATGTCATAGCGACTTTCTTCTGTTCTCGTTCGGGCCGGCCTCCTGCGATGACGCTGGAGCTCACATGATGGCTGCAGCTTGTGATAGGCTGTACCAGTCACATGGGATGAAACTTCATCCCTGGAGGCCAGACTGCACGGAGAACAGAAGAAAGCGTTACTATGACCTCGCCCGTGTGGTAAGTATAAACCTTTTTTATTAATTTTAAACCAAAAAAAGCTTTTCTGCTGCAAACATCACAACATTTGCGGGGGAAACCTGCAACAATTGCAGCGATTCCGCAGCATAAATTGTCAGTTTATGATGCGGATTAAAACAACGCACCGCAGGTAGATTTTATAAATCGTTTTTCGGCTGATTTGTTTTTTTTACGAAGCGTGTGGATGAGATTTGCTGCTGCTACTGTACTATGCTGCAGATTTTACACAATGAAATCCGTTGCAGAAAATCTGCAGTGTTTACGCTATGTGTGAACATACCCTTATGGTAAAATATATTTAAAAAAAAAATAAACTGTTTTCAGGTTATCAATGTGTACTTTTTTTTTTTTTTTTTCTATCACCGCTTCCCTGTCAGCAGCCATAGGCTACATGCACACGTTACGGAATTTGATGCACAAAATCCGCCGAAAAAACGCTGGTAATATCCGCACTCAATATTGCGGTTTCTTTGTGTTTTTCGGTGCGGGTTTTACATTTTGATACGGAAACAGGTGCAAATTCTAGTACTGTATATAAAGTTCATGATTTTAGCAAAAGGATTATACATTTATTTTTATTAATTTTGTTCTCGACTTCAGGTCAATCTGAAGTTTGGAGTCAGAAGGCCCGAGGCTCGGACAGGTACTGAGACAGACACATGTACAGCCTGTGCTGGGACCCTTATCTTAGAGTTTGCCGCGCTCAGCCGTTTTACTGGAATAGCGATATTTGAGGTTGGTCCATGCAGCATTTGTTTCCTTGCGCTTTTTATAAAAATATTTCTTGCATTATGAAACCTCTACTTCTGGATAGCTGATGTGAAGTTTGCATTTACCTGCTTTTCCATTAGAACAGATTTTCTGAGATCTAAGTCGTGAAACTCCTACCAAATCTAGACAAAACGCATGCCAAGCTAAGGATAAAATATAGATATATGATATCCTGCATGCTGTCAGAGGGGCAAGGGGTGTTCAGGAAGAATACTCCTTATGGCTACCATGTAAACGTAAATAAAGCCATGCCATAATATATGGACGGTAACCTAGACACTGAGTGATTAATTCAACTTTACAACATAACTGTGACTGAAGCAACTTCTTTAAGGGAGTTGTCCACTACCGGACAACTGATGACCACCAAAGAGGTCATCAGTCTATGATCTGTGGGGGTCCGACAACTGGACCTCACGCCGATCAGCTGTTCCTGGCTGCTTGCGGTCACCGGATGTCATTGCACAGCATACAATGTATGTGGGAGAAAGCAGTTGGATCCGTACACTGCATAGCGGCCGTGCTGCCGCTCTGCTCCAATTCACTTGAATAGGAGCAGAGCTGTAGTACTGCAGCTCGGTCGCTTTTCCGTGACCGGAGTCATTTGCTTTTGGCATGATGTCCTGTGCCCAGAGGCAGCCGGAGCAGATGATTGATGCGGGGTCCGGGTGTTAAACCCCCACAGATCAGATAATGATGACCAATCCGGTAGTCATCAGTTGTCCGGAAGTGGACAACCCCCTTAAAGTAGAAAACTTCACAATGCAGTCTGTGAAGTAGAAATCTGAAAATTAAAAAAAAAAAATTCTGGTACCAGGTACCATTGCGCTATGTCAACCCTTCCAAATATTGTACCTAATGTGTACATAAGATAACGTTTCAACAAAAGACATTGGGGCAGATTTATTTAACCTGTCTAAAAGGCAAGCTGTCCTTGTAGCCCATAGCAACCAATCAAAGCTCAGCCTTACATTTTTTTAAACTAGTCTGGAAAAATAAAACCAGCCCTGTGATTGGTTGCTATGGGCACCAAAGCCAGTTTTACTCCTAGACCATTTTGATAAGTCTGCCCCACTGTTAATCCTTAGAATTTCTTGGAGTATCTAGATGCCTGGAGAGTGCTTAGTTGTTAAAATAACAAGTGCATTCCTTCAGCAGTTATGACCATAGGCGTGACTGGATCTGTTGTTTACCTGAGCTGTCCTAATGACACACAAGAGCGAAATGGGACATCTCTCTTCTGCTTCCTGAATAGCATGTGTTATATATGATCTTCCTGTTGCTTTTAATTCCATACATCTGCTTTAACCCCTTCCCGACATCCGCCATATATATATGTCCGCTGCACAACTTCACTGGAACGAGCAGGATCCCGCTTGTTTAACCCCTTAATGTCGCGGTCAATAGCCACCGCAGTATCTAAGTGGTTAGAATGAGAGAGGCCCCCTCCCCCACCGTTCCGTACCCTCCCACGACGCAATCGCAGGGTGCTGATAGTTGTCATGGCAGCCTGGGGGTCTGTGTGATTCTATTAAGCCCTTAATAAGAGCCTGTAGAAATTGTGTGTATGTGTGTGTATATATGTCTTTGTGATCCTATTAAGCCCTTAAGAGCCTGTAGAATTTGTGTATAGGTATGTGTGTATGTATGTATGTATGTATGTATGTGTGACTAATGACTGTGGAGGGAAGCAATCCATTTTAAATTAAAGGGGTTTTTGCATCTGAGGCATTTATGACATATCCACCGGATTTGTCATAAATGTCAGATGATGTGGGTTCCACCTCTGGGACCCGCACCTATCTTTATAAGAGGGCCCCATAAACCCTGTTCTACTGCTCTGTTGGGGTTGAAGCAGGAGATTTCCATTCATGAATTAAGGAAACACAGTAGCTTGCATGCTGCGCTGCTTCCGTAACTGCCATTCACTACTATGGGAGTTATGGAAGCAGCGAAGCGCGCGAGCTACTCTGTTTCCGTAATTCATTTTCAGCTACACCGAGCAGTAGGATGGGATTTAGGGGACCCAGTTCTAGTGATAGGTGCAGGTCCCAGAGGTGGGACCCGCATCGATCTGACATTTATGACATATCCTGTGGATATCCAAAAAATTCAATATTTGAAGCAGCACAAATCCCGTTATCAGGAGCGGTGTCACGCTGTAGGATCAGACAAACCCAGTCTGACATAATGTAATCCTCAGAAAAAGCGTGGTGAACAGCAGCACACGTCTCCCAAGTTTCAATCAATAAGTTATTTTATTGGTCAAACATCCAGTAAAAAAATGACAAAGTTTAGACCCGTGACAAGTGGAGGGTCTTTCTCAAGCCTAGGCTTATAAAAAATCACTTGTTCATAGCAATCATTACATGTGAAAAATAATCTAAACTAAGAGCTGTATATGTGGATTTATTGTGATTAACATATCGGAATTCTGCAGCACTAAATTCCTTGTGACTTTTATGTATTTATTTTCCAACAGGAACATGCACGAAAGGCCCTAGATTTTATCTGGGAGAAGAGGCAGCGCAGTAGTAATTTGGTGGGTGTAACAATAAATATTCATACAGGAGATTGGGTGCGCAAAGGTAAATATGAAATCCAGCACGTTCCAGATAAAACGCCGGTAAAGGTCAAATGACATTTTATTCCTTGCATTAGTGGAGATAAGATTTAGAAGTAAGAAAATTTTCCCTTAAGACTTGACAATTCAAAAAAGTTCAAAATATGAGGATAGTCTAAAAGGACGAGTGAAAAAGAGACCTGTCATGGTTATATAGTATTTAAATGCCACTAAAAAAATGTTTTTTTATTTTACAAAAAAACTAATCATAAATCCACATAGTACACTGCTCTTTCTTTTCAATTTTTATGATAAGGCCTAGTTCACACAGTTTTTTGGTGCTATTTTTGACGCAGAAACCGTGCCAAATCGACTCCCATTGATTTCAGTGGGAGGCAGAGGCGTTTTTTCTTTTTTCCGCGAGCGGGGAAAAAGAATGGATGTGGCTTTCTTCCCGCGGTTCCATCTCTGACCTCCCATTGAAATCAATAGGGGGCAGAGAAGGCTTTTTCGCTGCGTTTTTGCCCGCGGCCATTGACCGGAGAGATAGTGCATGTGAAAATCAGATTTTTCTGCCTGCAAAAAACTCTGTGTGAACATACCCTAAGAGTTTAATATGCATTATAGCGATTATCCTGTGGGATAGTCACATTACAGATCATGTCAGGGAAGTAGTTATATACAGCCTTGGTATTCTTATATCAATTGTCTTGCACCAGCAGCTAAAAACCACCAGTATAGATGTCGCCATGACTTCTGATTACTGCTTCCCTACATGAACACTATGGGCGAATCCTTAGTCTGAGATTCTCGCCTTGACTTTGCTGCTCTAGATGTCAGCCTAGTCATTCATGTGAAGCGAGCAGACGGTGATGACGTCACTCACCAGTATCTGCCTACCACTACACTCCGCATTGGTGGGCAAGGAAAACGGTGCAAAGCCTAGGCAAGAATTTATTTTATTTTTAATCCCACACTGTTTTATTTCAATATTTTTTTTATGTATTTATATTTAGTAATACCTTTTTGTCTTTTTACACTGAAGAGTGGTTCTCTCATATTCAAGAGACATGGCCATCTTACCTCCTCGCATTCATGAACGTTCTTCTAAAAAAAAGTGCGTTCTTTCCCAGTCTATAGGGACTGAGATGCACTAAAGAAATTGGGCAGATCAGTTGCTGCTTCTGCAGAGCCTGCCTAGTGTTAATGTATTAAGAATGGTGACCCGGCCCTTTATAATACTATTGCTGATATTTATTCAAACAAATATCAAACCCAATATTGGGGTGTTGTAAACCACTGATTATTAAAGTTAATTGATATCACCCGTCAACCTTTTATAATTCCATTTATGATGGCCTGTAAACTGCAAATGACACATGGACTGCTGGCTGTGACAAAACAGTCTGCTGATTGGCTGGGAAAAGCCTGCACTCTGCGGATTGGCTGGAAACTGAGGATTTGACGTTTTCCTTGCAGCGCTTGTGTATCAGAACGCTCCTGCTACTAGAGGGAGAGATCCTATTGTGTTCTCCCCATATCGTTTTATTGCCACGTGTAAAGGCATCAATGGTTTATAAGAGGTTGTCTTCTCTTCCTAAGAGCAGGATTTCTAGTTTTTTACTTTTTATTTACTTATGTACTTTCATTATGTCGCCACAACCCTGTTTTCCTGTACCTTTATTAAGATGTATTTTCATTTTTAAGACAGTGGAGTTGGTGCAGGAATAGATTCCTACTATGAATATTTACTGAAGGCCTACGTGCTACTTGGTGATGACAACTATTTGGAAAGATTTAATACAGTAGGTGGCTGATGGTTATTTCTGTAGTGTACTTTAAAGTGTAAAATTAGTATGTAGGCGCTCCTCTGGGTGTTATTGGTAATGAATCCTACTAATAGTTAATATAGCTTTCAGTGAATCGCATTATAAAACCTTTCAATTTACTGCAATTTTTACTAAACGCTCTGAAACTTTTCACACTATCCGCACTTACTTTCTTTATGCCACTTGTGTTGAAAAGTAGTGTATGCTCCTTAAAGAGGCTCTGTCACCAGATTATCAAATCCCTATTGCATGTGATTGGCGCTGCAATGTAGATAACAGTAACGTTTTTTTTTAAACGATCATTTTTGGCCAAGTTATGAGCAATTTTATATTTATGCAAATGAGCCTTTCTAATGGACAACTGGGCGTGTTTTCTCTTATTTCCAACTGGGCATGTATTGTGTTTGTAACATCTGGGCGTGTTTACTTGTTTTACTAGCTGGGCGTTGTGAATAGAAGTGTATGATGCTGACAAACACTTCTATTCACAACGCCCAGCTAGTAAAACTAGTAAACACGCCCAGATGTTACAAACACAATACATGCCCAGTTGGAAATAAGAGAAAACACGCCCAGTTGTCCATTAGAAAGGCTCATTTGCATAAATATAAAATTGCTCATAACTTAGCCAAAAATGATCGTTTTAAAAAAACAAAAAAAAAACGTTACTGTTCTCTACATTGCAGCGCCGATCTCCTGCAATAGGAGATAGGGATTTGATAATCTGGTGACAGAGCCTCTTTAAAGAGGATCTGTCACTAGTTTAGTAATGCCCTATCTCCTAGCTAATCTGATAGGCGCGGTCACACTGATAAGGATAGTGAAATTGTGTCCCAAGCTTCTCGTTCAAATCAAAGGGAAAGCGCCCCACTAGTACATACAATTTTTTGGTTTTTTTTATGCAATCGTATTTAAAAAAACACATCACGTGGAAATTCTTTGGCGCATCAAATGTGCCAAAAACACACCGATTGTTCCCATAGTCAATGGGAGTTCTAATTACGTGCAGAAATCACGTACAAAACGTGTCAAAAACGCATGTTTAAAAAGCATGTTACAAAAACGCTAGCGTATTTGATATGTTCATAAGTCATATTTTTTGAGTGCCGTATGAGCGTGCCCTAAGACTTTTTTTTTTTTATTTTATTTTTTTTTCCACCAAGGATACAGTTTGACTCTTCTGTGCAAAAATGTCTTGTTGGGGGGCAAACAATTGAATTTATGGGCTGGTAAATTTGGCAACAGATTTACAATTAGATTCCTGGTCTAAAATAAATTCTCTGTACAATCAAAGCCTAATAGTACCTAAAAACCTCCAAACTGCCACAACCAAGTTTAGATCACCGAAAATGAGGAAAAAAAAGTTTTACAATTAATTTCAGAATATTTGCGGTGTATGATATATATCCCTTACAACCAAAGTGAAGACATTGCAGACAGGCAGCAGCTCTAGACGGGTAAATACATTTATCTCTGATGGTCTAGGGTAGTGGCTAAGTCATTGTTTGATTCTCTGTAGGTCTAAGGTTGCAGAGGGTTTAAAACTTGGGGTCCAGCGATTTAGTCCCCTCCCCAGGCTTCAGTGATCTTTCCTGTCCTCGAGCAATGGGTCAGATTTATTCATTCTGTGTAATGCGCATTTGTGGCGCACACTGGCACATTTAGACCACACCCTTTCTGGTAAAACACACCCTTTCAGCTAAGCCACACCCCTTGCCGATCGAGTAGTAAACCTCTATTTTTGGCACGTTTAATTGATTTGACTAAAAAGATTTGCTACAAAAAGAAGGTGCAACTTAGGCCAGAATTCTGCCACAACACCAATAATAAATGTGCGCCAATGTGCCCATCTTTTTCAGCTGATTTGTCCTGTGCCTGCACCAGTGCAAGATGGCAAAGGGAGGACAGTGATTACCTGTGATTGGGCAGAGTGCCTCGTGATCTCTTTGCCTGACTACTGAGAAAATGGTCTGGGGGGAGAGTTAGCACCACTGGAGCCCCTTGTTTTAATTTTATTACATATAATTTTTAGCAAGATTATTTTCTCAAAGGGCGTCTTATAGTCTAAAAAATGTCAATTCCTTGTCTGCTGTTTAATCAGAATATTCACATATAAACCTAGCAATAAACAGTCTTTATTAATAAAAAAAACAAAAAACACTCGCCCACGCTATGTCAGCTGGAGATTGCATTTCATTTGACAACTCTGACAATTGAGACACAATCCTGGTGATTTCTTTCTAACCTTTTTCCACCATGAAGATGTTTAAACTTTGCTGACAAATTTTCTAGATGATCTGTCAGTTTTTATTTGGTCAGAAAATGTTTATTCTTAAAGAGGCCCTGTCATCTCTTCTAACATGTTCGTTTTAGTACAAAATTACATTTCCCATCAAATAACCATTCTTGAGCACCGTTTCTTGTTATTCCTCCATTCTATGAATGACTTGACAACTTGGCGTTATCCCTCTTATCAATGGGCACAGCGGGCACTGATTGGACAGTGTTAGTCTATGTAGGGGTAACTGGTCACCCCTACATAGACTGGTAACACCCATCTGTAATTTTATTCAGGAATTTCTTGGAGAAATAAGTGGAACAGCAAAATGCAGAGATCTAAGAAAAGTTGACCCAGAATTATTAATAATGGGGAATGCAAGTGTTTGCTAAAACATATCAGAGGAGATGACTGGTCCTCCTTAAGTACCCACACTGATCATAAATAGCATTAAACCCACCTGCCTAATATTTTGTAGCTCACCCCTTGTGCCACCAAAACAGTTCTTACCCATCGAGACATGGACTTCACAAGAAGGTGTCTTGTGGTATCCAAGACTTTAGTAGCAGATCCTTTTAAATCCGGTAAATTTTTAGGTGGGGCTTCTATGGATTCTGCTTTTTTTTCCAGCACATCCTGCAGATTCTCGATCAGATTGAGATCTGGGTTTTGGAGGCCAAGTCAACAACTTGAACTTTTTGAACATGTTTCTCAAACCATTCCTAAACGTTTTTTGCAGTGTGGCTGGGCGCATTATCCAGCTGAAAAGGGCCAATACCATTAGGGAATATCGTGGCCATTAAGGGGGGTACTTGGTCTGCAACAATGTTTAGGTAGCTGGTACGTGTCAAAGTAACTCTTACATAGATACCAGGACCCAAGACTTTCCTGCAAAACATTGCCCGGAGCACACACTGTTCCACCGGCTCCTGACCTTCCACATGATGTAAAAAAAAAAAACATGAATTTTCAGACCTGACCATTTTTTTCCATGGTTCAGTACTGATGCTCACATGCCCATTGTTAGCTTTTTTTTTTATTGTGGCTGCGCAGTTCCAAACTTCTACAGTAGCTCTTCTGTGGGATCGGATCAGACGGGCTAGCCTTCGCTCCCCATATGCATGACTGAGCCTTGGGTGTCCATGACTGTTGCCAGTTCACTGGTTGTGCTTCCGTGGACCACCCTTGGTAGGCACTAACCACTGCGTACTGGAAACTCTCCACAAGACCTGCCGTTTTGTAGATGCTCTGACCCTGGCGTCTAGCCATCACAATTTGGCCCTTGTCAAAGGTCACTCAGATCCTTACGCTTGCCCATTTTTCCAGCTTTCGACACATCAACTTCAAGAACGGACTGTTCACTTGCTGCCTTAAAATATCCCACCCCTTCAGAGGTGTCATTGTAACCAGATGATCATGGTTATTCACTTCACCTGTCAGTGGTTTTGATGTTCTGGGGTGATCGGCGTATGTGTCCTGTGTCTGCAGTTAAATGGTTACAGTAAAGTAAGTGCTAAGTGTTTTGTATTCACACTGTTGATCTGCTTTCTTCAATGTTTAGCATTATGATGCCATTATGCGCTATATAAGTCAGCCACCACTTCTACTTGATGTTCATATACACAAACCGATGCTGACAGCCCGAACGTGGATGGATTCTCTTCTTGCATTTTTCCCTGGTCTTCAGGTATGAATTGATACCCAAGGAAACCACTGTGCGAAATTCAGAACCCTTAGGCCTCATGCACACGACCGTAGCCATGTGCACGCCCGTGATTTTCAGGTCAGCCGGCAGCGGACTGTCAGCCGCAAGCTCATTATTTTCAATGAGCCCGGACCGCAGAAGATGGCCGTAATAAGACATGCCCGTTCTTTCTGCGGTGCGGGCTTCCGGGCCATGCACGGACCGTAAAAACGGTCGTGTGCATGGCCCCATAGAAATGAATGGGGCCGCAATTCTCCCGTGGATTTCCGGGGGAATTGCGGCCGCAAAAGCACGTTTGTGTGCATGGGGCCTTAGGCCTTAAGTACACGTCCGTGATATTCTTCAGTGTCCTATCCGTTTTTTCAACATATAGCACACTGACCCATTCGTTTCTATGGAGCCATGCACACATCCGTTTATTTTTTTCGTATCCGCAATTTATAGAACAGGGCATATTCCTGTCCGTTTTTGCAGATCAGTCTCGGCCATTCTATTCACTGGTCCGTTAAAACCACAGACTGCACACGGAAGTCATCCATGTGCGGTCTTTTTTTTTTTTTTGCGTATCGGTTATTTGGTGCAGATGTGTTATTTGGTGCAGAAAATCTGCATCACAACCGCAGGTAAAATACGCTCCTAATAGTGTGGGTTTTTTTTTTCTGCTTTCTAGGTACAGTTTTTATATTTTGAAGTGGAAATAGGTGCGGTTTTATGCTGCGCATATTGGTGCGTTTTTTTAATTTTTTTATTAACTTCTCAGATACTACTCACATATCGAAACGCAATATAAATTGACATGCTGCAGATTTTAAGATACACACCACAGGTCAATTTACGTGCGGAAAATCCCGCAACATGTAGAAGAGATTGTTTGTTTGAAATCTCATTTACTGTGCTGGTACTCTATTACGCGGCGAATTTGCTGCAGGGAAATATGTGCTGCAAATCCGCACATAATACGAGTTGTGTGCATTTGGCCTAAGGCTTCTAGTCACTTTTTTTTTTTTTTTTTTATACTTCGTGTAAAACAAAAAATATGGTTTTGTCTATTATATCTATATATTTTTGATTTATATAGTATTTTATCAAACTTTTATGATGTATTTAGTTTGAAGACCCTTCTTATAGTTATAAACTGGTTGAATTATTATTCTTACGGTTACATTACTTTCATCTGGGTAAATCTATGGCTGATTTCATCCACGTGGACCGGCAGGGATAGATATACATGTGGATATAATACCCTAACGTCCCACATGTAGATATTTGGCCACTTTGCAGGAGCCTTAAAGGGATCCTGTCATCAATATCTTACCTGTTAAACTCGCCTGATCCCTCAATGGCCGCAGCTGTCCAGAGTTCGTTCCTGTTCTCTTCTTTCCTGAAGTCCTCCTCTGTCAGTAAATATCGTCGTTTAAACTCTTCCCGCCTTTTATGGTAATTATTTTTCCCTCTGGGATGCAGCTTCTTAACCCCGCCCACCGTTGCCACCTGTCTGGCCCTGACTGGCTAAGGAGCTGTCAATCAAAAAGAAGGAGGTGGAGTCCACTCTGAGACGCTGGAGGAATGAAAATCTGACTCTTTTCAGATGAAGATTTGACTCTTTTCTGCTCATTTGCATACGGCGTGGGACCGCTGAAAAACTGAATACTAAAGCTACAGGGCTTACTTAGAACATATTTATAGCTTAGATGACAATGATTTTTCACCCACTTTCACCAGGTATTGCTGGCTTTATAGCTAAAATGCTGGTGACGGGTTCCCTTTAACCGACATCAACCTAATAATTGCCCTTATAAGTGCTCTATATATTTTAGCATTAGTAACACGGCACATCAGGGGAACACGGACATGTCCGGTTCAACAGCTGCATAAAAACGTCATTGTTCGTCTGGGCTATAAGGGCTGCCGACAGATCTCCGCTAGAAGGTGTTCTGTCCTCTGCCAATAGAAGAAATGGGGGAGTGTAAAAGAATAAGCACAGAATATATTTATTTTGCATAGATTACAGTGCATTTACGTTTTATTCTTTAGTGTCCTTGTTTTTTTTTTTTCAGTACAGGTTTCAGGATAAACAGTTTACGGTCACTATAAATAACTGGTCCAGGCTTTTTATGGGTCTCTGTTAGAGTTTACATTACCTTTTAAGTATTTAAATCCTAAGAAATACTGGATCTTTTAACTCTAGTGAGCCATCGTATTTCAGTTTTCATGCTACACTTTTATACTTTTTACTAGGTCCTGAAAGGAGACATAAGACCTGCTATAGAAACCCATGAAATGTTATATCAAGTCATAAAAAAACACAATTTCCTGCCGGAGGTAAGATGCTGTTTGCACATTGTTTTGACCATGAAATCCTTCTAGTTGAATGGAACCTTAGTCCAGGACGTAATGGAAATTTTGTTTGTGCGACTGAATTTTCACAATTTGTGGCACCTCCTGCTTCTGTGTATAAGACATTATTCTAATCGTAGCAGACTGGGTTCACACCTGTGTTTTGTCATTCCGTTGTTCTTCTCCGTCAGAGGAGCAGAACAAGGGAATAGCGGAAGCAACGGTTCCGTTGCACCAAGGACACCACCCGCAGTCGACTGAACCCATTGGTTTTAATGGGTTTTGTAAGGGTGTCCTTAGATTTACCAGACACAATAGCACAGCCGGATCTGCCCCTAACGGAGCTTCCGACTGAGATGTGAACAGAGCCATCCTGAACCCACAGACTGAGAGAAGACATACTTGACTTGGTGTTCACAAACCGTTATGGTGTCATATTATTGTTTGAAAAATGTTGGTAAGATGTTTAGCACGGAGTCTGTGCTCAGTCGTGCGGATTCTGCACTGAAATTCACAATGAAGTACAGTACATATGAATGGGCTTTTCAAAGTCGCAGCATGGACATTACATTACGTTGCATCTTTGTATTGCGAAGGGGGAAATCTGCAGTTCATCAAATAGCAAATATCTGAGATTCCTTACTGCCCTCCCAATGCGCTTGCTTTTATAAAGGTTTATGTACTTGGCCATTATAAATCTGTTTTTGTTTTTTATTTCAGATAATGTACTTGTAGTCCGTTGTTGATTTTTTGGTCCTTACAATCTGTTCTGATATTCTTGTATAATATGAATTTATTATAACCATAAGTCATTGTTTTTCTTTCTTTCTGTAATGAAAAAAATATAAAGCGAATAGTCGGCTACGATATATATATCAACTAAATGAGTACTAAAAAAAAAATATATGTATCTCAATATGTGTATATATGTGTATCTCAATATGTGTATATATTTTAGGCCTTCACAACCGACTTCAGAGTGCACTGGGCCCAGCATCCATTGAGACCAGAGTTTGCAGAAAGCACATACTTCCTGTATAAAGTAAGAACTTTTCTTTTACTATAGTGTTAAGCATATTGAGAATTTTGTGTATGGATTATTATTAGAATTATTTATTGATTTTTAAATTAAAGGCAACAAGTGATCCCTATTACTTAGAAGTGGGAAAAACAATCATTGAAAATTTGAACAAATATGCTCGTGTCCCATGTGGATTTGCAGCTGTTAAAGATGTGCGAACTGGAAGTCATGAAGACAGGTATCTATATTACACTGTAGAGTTTAATGTAAAGCATATTTATATTTTATGTCATTATCTGTAATCTAAATGTTGTTATAGTTCTTGCAATCCAGGACTCATCGTCCTCTAACAATCTAGAGTATCTGATCAACAGAAATTGTTGCAGGTGATATACAGGTCCTTCTCAATGAATTAGAATATCATCAAAAAGTTAATTTATTTCAGTGGTTCAATTCAAAAAGTGAAACTCATATTCTTTAGATTCATTACACACAGTGAAATATTTCCAGCAGTTTTTTCTTTTAATGTTGATGATTATGGCTAACAGTTAATGAAAATCCAAAATTTAGTTTTTCAGAAAATTAGACTATTGGGTAAAAGTTGAAGACTGTAGACTCATGGTGTCACACTCTAATCAGCTAATTACACAAAACACCTGCAAAGGTTTCCTAAGCCTTTAAATGGTCCAACAGTCTGGTTCAGTAGACTACACAATCATGGGGAAGACTGCTGACTTGACAGTTGTCCAGAAGACAGTCATTGACACCCTCCACAAGGAGGGTAAGCCACAAAAAGACATTGCCAAAGAAGCTGGCTGTTCCCAGAGTGCTGTATCCAAGCAGATTCATGGAAAGTTGAGAGGAAGGAAAAAGTATGGTAGAAAAAGGTGCAACAGGGATAACCGCAGCCTTGAAAGGATTGTCAAGAAAAGGCCATTCAAAATTCTGGGGGAGATTCACAAGGAGTGGACTGCGGCTGGAGCTAGTGCTTCAAGAGCAACCCCACACAGACGTATCCAGGACATTTGCGACAACGTCAGAAGCGTCTTACTTGGGCTAAGGAGAAAAAGCACTGGTCTGTTGCTCAGTGGTTCTAAGTCCAGTTTTCAGATGAAAGTAATTATTGCATTTCATTTGGAAATCAAGGTCCCAGAGTCTGGAGGAAGAGTGGAGAAGCATCAATCCAAGTTGCTTGCGGTCCAGTGTGAAGTTTCCACAGTCAGTGATGGTTTGGGGAGCCATGTCATCTGCTGGTGTTGGTCCACTGTGTTATATCAAGTCCAGAGTCAATGCAGCCGTCTACCAGGAAATTTTCCAGCACTTCATGCTTCCCTCTGCTGACAAGCTTTATGTAGATACTGATTTCATTTTCCAGCAGGACTTGGCACCTGCCCACACTGCCAAAAGTACCCATACCTGGTTTAATAACCACAGTATCACTGTGCTTGATTGGCCAGCAAACTCGCCTGACCTAAACCCCATAGAGAATCTATGGGGCATTGTCAAGAGGAAGATGAGAGACACCAGAGCCAACAATGCAGATGAGCAGAAGGCCGCTATCAAAGCAACCTGGGCTTCCATAACACCTCAGCAGTGCCACAGGCTGATCACCTCCATGCCACGCCGCATTGATGCAGTAATTCATGCAAAAGGAGCCCCGACCAAGTATTGAGTGCATATACTGGACATATTTTTCAGTAGGCCTACGTTTCGGTTTAAAAATCATTTTTGAAATTTGGCTTATCTAATTTTCTGAGATACATTTTGGGTTTTCCATAGCTGTTACCATAATCATCAACAGAAAAAAATGCTGGAAATAGATCACTCTGTGTGTAATGAATCTATATAATGAGTTTCACTTTTTGAATTGAATGACTGAAATAAATTAACTTTTTGATATTCTAAGTCATTGAGACCTGTACATGTTCCAGCAATACATGCAGGCTAAAAAAAGAAAAATTCTAAATATGCTACCTTCATTTAGATTTTTTAAATGGTCCTCCAGATTTTTATTTTTCCATGCCATCAGTGGCGGTGGAGCTGCTTTATTACTGCCCTGTATTCTCTGAATGCTGGTCTGGCAGTGAGCTGAGGTGACTGTTTTTTTTAGGGATACTTTTTAAAACAACCTCCTTTTTGCTTTGCAGCTTCAGGTTTGAGCGGCAGCATGTCAGATAATTTTAAAGTGTTCCTATCATTCCAGGTGAATTTTCAGATTAAACCATCAGTTGTATGCTCTTCAGTCATAAGAATATTTCTGACCACAATGTCACCTGTATGATGTTTTCCCCCTCTGCATCTCTAATTGTCAGTTTTTCATAAGCTCCGCTCCAAAAAAATCTCCTGATCAGTGTCTTGGTTGAGCTTCCCATGTGCCCCTAGCCTCAGTACTGTGATCAATCATCTGCTCCTGCAAGACACATGAAAAGTGTCTGCCTGTCTGCAATCCCCCTCACACACACCGGGAACGCGAACTATAACATAAGTTCAGCAGGAGAGAAGTGTGTGTATGGGCAGGCGCATTCTCTCCCCTCTCCCTGTCAAACGCTCTGCTCTTCTACACTGTGTAATATGAGACTGTGAACACTGAAGGCTTTCAAGCTTTATAGTTGACCTTGTTTTTCAGTGAGTGCAGAGTTTCTGAACAGTTATGGTATAAAGGCATCTGTTAAGCTGAGAGAGAAGATATTTTACGCTTTATCATCTTTGCATATACAATTGATTTACGGTAGAAAGATGTAAACGATAGGTGAATATACAACCTGTAATGTGCAGAAAATTTCCAGTCGAGTCACATTATTATGACCACCAGCTAATATCCAGAGTAACCGCCGTGTGCAGCACGGATAGCAGCTAGAAGTTGCTGGTAGGTTGTGTAGGGGTATCTGGAGCCATGCTGACTGCAGTGCATCCCACATTTGCTGTCTGGTGCGAGAGGTGGAGGATCAATAGAGCGAACAAGACGATCGAGGTGGTCCCATAGATGCTCAATTGGGTTCAAGTCTGGCGAATTAGGGGGTCAGGGAAGTCTTGGTCGTGCTCGTCCAACCACTGTTGGACATTTCTAGCCATGTGACATATCGCTTTGTCTTGCTGGAAGATTCCACCTGCCACAGGGTAGACAAACGGCATGTATGGGTGGATGTGATCTGCAACGATGGATTCATCCCCAAATCGGTTCAGAGTGCCTTCCACATGGATGAGTGGGCCCAGAGAGTACCATGAAAAAATTCACCAGACCATAACGCTGCCGCTTGTATTCTTCCAGCAATGGTTGCAGGGTGTTTGTTTTCTGATGTTTCTCGCCTGACAAACCAACGTCCATCCGTTCGATGAAGCAGAAAACCTAACTCATCGCCTTTGCCAATCAACGGTGGTCCAATTTCAATACTACCGTGAAAATTGAACCCTTTTTTTCTGGAGCAGTGACCGTACGTCTGCTTCGGAGCCCCATACACAGTAGGGTTCGCTGAACTATTTTAGACACACGTCTGGTAGCCCCCTGGTTGATTTTCACGGTAAGCTGATCCACTGTAGTGTTTGTACGGCCCTTGTGCGCCTTCGTAGCCGAGGTTCACCTCTCTCATCAATGGCATGTGGTGCTCTGCAACTTCCACTTTAGTTATTCCCAATGGTGCCATTTGTCCACACGACATACACTTTAGCCGCAGCACGCAAAGAGTTCACAAACTGCGCTGTTCGAGAAATACTGCCTCTCTTGCCCCAAAAGCCAATAATCATCCATTTTTGCAACTGATAAATCGACCCCTTTTACCCATGGCAACAACGAGTGATGTGTTCAGACAGCCTATCGGACACCTTACATACCCACCAAGCCAGTCCACGACACATCACTTCCTTCATGGGCTACGCGCTGCCAATGTCGAAAGTAGAAGGTGGTCATAATAATGTGACTCGACTGGGTATTTAAAATGTTAAGTAGTATTTTGTTTTTAAGTTTCTAAGGGTTTTCCCTAAATTTCTGCCCCATAACTTACCTTTTTATTTTTGTTTAGGATGGACTCCTTTTTCCTGGCAGAGATGTTTAAATACTTGTACTTGCTATTTTCTGAGAGGGAAGATCTAAACTTTGACATAGAGGATTACATTTTTACTACAGAAGCTCATCTTTTACCACTTTGGTTATCCACAGCAAATCACACCCGAATGAAGAAAAACAAAGTGTGTATTTGATCATTTTTGTTGTTATTCCATTTTATTTAAGTCGATGTCCACCTTTGAACACATTTCACATAAAGATATTAAGTACTTGAGTAATTTGATTTATCCCAGAGCTGCATTGACAATTCTGCGAGCTTATTATCAGAATTCTCCCAGCATTCTTTGCTGACTCAATGGGAAAATGTATCAAAACTAGTTCAAATAAAAAGTGGAGGAGTTTCCCATAACTAATCAAGTCGCTGGTTTCATCTTCTTACGGGCCTGGAACAGAGAGCTGGAATTTGATTGGTTCCTATGGGCAACTGCTCCAGTTTTCACTAGTTTTGATAAATCTTCTCATGTCTTTACACAACTGGTGATTTTTCATTTTGGGAATTGTAGACCTTCTATCAGCATTTAGAATAGTCTGATGTTGAAAAGACTAACTTTGCTAGTGCATTATGGAAGTAGGTATTTACACAGTTCACCTCCCCGATGAATGTCCGGATGATGTAAAACACATCTCCCTTATGAGAAGTTTTACTCTTATTGCAGCAAAGCAAATGGCAAATATCATAAGTGTAGCACAATATCACTGTAGTTATGCTGGTCTTTGCAGTTCTCCACAACGGAAAATAAACCCCTCTGCTCTGTACAAGAATCGGCAAGATCCAACTGTCACAGTATTGTGATTATGCTGATAAAATAGGATTCAGGCCCCATGCACACAACCGTAAAAGTCTTCCGCAATTATGGTCCAATTACGGACCCATTCACTTCTATTGTCCAGGGACACCTTCCCGTTAATTTACGGGAAGGTGTCTGGGCCGTAGAAGTGTACTGCAAAAGATAGGACATGTTCTATCATTTTCGCGTTTTAGCCGATGCTCCCATACTTTGTATGGGAGCACGACTCGCAAATGTTTGCGGCCGTGCCCCTCAATCGCGGACTGTGATTACGGGCACTGCTGTGTGCATGAGGCCGCAACCTCAAGTGTAACAATTCCATATTTGTTTACATCAAGGATGGTTTTCTTATACTCTAAAAATCGCAATGAGTGTAATATAACCGTCCTCGATATAAGTGAGAATGTTGCAATGCGATTTGTGAGTATATGATGAAACCATGTTTAAAGAGGCTCTGTCACCAGATTTTGCAACCCCTATCTGCTATTGCAGCAGATCGGCGCTGCAATGTAGATTACAGTAACGTTTTTATTTTTAAAAAACGAGCATTTTTGGCCAAGTTATGACCATTTTCGTATTTATGCAAATGAGGCTTGCAAAAGTACAACTGGGCGTGTTGAAAAGTAAAAGTACAACTGGGCGTGTATTATGTGCGTACATCGGGGCGTGTTTACTACTTTTACTAGCTGGGCGTTGTGTATAGAAGTATCATCCACTTCTCTTCACAACGCCCAGCTTCTGGCAGTGCAGACACAGCGTGTTCTCGAGAGATCACGCTGTGACGTCACTCACAGGTCCTGCATCGTGTCAGACGAGCGAGGACACCGGCACCAGAGGCTACAGATGATTCTGCAGCAGCATCAGCGTTTGCAGGTAAGTCCATGTAGCTACTTACCTGCAAATGCTGATGCTGCTGCAGAATCAACTGTAGCCTCTGGTGCCGACACGATGCAGGACCTGTGAGTGACGTCACAGATTTGCACTACCAGAAGCTGGGCGTTCTGAAGAGAAGTGGATGATACTTCTCATCAGAACGCCCAGCTAGTAAAAGTAGTAAACACGCCCCGATGTACGCACATAATACACGCCCAGTTGTACTTTTGCAAGCCTCATTTGCATAAATACGAAAATGGCCATAACTTGGCCAAAAATGCTCGTTTTTTAAAAATAAAAACGTTACTCTAATCCACATTGCAGCGCCTATCTGCTGCAATAGCAGATAGGGGCTGCAAAATCTGGTGACAGAGCCTCTTTAATGTTTGCAGTGTTAGGCTGGGTTTACCCTGGCGTTAGTGTTTCCACTGTTCCTCTCCGTCAGACGAGCAGAACAACGAAAATATCAGCAGCACTGTTCCGTTTTGACAGACACCATTGGCGCCCAACAGCACCCATGGACTTTTATGAGTACTGTTGGGTTTCTGTTAGGGTGTCCATGGTTTTACCGGAAACCATAGTGCAGCCTCCGAAGCAGATGTGACTGCCGCACAACTCAAGATTCTTACTGGAGAAGGGTGCAGTAACGTGGAACTGGAGGTTTGGGACACCCGTTCTTGCGATCGGTGGGGGTCCTGTGGGTACGTGATAAGCCCATTCTGGGAATAACCCCTTTAAGTAGTGTAATTAACACCAGCACAACCCCTGTGACATCGGTCGGTTGTATCCAGCCAGTACTTGTCCGGAGAGGAGGGGATTACTTTCTCTTGAGGAGAACTTAAAAAATCAGCCTATCTACAGGGATCTCGTGCTACACTTGTAATATTTGCTTAGTGGCAATATGAGTAAAGCTGTTCATACAGGAAATTTGTTTTACATCCTCCTGTCTATGTTGACCGGTGAGGTGTCTTGTGTAGATGCCTATATTAAATGGAGATTTAGGACTATGGCCTTTTTCCCTTCACCTGCTCCATCTAATCCAATTAACCTCTTAGTGCTGTGAATTTATTTTGAACTGGTTGAGGAGGTGATCTCACTTGCTGTTAGAATATGTCATTAATGTGCGATTGGTGGGTTTCCAGTCTGCGTGACCCCTGCTGATCACTTTACCAAGTTGAGGCAGCATTAGGAAAATGCCCCATCTGCTCTCCCCCTGTGTTTTGTTTTTTTGATGCCCAAGGCGAATTGTGAATGCAGACTTGAGTATAGGACAAGTACAAGATATGTAATAGTATATTTCCTAAGTTATTCAACATTGTGATGGTTTTATATGATTTCTAAACCATTTGTCTTTGATTACAGACTACCCAATACACAGAGCTTGATGACAGCAATTTTGATTGGTCGTGTCCAAATACACAAATTCTTTTTCGCAATGATCCTTTGTATGCTCAGAGCATAAGGGAACCATTAAAAAATGTGGTTGATAAGAATTGTCCTCGCACTACTTCAAGAATGTAAGTATTTATATATCTATTTAGTATTATATTGTAACAATAAAGATTATTTTTTTTGTATGTTATTGTGTGTGACATCTGTTTTTTATCCATTTTGCAACGGGTCCTGATCAGACTGTCAGGTTTCCATATAATTTTTTTTTTACCAGGTAGAATTGCCTAGCAGACAAGACTATTCTTTCCATTGGAGGCAACGGAAACCTGTGTGATGTTGTTAAATATATACGCTAGCATGAATCACTAAGAAATATTTGTTTTTAAATAAATGCTACATTTACCTTCTTTCTAATCCGTCATTAAAGAAACTTCCGTCATTGTGTTAGCAGATCTGAAGCTGTTCAGTAAATTGCCCTTTTTGATTTTATAGATGTGTCAATGCGCTGGAATGAGTATTTTAGGGATTTAAAGCCTGCTACTTGTTCCTTTTTAAATTCTGCATATAACATTGTTTAACCCTTTTAAATGCTTCTGTGAATAACAAAACTTTGGAATTCACTTCAACCTTTTATTAGGGATGAGATTTCCGGCAATGGGAACAGGCCACCATTACGTGCTAGGGATTTTATGGCTAGTAACTCAGAACATTTGGAAATCCTGAAAAAGATGGGTGTCAGTCTGATTCATCTGAAAGATGGAAGAGTTCAGCTTGTTCAACATGCCAATCAAGTAAGAGTGTGCTTTATAAATAGTTCCTTAAAGAGGCAGTCCGTTTAAAACCCTCTTCTGGCATATTGGAAAATTATATCCATCGTCTGTAAACCCCAAATAATTTGGCTGTAGTCCTTTGGGCGCGCTCAGATATTTGTTACTTGAAATCTAACACCGTGCTGTAGAGCGCCATTGTAGCTAACATTTTATCAGGGTGGGCGCTTAGCAGAACTGAGGGATGCAGCTGAATGAATAAACTAAGAAATATTACAATTATAGCGCAGAGTCACAGTTTTACGATTTACACATAGATATAATCTACATAAAAAGTTGCTTCATTTTGAAAATACTGAACTTTACTTGCCTTGTGCTGCTCCTGTATTTTATTCTTATCCAAGGCTGCTTTCACATTTCTCTGAGCTGCTGAGTTCATACCTCCAACATTTCCTTCTAGTGTAATGTCCACACAGAGCTTGCTCTGGTGTCTTGGATCCTATTGCACCTTGTTAATTTGATAATATGATGTAGCAACAAAATAACTGCATTACAGAACCTCACCTATACGATTTAGTGTCAAGCAGTTGACCTAATTCCAGTACAAAGCTGAATTGTGAATGCAGCTCTAGCGATCATGTAGGCTGTAACCCTGAATCCGTACTAGTTCATCTGCGTTGAAGGCTTTGTTAGGGACCTCCGTCACATATTTGACCCAAAATACCGTAAACAATATCGCGGCATGCTTCGCTATTGTTTCTGGTAACATAACAGACACTATGATAGAACCCCGACGGAACCCATTAAATTAAATGGGTTCCGTCAAGCATTGATGGTGTCCATCGTGAAACTTAACCAGTGCTACTGGTATTTTCGTTGTTCTGTTCCTATGTGGGAGCAGAGCAACGGAACCATAGATGCAGATGTGAACATGGCCTAAGAAATTACCAGTCTACACAGTAACAGAACTATTGGTAAGCGGATTAATTGAGATCGTATTTTGGGCAGGGATAAAGTTCTGCACATCCAGAAAATCTTTTCATAATGCTGCATTTACTTCCAGTTGATTTCAACTTTTTTTTAATAATTTTGTTTCTTTCAGGCCGCGAGCTCCATAGATGCTGAGGATGGTTTGCGTTTTATGCAAGAGATGATTGAACTTTCCAGCCAGCAACAGAAGGAGCAACAGTTACCTCCACGTGCAGTGCAAATAGTGTCTCACCCATTTTATGGGCGAGTGGTATTAACTGCGGGGCCTGCACAGTTTGGAATGGATCTATCTAAGAATGTTGCAGGGGTAATTGTTAACAGACTGCACTTTTCTGTGTTAGTCTTCCTAGTTCTGTTACTAGACTACAAATGTACAACCTGGGGGTGCAGTCTGATCACCTAATGGTATCGGAAACAAAAAAGAAGAAAAAAATTACTACACTAATCGTAAATATAACGTATTTTAAGTTAATCACAAAAAATTAGAAATGGGAAGATTTAAATAATAGCATATTAAATGGCTTTTAGTGTAGCCCATTTTATAGAAGTACACCTTAAATTCAGCAAAATTAGCAAATATTATGTCCTAAATTGCTTCTTATGGTGAGAAAACAAAATGATCTTCCCAAATAAGGATAATAAGGGGATAAAACCTTCCTCCAAGAAGGCCATGAACTTCAAAATGTGAACAACACAATCTAAAATATTAATGGACTCTACATTTCTGCTTAAAAAAATAGAATATAAACCAAAAATGTTCACCAAATAAATAAAATTCAGCAATCAATAAAATATCAATAGTAGTGATAAATGGGTACAAAATTAATAGATAAAGTGATACATAGCAAAACATGTATAAATATATCAAATTAATTAAATGTCCCTGTATCCATTATAACTATATAATATACTATATTATATAACTATATAGTTACATAGCTAGTGAGCGTTAAAAAGAAAAAGTGAAAAGTCCATATAGTTTAAAGAGACTCTGTCACCACATTATAAGTATCTTCTACATAATGTGATCGGCGCTGTAATGTAGATTACGACAGTGTTTTTTATTTAGAAAAACGATCATTTTTGACGGAGTTATGACCTATATTAGCTTTATGCTAATGAGTTTCTTAATGGACAACTGGGCGTGTCTTACTTTTTGACCAAGTGGGCGTTGTGGAGAGAAGTGTATGACCCTGACCAATCAGTGACCAATCAGCGTCATACACTTCTCTCCATTCATTTACACAGCAGATAGTGAACTTATTACATCATATATGTGCAGCCACATACACACGCACTAACGTTACTGCAGTGTCCTGACAGTAAATATACATTACCTCCAGCCAGGACGTGATGTCTATTCAGAATCCTGACACTTCTGTAGCGTTTGTGTGAGGTTTGCAGCAAGGCAAGCGTAATCTCGTTTTAAATGACCGGTTACATCGTAATCTCGCGAGATTACGTTTGCCTTGCTGTAAATCTCACACAAACGTTACCGAGGTGTCAGGATTCTGAATAGACATCACGTCCTGGCTGGAAGTAATGTATATTCACTGTAAGGACACTTGAGTAACGTTAGTGTGTGTGTGTGTATCTGGCTGCACATAGTGATCTAGTAAGATCACTATGTGCTGTGTAAATGAATGGAGAGAAGTGTATGATGCTGATTGGTCTGCGTCATACACTTCTCTCCACAACGCCCACTTGGTCAAAAAGTAAAACACGCCCAGTTGTCTATTAAGAAACTCATTAGCATAAAGATAATATAGGTCATAACTTCGTCAAAAAAGATCGTTTTTCTAAATAAAAATCACAGCTGTAATCTACATTACAGCGCTGATGACATTATGTAGAAGATAGGCCACTTATAATGTGGTGATAGAGCCTCTTTAAGCCATTTCCTGCAGTTTTGATTCAGAGGAAGGCAAAATAATAAGAAGCTTGTTTTCATCATCTTAGGAGAAAATTTTATTCCATCTTTAAATATATCAGACTAAGTCCCTGGCGACAAATTTTATACATCCATGATCTCCAACGTGTGGCTCTACCATTGGGGAAACTATGATTCCCAGCATGCCCGACCAGCCTCCGTTTTGGATACTACCGATGTAGAAAACTTTTATCTAGAGATTTAGTCTGATACCTGATTGAAGTAAGTGAACTTCACAGTCCCAAGCTTTCCTTCTTCCAGTCTTTCACATCTAGGACCTCTAGTAAATAAGATGAGGACTGACTATGTTTAAATGTGGTACATCTAGAGATAAGATTGAGTTTGTTAATTGAAAACTAAATGTGATGGGGAAGGGCAATGTAATCCTCATTATTAATCTATTGACAATTCTCTTTGTTTCAGTGTCGTGGATTTGTAGCCAAAACGGAGCCTTACAGTGGCTGCACGGAGATAACCAATTCTGATGTCATTAAAGGGAAAATTGCATTGATGCAACGAGGCCAGTGCATGTTTGCTGAGAAGGCTAGGAATGTGCAGAAATCTGGTGCTATTGGAGGAATTGTTATGGGTAGGTACTATGCATTCACTATGGATCGTGTTTTGGAAGCTTTTAAAAGGTTCGGTAAAGAAATATGGATCTATTTAATTTCTGTAGAAACTTTTTAGTAGAATCCCAAAGTATACTTTCCAAAGAATTAAATCCTCCTTTTTTATTATACCTTGTTCTATAGCTTTTGTTTACTACAGGTGGTGACGAACACCGTTCAAATTCGATTTTAAAATATCAAACCATTTTGCAGTCTGACTTCACTTATCCACATGTATTAACTGTAATTCTTATGTAAGGATGAAACTTAGAAAAAATTATTTCCTTCCAAGATGGAGTGACACAGCTGTACACCAGTAACAGCTTAAGGGTCGCAGTTTACCTTGTTAAAGGAACACGAAGAATAGATAATGCACACATTAAAAATATTTCCCAGCGATTCCTCCCTTCATGTCTTCCCTCCCTTTAATTCCATTTGTCCCATATTATAATTAAAACTGATAAATATATAAAGAAAGCTTCTGTGTGTCCCAGGAGATCAGCCATGTCCCCCTCCTGTCTGGCTGTAAGGCAACAGGCTGCAGAAGGAGCCCCCCCCCCCATCTGCTCGGTCTGCAGTACAACAAAAAGATTAAGCCCTGCCTCTTGTTTTAGCCCCACCCCTCGGCTGTTCCTTAGCCAAAAATTTAATAGATCAGCAGGAAACTAATCCCTGTGTTCTCTGCAGAATTTCTTCTTAACTGTTTGTTTGTTTCAGAAACATGCAGATAATCCAGCAGGCTGACTAACAGTACGGGCAAGTTTATTATTCATTTCTAGTAAAGGGAACGTTCAAGCTTCTAGGGCAGCACTGCTGACTGAACAATCGGGATGACTGAGAGGGATGAAGTTATCACACTAAGGCTAGGATTGTGCCTAGACTTTCTATGCTCACTACAAAAAATCGCTCTGACATTGCTGTCAATAGAAATGCATTGAGTAGCTTTACAATCTCTACAAAATTGCTTCAATCAAGCGAGTTACTAGCCATTTTTATTTGTTCTTAATCGCAGCATGCGGAGTGATTTTGAAAAGTAGTATCCATATCCTTCCTCCATAGAGTAATATTAAAGTCTCTTGGAAATCGCGTAAGATTTTGATTACCCTATGGAAAAAAAAGTCTACCTACAAAACAGCTGTGTTGTAGCCTTGGAATCTGTCACGCTGAACCTATCGGCAGGCAGCAGGTTATACAGCAGGAGGACCTGACCATCTCTATGAAGCTTCAGTTTCCATCAGATAAATCATGACGGTTCTAGGATTGTTGACTTCTTCCCGGCTGGCGAGTACACACGTCAGACCATCGTTCACGGCGCTTTCTTCAATGGCCACTCTGCTTTTTCCTCTTGGGCAGAAAATAATCTCTCCTTCTTGAAGGCAATCCACCTAAAAGAAAAAAATAATACACTGGCTGACTTTCTCAGCAGACAGACACTGAGAGAATGGTCGATTGGAGACTGAACCCCAGGATTTTTCAGCAGCTGACAGAAATATTGGGTTCCCCAAAACTAGACTTGTATGCAACAAGGAAGAACTTTCAGGTACCAAACTTTAAGGGTATGTGCACACGCTAGCTGTCATTTACGTCTGAAAAGACAGACTGTTTTCAGGAGTAAACAGTTGCCTCGTTTCAGACGTAAATCCTCCTCCTCGCATTTTGCGAGGCTTCTCTGACAGCCGTAAATTTTGAGCTGTTCTTCATTGAGTTCAATGAAGTACGGCTCAAATTACGTCTGAAAGAAGTGTCCTGCACTTCTTTTGCCGAGGCTGTATTTTTACGCATCGTCGTTTGACAGCTGTCAAACGATGACGCGTAAATTACAGGTCGTCTGCACAATACGTCGGCAAACCCATTCAAATGAATGGGCAGATGTTTGCCGACGTATTGCAGCCCTATTTTCAGACGTAAAACGAGGCATAATACGCCTCGTTTACGTCTGAAAATAGGTCGTGTGAACCCAGCCTTACTCCCTGTCTCTCGGACCGGCCTTTGCAGGTGGATGCTTTTACCCAGTCGTGGCCAAAGGGCATCCTCTATGCCTTCCTGTCTTTCTTCCGCATTCTAAGGACTCTAACAAAGATATAGGAAGTTGCGTGAAAGTAAACTTGACTGCCCCTTATTGGCCAAAAAAAAGAGTCTGGTTCCCCCTACTTCTTAATCTCTCAGCAGGAAACTTCTGGACTCTTCCCTCCTGCTAGAGGGGCAGACGTGACTCTGCCAGACGTGACTGTGCTTACCATCCGGAAGTCCATCAACTTCAACTGAAGGCTCGGATGCTGGACTTGCTATCCTGAGTAAAAAGAAAAGGTCTCCTCTGAGGCAGTTATAGATACCCTCATTCACAGTGGAAAACCGGTTACCTCTAAGATTTACCTTAGATCCTAGAAAGCATTTCTCTCTTTTGCTAAGGATAGATGGAATTTCATGGATTTGCCTAGCATTTGTCTGAATCTAGACTTTCTGCAAGCCGGCCTAGACTATATATTTTTTTAAATATTACAGTGGTTCTTATTGGGTTTTTAGTGGCATTTTTCTTTTAATGTTATTTTGTACATGCGTTTTTGAAGTCCTATAGAGAGGCCTATGGGAAAAATGCACTAAAAAAGGCTACACCCAGAGCATACTGCACTTGGGGAATAAAGCACCACTGACCACAAAAAAGCCAAAAGAAAAAATGCAGTGTAGGTAGTGCTTTTTACATATTACTATAGACTTTAATGTGACGTCTGGCTACACAAAAAAAGGCACCACAAAAGTAAAGAAGAAAAACGCAGTAAAACGCTGTGTGTGTGAAACCAACCTAAGGTTATGTTCACACGGAGTATTTTGGGGGAGGAATATCTGCCTCAAAATTCCGTTTGGAACTTTGAGGCAGATATTCCTCTCCCTGCACGCCGATTTTCGCGGCAATTATCGCGCCGTTTTTCGCCCGCGGCCATTGAGCGCCGCGGGCATAAAACAGCGAGATATACGATTTCTCTGCCTCCCATTGAAGTCAATGGGAGGTCGGAGGCGGAAGCGCCCAAAGATAGGGCATGTCGCTTCTTTTTCCCGCGAGGCAGTTTTACTGCTCGCGGGAAAAAGACGCCGACGCCTCCCATTGAAATCAATGGGAGGCGTTCTCGGGCCGTTTCTGCCGAGTTTTGTGACGCGGTTTCCGCGTAAAAAAACTCGGCAAAATACCCCGTGTGAACATAGCCTAAAGGTCCAGATTGCTGCTAGACGTGCCTTTTTAAGATGTAAAACTTGCAGACCATTCTCTAATCAGATGTTTCATTAAGGGCTCCATCAGACTTCATCCATTACTCAGTACTTCTGTACCTACGTGGGAGCTGAAACTAGTCCTCTTTGTTTTCAGGTCCCCTGTTTAAACCAATTGGGTACAAAAGTGCTCGTGTTACAATTTTGCGCAGAAGTTACTGGGGGGAACAGTATTTGATAGATATGGACCCTGTATCCGCCCTGTATGGTATTGCTCATCCCTTGATTCTGTATCTTGGGAGAGACTTATCCTTGTACCGACATACTATTGTACAGAGGTTAGGGTAGCAATATATGGGCTATATATAGTGATTGTTTGAATGCCCATATATGATGAATAATAAAGTGAAAATCACCATAGCTGTTTTGAAGGGGCTGCAGCGCCCTTACTACTTACTCACTGTGAATCGTCGACACAGAGCGCTGCACCCCCTTCAAAGCAGCTAATCGGCGGAGGTCCCTGTAGTCGGACCCCGACCCATCAGCTATTGATGGCCTATCCTGAGGACCATCAACTTAAAGGAACGGAACAACCCCTTTAACAGCAGGATGCTGTAAACATGTGCATTGAGGGGCCACTGACGTGGGCTACCGGCTTTTCCAAACGTGTGGTCTCTGAACAGATGATATATTTTTTAATGTACCATTTAAATCATAAGATTGTTTACAAATTATGAGAATACAATACAGTAGGATAAATTAACCCCTTAAAGGCTATATACACCTATTGAAATCGTGTTTTTTTTTTTTTTTTTTATAAAAATGTCTATAGGTGTGTTTGGTGCAACTTTCTAAATACTTTTTATTAAAAATAATTTTTACTTTTTCAGATACAGCTGCTTTGTATCCTGTATACAGAGCAGCTGTATCTTGCGCTGATTGCTAAATGCATCAGGTCAGAGGGACTGACAGCAGAGACACGCAGGATCCACCTGTTATCGTTCACATCTAAGTTATGAACTTAGATGTGATCGGTAACAGCTCGATCCTGTGTGTCAGAGACCATGAGCTGACACTGAATCAGTCAGTGCTGCGGACCTGACGGATACAGGTTTCAGCGCCAGATACAGCTGCTCTGTATACAGGATACAAAGCAGCTGTACCTGTAAAAATAATTTGCACCAAACACACTTATTAAAATAAAAAAAATAAAAGTTGTATATAGCCTTTAACCCTTTCGTGACCAGCCTATTTTAGGCCTTAATGACCAAGCTATTTTTTACGTTTTTCCATCGTCTCATTCAAAGAGCTTTGTTTTTATTTATTTTTGCGTCAACATAGCTGGATAACGTTTTTTGCGGGACAAGTTCAATTGTTTAATAGCATCATCATGGGGTGCGTCCTAAATTTACGCCGTTTACCGTGTGGTATAAATAACACTAACTTTATTCAGCGGGTTGTTACGATTGCAAAGATAACAAATAATGTAATAACTTTATAGTTGGGGTCGTTATGGATGCGGCAATACCAAATATGTGTAACTTTTTTTTTTTTTCATTTTTATTCATAAAGCAATTTGGAAGGGGAAAAAGGTGGGTTTTTCATATTTTTTTCATTTATTTGTTATTAACTTGTATTAAACTTTTTCTTTTTTTACTAGTCCCACTAGGGGACCTCACTATGTGATCATCCGATCGCTTTTAGAATACACTGCAATATTTCTGGATTGCAGTGTATTACTGCCTGTCCGTGTAAAACGGACAGGTATCTGCTAGGCTATACCTCTGGCATGGCCTAGCAGGCATTAACTAGAGGCGGACCTGGGGGCCTTTATTTGGCCACAGGATGCCGGTGGGGTGAGAGGGAGCTCCCTCCCTCCAAAACCAGTCAGATGCGGCGGTCACTATTGAGTGTCAATTAGATGTTCTCTCTAATCAGGATTTATCCTTTTGGCCACAAAGTCTTGTCGGCAGCAGTCCCGCCCTAAGTTTTCTTTGTTAATCCTCCTGTTTGTGTCATTGTCGAGATGTTCGGAAAAGACAATTAAACTCACTTAGTACTTCGTACTTAATTTTCCGTTAACCTCTACAATGGCAAGTTTTTTTCCCACCCATTTGTCGGCTTTTTTTTTTTTGTCTGACTTTTATCAATTGTTTGCTATTACGCATCTTTCAATATCCTGTACTACTTACTGGGTCAGGTAAAGGGCAGGGGTCTTTTATTTTGGCTTCCAGGTTATTTCCGGTCCCTAGGGAGGTGGGGAAACACCCTGTGAATGCTGTTGTGGAGGTTAGCGGAAATCCAGGTTACCAGTGAGTGTAATTATCATCTTTTCCTCCTTTTTATGCTTCTAATTATTGGTGTGTCTTATGGCCCAGTGCCCCCTATAGTTTGAAAATGTTGTACTTGCTGTACAGTTTCCCATTCGGGTAGGAATCTGCCTGTAGAATATTTAGATTTAGACTGCCCGTGCTCTGCCAAGAAGAAACCGTGTGGATGGAAAGTATATTGCAGATGCTCAACATGGTGAGTTCTTCTTGATTTTCGATTTTAACTAAACCCGAGGTAGGTTTTTAACCTGAAGCACTCCATTGTTTTTCTGGTGAAATTCTCTACCAGTTTGTGTCACACACCTACCTTACCATTTGAAAAACTGAAGTTTAATCCAAGGTGGTGACGTTTAAGTTGGACACCATGTTGGTGATCTAGCCTAACCAGTTTCCATCTTCCCCCACAGCTTATGTCTAAAATTGGATCACCGTTTATTAAACCGTTTTTATTTTCTTTGGGTGTTTCTTTACTTTTTGAGACACCGTGTATATTTTCATCTCATTTGTCTTTCAGATGATAATGACGGTAGCAGCAGTGATACTGCTCCACTTTTCCAAATGGCAGGGGATGGGAAAAACACAGATGACCTAACAATCCCCATGTTGTTTTTATTCAGCAAGGAAGGAAATATAATTCTTGATGCAATTCGTGAATACCAAGAAGTGGAAGTTCTCCTCTCAGATAAAGCCAAAGATAGAGGTAAACTAGTAATACATACATATCGAGACGGCTTCTAACAAATCCTCTTAGGCAGACTGCCTAGTACGAATAAGCCACAGTACCTGGATAAACATTGAATGGGCCACCGCACTCACTGGAATTCTGTAGCCCCTTCATATTGCTGAACAGTGAAAAGGCCATCAATGTAATTTTTGTTTTCTTTTGGGGTTTTTGCTGGAAATGCAAATTGCAAATAAGATTTTTGCCAATTTTATTTACATTCATGTAGTATTTTTTTTCTATTGTGCATGTTTTCCAGTTTTATTAACGCAGCCAGCAATGTAAACAATGGATGTGTTCGTTCAGGCTGCCATGTATACAGCTCTATTATGGTTATATTTACGTTTAGTTATTTGGTAATAAGACGAAACATACGCATGCTCACTAAACATCACAAGTTTTATATAGAATATTCAAATAGTAGTATATCGAACATAGACTAGAGAAAATCGTTCCTTTCAGAATCTGTGTAAATGTTGTCGGCACAATTGTAAGGTAAAGGGGTGTGTGTGTGTGTGTATGTATATATATATATGTGTGTGTGTGTGTGTATATATCTCAAAAATCTGTGTATAGAGATATAGATCTATATATAGATCTATATAGAGATATATATATATATATATATAGATATAGAGAGAGAGAGATATAGAGAGAGACAGAGATATAGAGAGAGAGAGAGAGAGATATAGAGAGAGAGAGATATAGAGAGAGAGAGATAGAGAGAGAGATATAGAGAGGGAGAGAGATATAGAGAGGGAGAGAGATATAGAGAGAGAGAGAGAGAGAGAGATATATATAGAGAGAGAGAGATATATATATATATATATATATATATATATATATATATATATATAGAGAGATATAGATAGTTCCGGAAGACCCTCATAACTTTTGAACGGCTTGAGGTGGAGGGTTGATATTTGGTGGGATTTAATGGGGTCATAAAATCTACCAGTTCACGCCAAGAAAAAACACCCCCACCCCCTTGGGGGCGGTGGGGTTGGCGGGGGCAGCAAAATCTTAAATGGCACGGGGGGGTCGAGTGGGGGCTCGTTTGAAAGCTCTTTTCAATACTAAAACAATGCTGCAATCTATTTTGAGACAGAAATTTGTTCGCTGAGATGTTTAACTTTAAGGTTATCATCGTCATTATCGGCTACCGACGGTGTTAGCATTACCCAAAATGTACCGCGCAGGCAAAATCCTAAATGTGTGTGAGTGCGTGTGTATATCTCATTCATATATATATATATATATATATATATATATATATATAACTCAGTAGATCAAAATATAGATATCTAAATGGTTAAGAGTACAAGTTACACCAAACAGTCATTCCGCCCAGAATTCCCGCACAAACAGTTATTTACGATATTAGCAAGCAATTCTTTCTTATATAATAAAAAAATAAGCAGAGCCTTATAATTTGTAGCATCAATTTTCTAAACCTGAGGCGTTTATTAGTCTGTTACATAGACTTCATAGAGACCAAGCAATATTTTAGTGGTCACCATCTACGAGCAAATTCCTGGACTGCACGCTAGTTCATCACACAAAATGTCTGCCTTCAACCAGGTTTACATAAGAGGTTTCCTTGATGTTTTCTAAAAATCCAATAGCTGGATTTTATTATTTGTAGGGTTACAGTCTACCAGGAAAGCCCCTCGCTTCTCCGGCCATTCCTCTCCAATGGTTTAAAAACATATGCTTCCCTTTCCACACCCTTTCATAGTTGCATTAAGAATTTATCTACATACAATTTATCTTAATTTGATACTTACGTCAGGATTCAGTTCTGCTTTCTTATAAAAATGGCTTGCTTTCTCAATGTAGTCACAGAGCCTGGTCTGGTGATTTGCATTCTGGCAAGTGTCATCTTTACAGCAGGCTCTGTACGGTAATCTGATGTACGAAAAGATATTTAACTATTCCACTGCAGTCTAGGAGCTCAGCTGAGATAGTGGGGATAAGTCTGACAACCAGAAAAATTGTGAATGTCGCTCTGGGCTATTATACAGATTGTAAGTCAGGGCCAGTGCAACATAAGTAAGGCTATATTCACACAACCGTAAAAATAAACTTCTATCAAAAACTGATCCATTTTGCATCAGTGTATCTCCAAATTTTCATCCATTTCCCAGCCGCCTGACTGTTTTTGATGGTCGTTTGCCATCATTTTTTCATGTCCCAACCTCTGAAAACACCACCGTGCCCCTGTAGATAGTGCTGCAATGCCCCTGTGTATAGTGTCCACTGTAGATGGTGCCCACATAGGTATTGCTGTAGTGCCCAAATATTTAGTGCCAATGCCCAAAAAGATAGTGTCACACACACACTGCCCATGTAGATAGCGCCACACCCCCTCCATTCTGTAGATAGCGCCACTGGGGCTCCAGCTTGTATCTTTCAACTATGTCAGGGCTTTCAACTATGGAGACTTTGGCCAGAGCATCGCAAAGTTCTCTGGCGGGGACTACAGTCTTGGGAAAGCCATTGACGTTACTGTCCATATATGGACAGTGACATCAAGGGCTCCTCCAGGAGCGGAATCCCTGGCCAGAGCGTTGGCAATACTGTTGCCGGAGATTTCGGCATCTCAAAGCTGTGGACGTGATGTCAGGGACTCCCTCCAAGAGCGGAATCCCCAGCCAGAGCGGCGGCAACGCTCTGCCCTGGGGATTACGGAATCTCAAAACCCCTAATGTCACTGTCCATATATTTTTTTTATGGATAGACTAGGTGTCCATATATGGACAGTGACGTCAGGGGCTTTCCCAAGACAAGAGTCCCCAGCCAGAGAGCTTCAGATTCTCTGGCCGGGTACTCCATAGTTAAAAGCCCTGACATTACTGTCCATTTATGGACAGTGACATCAGGGGCTTCCCAGGCTCATAGCTTAAAGTAGCACTGTGCTCAGGGAGTCCACTTGTGAGGGCCAGGATCAGTTTTTAGCGGCCGTCATAAGAATTGATTTCTGAAAAACGGCCATTAAAAATTGTTCTATTGACTTCTATGGAGGCCGTCAGGTCGTGAAAACCGACAAAAATAAGTTAAGTTTACAATGCTCTTCCCCCTCCTTTATATCGCTCTGTCAGTAGTTTTGAGGCCTCAAAACGACTGACAGATTTGCTTTTAAAATTATATAACAGTGGCCAGTTTCAGAAGCAGAAGGCTCCGGTCACAGTATAGCGACAGTACTGCAGCCCTGCTCCTATTCAAGTGAGTAAGAGCAGAGCTGCAGTACTTCAGCACAGCCGCTATACTGTGTACAGAGCCTTCTGCACCGACCATGCATAACTTCCCAGAGGCAGCCAAAACAGCTGATCAATGCGGGGTCTGGTTGTCGGACCCCCACCGAACGTATACTGAAGACCTACTCTGTGGATAGGTTATCAGTATGAAAAACCTCCTGTGCCCAGACAACCTCTTTTTAACCTCTTGTTGACTCCAATCAAAACCTATTACCCTGACGTTTGGCCTGGCAAAGTTCCAGACCATGATGTTATTTTGGATCAAGATTGATTTTGAGAGCTATATTTTTGCAGACATTGCCTGTATTTGTACATACCTTATATGTGTGTTATAAGAAGAAATCATTGCTCATTTTGATGAAAAGATCTTTAAATCTATTTGAACAACTCCTAGATAAGCTTGCAATGCAAGCATATTTTAATACGAGGCATAACATGTCTGGTACAGTCTGACATAATGTCCTGGACTGTTATTAGCTATAATACTATGTCATAACCGGTCCATAGCATCACAGGCACACCTATGTTGCCACACCGCACGCTCTCCTGACCACCACTCGCATGCCAACCCTTCCTCACCAGATTACCTTTTTTTTTTTTTTTTTTTGCACATTAGGATTGGCACTACTATGCCTTATTTAGGGATTGTTGGCTGCTAGGTAAACAGATTTACGCTATGTTCATAATTTTTCTTCCCCTCTTTTAACTGCTGCACTTGGAAATTCAGCAACTATTTTTAAAGGTAAAAAAGTTCCAAACTACATTATTGAAAGCAGTAAGTACTTGCATTTCTTTGCGACATAATAGTTTGGGCATGTTAAATTCAGCACCATCCCTAAAATTAAGGGTTCCCTCATCAAATGCGCTGGTGAGAGAAGGACTTGCGGTCTCCTCTTGATGTTTGATGAAATGCATGTTACGTACAGTCTTTGAGTTCATACCTTATTGTGTAAAGTTGTTTGTAATAAGCATTTGAATGTACAGGTTTTTGTGGGGGTTTTTAAAGCCTTTTTATTGGGAGGGGGGTTTTATGATCTTCTGATTTTTAAAATAGATATCTGTACTTGCTGATTAAGGGGTTCCAAACTTTTATTAATAATTATATAATATTTTGTGAATATATCAAAATTTTAAGTACATGTTATTAGGGAAAAGTAACATTTCTCTCATCTTTCCTCAACTGGTAATTCCTCTTTCCCGGTCTATAGGCTCTCTGAAAATGTTTAGAGACACCCAGTCACCCAAAAAACCTAGAATAAGACAGGGCGAGGGATGCTGCCATGATAACGCTCTCTACTATAGTATTAAGATCAATTATTTTTAGGTTTTTCATAGTTATGGGCTATAGCCTAAATGAAGAAGAAATAGGAGTACTTCTTCTTTGCATTTAAAAGGTTTTTCCAGCAGCGGCTGAATAATGTATATTTTACAAACTACTTTTTGTCCTAAATATTTCAGTTCAGTCCGTGAGCTGCAACTATTTTTTAAGTAAATATATGCCAAAAAGGACTCCCTATAAAAACTTTCTTATAGTTTTCATTGGGGGACACCGGAAACCATGAAAATGTATTGGTAGCGCACGCGCCCCAAGCATTCCCGCAAACTAAATAGTCTTCTTTGTCCTTCAATGAAACTAAGAAGAAATATGTTTTTGTCTTTTAAATATAATATTGCCCCCCACCCTTCCTACAGCTACAGTACCAGGGCACATATTTAAACACTGTGAATATTATTTTATAAATGTGAGCACTTGAGCTTTATTTGCCTAGTCCTGAAGAACCATTTTTAATAATAAAACTTGACTTTGGCAAATTCTCTCCTAAAACATATTTATTTTGTTTAAATGTTTGTTTAGATTTAGAAGGTGAAAGTGGAGAACAAAGATCTTTAGAAAACGATTCACAAAAACAAATGACAAAAGAACAGTCGATACCTCAGGAGGATTTAGTGAGCTCGAAAGGCTCTGAAGGGGATTCCTCACCAGTATCTCAATTTGATGCTCTCCATTCCTCAGATATAGACCATTCTCGTATTCCTACAGATGGAAATCTTTCACCAGAAATTAAACAGCCCCACAGTGAAGATGGCCAGAATTCTGTAGAGAAGTCACAGACTCCATCAGAAAATCGAGAAGGACCCAAGAACGATAGGTGGGACAGTAAAGTTCAGCCAATAGAGTCTATATTGGCAGATTGGAAAGAAGATATTGAGGCCTTTGAAATGATGGAAAAGGATGAACTATGACCAAAAATATTACTTAGAACTCCTTTATACATTATTCGAAAGGTTATTACTGGCCTTCCCTAAGGGAAAGAGCTCATTGCGAACAGCTAATACGAAGGAGAATATTCGGCATTGTCTTATGTATATTTTTCAACGGATGAACGGTCTCCCAGGCATGTTTTCAGATGTCGTGATGGATCCTGTGACTCTTCAGTTCAAAAATTATAAGAGTGAAGATGAAATTTCTATTTTTATGATGATCTACTAAGGGCTTTTGTTTCAGTAAGAAATTGAAGGCCTATACTGTTTTTTTGTTTTTTTTTAGAACAATCTCCATTCCCTTCACTAAAATTGAAAAGTTATATGGGGTACAGTATGTGATTAGATTTATTTATTAATTATATGTGTGCATAAGAATCTGACAGCCGCTTTAAAAACGTAGTCAGGGTTTATAATGAGATAGACCTAAAGATTGATATGAATCCTGGCCATTACCCAGTAAGCAGTCTTTGGACAACCATGCAATAACACACGTGGACGTGGAGAATAGGGACCAGTATTTGTCCTAATTACCTTTTTTCGTATATATTTTCAGTTCATTTGAAGCCATATTTTGTTTTCTAACCATGGGTCACCTGGTAAGTAAAATCTGTGTTCTGCATAATGTTGGCATTTGTCTCGCACTACTTGATAAAACACATTTTAGGCAAAGCTATGTTTATGAAGCTGTTTAACTTCCAATAAATGCATCCCATTGTGTAGGTGTCCCTATATTTAGTGTTAGAAATAGGGTAAAACATCATTATTAAAGAGTATTAGAAATCTTATATTGGTTTGTATTTCAGGTGTTGATCTTTTTATCTTGACATGTCCTCTCCACATCTACTTCTATGCATAGCATTTCTATAAATGGATGATTCCATGCAAGCTCCCTTATAAATGTGAACTTCTTCTACTTGTTGGGTTCTTAACATATTATCTTCACTTATACAAATATAAATTGGAACGTTCTGCTCTGTAACTAGTACATCTGTACGGGGATTATTGAAGGCACTGCTGGGTTTTTTATAAAAGGCTGCCGATAGAAAATCTAAAATCGGAATAGATGGCTCATCCGTGTCTTTGCGGTTATCATTGTAAAGAAATTTGAAACCCAATGTATATGGTGTTTAAGGACACGTGTTAAATTTTGAAAATCAAATTATAAATATTACTTCTGGTTTTATTGTTGTTATGGAAGTTTTTATATTGTTGTCCTAGTCATAAATTTTAACTCGAAACCTGAAAAAATCATGCATTACTGAAGATTACCCCAATATCCTATCTCCATATACTTTGTCCTTCTCACATGGGTCTAGGAAGCTAAAATGTGGTTGTTTCAGGGACAAAGGGGATTTTTTTGTAATCATTTTTAAAACATTTAACAGTTCTCTTCAGGTCCTATAACACTATTAACCAGACAGTTCGCTCGTCCCCATGCATTTCTATCATGTCGGCAGCACATCTCCCTATTTACACAGGGACATGTGGTGCTGACAGCGATAATATTTCTTGTTGAATAAACGATACAATCAGCCAATGAATGAGCGTTTGCTCTTTCATCGGCTGATCGTTGCCTTGTTTACACAGATCAATGATTGGAAACGAGCGTTTATATGAACGCTCGTTTGCCCGATCATTGCCCAGTGTAAAAGGACCTTTAGTCAGGGAAAGATGATTTTAAGTGACCACCAGACCACCACAGCAGGGAACCTAACAGCTTTCGTGACCCCAGTAAATGAAACGGTAGATTGAGGGTTGCAGTGTTCACCGAGGCAGAGGTTTATTTAGACGTTAATGGGAGTACAGCATTGTTATGTTGTGTTTTAGTCTAACATGCAGCCACGTACATTTTAAAGGTGAATTGTTCCTTTCCTAAGATACAGCTTATTTATGTGGGACCTAAACTCGAGTATTTTCTTTACTTTTTGAGTCTGTTAAACTTGATTCTTTGCATATTAGAGATGCGGCTTTATATGATCGGACGGTAAAGTTATGGTTCCTCTACCCGTGCTGTAATTTGACATATTTCAGGATTCAATATCTCTTAATATTCAGGTTCAGATGGAACAGCCTTCATTGTACATACATTCCCAGTAATCTTTCTCCACTCATTCCTAACAAGCCGCATATGTTACATGTGACACCATGACGAATCCTAACCTCACTCTGTCGGTCCGTTAACGCTTTGTGCTTTGCGACCCGACTCTTTGGCATTTACATCCTACCTTGCATATTCTTGAGTATTAAAACTATTCTCCAGTTCAGTAAAATTTAGTTAGTCTCTCCTTTTTGAAACCTCACCGATCCTGAACAATAAAATATATTCTTGAATATCGGGGGACGACGACGACTAAGGTGGAGAAGACACCCAAAAATTAAATGCTAACATAAAATATGCTGTCTCCTTTTTACTCAAAGTTTGTTCTTTCTGCTCTGTCTTCTCCTTATGGCCTTGTAAAATGTTAGATCATGCAGTTCTATGCTGGAAACAGTTGCTGCACCATATGATATAGCATTAAAAAAAAAAGACTGAAAGGTCCCTACTCCATTTTTGACACAATTCACACCAATGCGGTTATCCCTTTTAAAATCTGTTTTTACTGATCGATCACTACATTGTAGCTTCAGTGTTATCTTTTGCAATTCGTTTTTTTTCCAGGCCAGCTTTCCACTGAAACCAGAGGACGAGACCTAGTTGGTCTTGAGAACTGCTCGGAACTTTGATATGTCGAATTATCATGTCAGTTCTATAGCTGTATCTCCCACTTGCCTGGTCCATTGTCTTCTTGCTTCGTTCCAGTGGTAGCGGATGTAATGTACTGCTAGAAGACCCCTGGACTGTTTACTGCTGCTATTTGATACATTGTTGCAGTGTATTGATCAAGCTCTGGTTTCCAACCTTCTATCGTTGCTCTGTAATGTAGGTGCTGGCTGCCCTTCATGTAAGGCCTCATGCCCACTTGAGATATTTTCTTCAGTGTGCTATCCGTTTTCCTAACGAATATCAAACTAACACATTCATTTCTGTGGGGCCATGCACACTTCCGTTGTTTTAACGGAACCGGGTGGCCGTTTTGACAAAAATAGGACAGGTCCTACTCCTGTCCGTTTTTAAGAGTTTCATCGTTAGTGGCTGTACGACAGCCAACGGAAGTGTGCATGAGGCCTGAGACCACAACAAATTAAAAATATGCAAGGAAACATATTTATTATTTATTTCAGTTACTTATATAGCGTCAACATATTATGCAGCGCTGTACAGAGGTCCTCTTTTACTGTCCCCATTGGGGCTCACAATCTAAATAGTGATTCATGGGAGTCACTGCAAAATTGAGCCGTAATAAAACAAATACTTCAAGATATCTTTTAAACCATAAATCGTGTAGTTATTCGTTGTAGAGATTTAAATGTTGGCTGGCTGAGGGTTGCTTGTAGTACATGGGTCTCTTGATACATTTGCTGTACCTTTTTAATGATTTTTTTTACCCTTCCGTGGGGCATATAACTTAGCAATGCTTTGTTCCAGTTTTCAATTGGCAGTCCTTCAAAGTGGAATTCTCTGAAGCCTGTACTTCTAGCATGTTTTTATTTTGTTGACTTCTATGTTTTGTTCTCAAATATTTTATGATTTTATTTTCCAGTCATTGGCAAATCTGAAATCTCTTCTTGAAATGAAACAGACTATTTACATAAGATGTGTAATGAGACTGTTGCAGTTCCCTACCTTCTAAAGCTAGCCAAGTCCATGATTGTGTGTAAAGCAATATTTTACAAAAATTTTTAGGTTATTAATCACCTTTTAGATTTTATAAACCGTATGCATTTTATTTGGCAAAAATGTACAGTGGCACAATATCCTGTTATGTACTGAGAGAGCCTGGTTTTAAAGTGTATATAATCCTTGTGTAAATATAATTGTGTACTTGACTTGATTGTAAAGATTTAATAAAGTACTGTATATATTCTAAAAATGAATTCTCATTTTCCTGTTATGTTTTAAACCACAATAAACAAAAAAAAAAAAAAAAAAGTATGCAGTTAGTTGACCAGTGTTCAGACCATGAACACACTGAGGCAGATTTACTATTGTTGTTGTTAGACTTGAAAGTGTACCTATACTTTCAACAAACTTCTGACATGTAATAGTCACATGGCAGAATTTTTTTATCGGTGGGGTCCGAGCACAGAGACCCCCACCGATCACTAGAACGAAGCGCTCAAGTGAGCGCTGAGCCGCTTGGTTTCTGATTGACTTTTCTGGCAAAGCCGATTGTAGCTGTGTGCGAACTCAATCGAAAGCTTATGGGCCCGTACACCCCCACCGATCAAAACTTCTGACATGTCACTATGACATGTCAGAAGTTTGACGTTTTAGCTAAACTTTAAATTTGGGATTTTTTGTTGATGTGTTTTTTTTGTATTTTTTTTGTGCTTTTATTTTTTATTTTTTTGCCGCAAATCAATTTAGATCAATTTATTATTGACTTACACTAAAAATAACAGATGTTTGCACCTCACTAGACACTTTCAAAAAGTGTCTAGATAAGGGGATGTAGCGTAGAAGAAAGGGGGTGTTGCTTAAATACACTGCATCTGCAAAAAAAACTGGTGTCAACCAAGCCAATCAATAGCTAGAAGGAAAAGGGTATAACAAGATGCGCCAAATTTATGCAGCCTGTGCCACTTTGATACATTTGGGGCATCTTCTGACTGCCTTTTTCTAAGTTTATGCTGTCTAAATATTAGACTTCATTAGCACATTTCCCCAATGATTTTAACATGTCTCATTTGACACTCTTAATCACTATCTAGTTACGTTTGTCTGATTTGGAGGCAGCAATTCTCTATGATATTGTTTATGAAATTGCTGGCAGCAGAATTGATCTGGCCTGGTAAGTTTCACATAGCCACAGCTTCTCTGCCAACACATTAACTGGCTATTGATTTCCCGTTGGTGAACCTAGATGTGTACAACCTATGAAACATGGTGAGCGTCAATCTTTCCTGATGGCAGATATACAGTCTATCCCTGCACGTTCCCATCTACAATTTATGGAGACAACTGTTCAACGTTTTCCTCAGGCATCAGAGGCCTAGCATTACCCCTGAGCAGACTGTAGTGTAATATGGTACTAGTAGATGTTTTGCTTGAAGCTCAGACGTTACTCAGCATGTTGACAATTTTAATTTCATAGCCAAATGAAGGGCTATCATTTGTACCAGGAGCTTACATTATCCACTAAACTAGGGCTTCTCAACCTATTTCCACTCATCAGTGGTTGAAGTCCATGTCCAAATTAAAAATCTATCTCCATTTTTCCCATTTGTCTCCTGAAAACAGTACAACAATAATAAAAGCACAAAAATAGTCAGTTTTTAAGGAGGGTATGTTCAAGCGGCAAACGAAAAATGGACTTAAGATATGGAGCTGGTTTCATGGGAATACAGCCCCTGATTTTCAGCAGTTTTTTATGCATCAAGCGGTTTTTTCATGCTTTTTTTACGGCTGTTTTTGGAGCGGTTTTTCTATTGAGACAATCAAAACCGGCTCAAGTGAAATGAAATGCACTTTTTACGGGGTGTTTTTTTACGCGTCGTTTTTACAAAGCGCTTCTTCCGCTTCATTTCTACTTGCTCACTGTGAATTTTTACAGGTCTGTACAGTGTTATGATCACTTCCTTCTCTGGCTACAGCAAACTATGGTTAAGCAATATAAGTTGTAAGAGGAGGTTCAGAATGAATCGCAAAAATTGACCATTGCAGTAGCCAGACACTATAAGGCCTTATTCACACAAACGTGTGCATTTTGCGCGTGCAAAAACCGCTGCGTTTTACAAGCGCAAAAGGTCTGTGTGGCATCAGCATATGGTGCGTGACTGCGTGATTTTCGCGCATCTGACATCATTATGACTCTGTTTTTATGTTTGTAAATCGAAAAGCATGAGGTGCTTTTCTGTTTTCATTCATTCTTTTTACTACTGTTGCGCGAATCACGCGCGGCACCCGTAAGTGCCAAATATAGGACAAATATAGGACATGTGAGTTTTACGCAGTGCACATACTCTGCGTGAAATTCACTGAGTCTGAACGGGCCCATTCATTAACATAGGTCCGTGCAAATCACGCGCGTAGCACGGACGTATAACACGTTCGTGTGAATAAGGCCTAATAGAGAGTACGTCTCATGCCAGTCAAGGGGCACATCACCGTTTTAAAAGCGCAGACTAAACGAAAACAGAACAGTGTGTAATGTCATTTGGGATGCATCATATTTGAGAAATAAATTCACAAGGAAAGGATAGAATATAGGCTTGAAGAAATTTTTATTTTAAATGAACCCCTTTAAAACAATATGGAGGACCAATTACATTCGCTTTATAAAAGCAAAACACTTAAGTTTCTTAATGAGATTTTTCATAAGCGATAACATTTGTCATACAATTACATTTATATACTGTAATCTCATTTGCCCGTGTTGGTAAAAATCTATTAAATCAAGTATCACAGTGCAGTTTTACAATACATTTTGTACAATCTACATATGGAAGAAGATCAGAATACAAAATCTTACAAGAATAGATTTCATTGTGAACTGAACAGATTATACAAAGTAAAGGTTTATGATCAGAGTATATTTTTCCTTTCACAGTGTCGTGAAGAGGGCACGAAGTATTGACCAATGATCTTTAGGATTACAAGGAATCTGCAGAGACTGAACAATTTACATTATGTATACTGTGTATATATATTTTATGTTTCATCTATGTACAGACTAGTTCTGACCACGCTACTCGATCACATGTCTGTAGAGTAACAGGATTAATGTTAGATTGATCGATCATAGACTGATGCTCGTGGACTTAGGGTTTACTTGGTGCAAATGGTAGACTAATAAACAATAGGCCGCCCCTTATGGACAGTATATTGTATATACAGAAGTCCCTTTTATACAACCTCGACACATCCACACACACGTCCAGCCTAAGCAATCCGTAATCCTTAGTTCACTGTAGTCTGCTTTCTTCTCAATGTTCAGATGGTAAGTTATCACAACCTGTACACGATCATCCTGAAATAAGATGGGACTGGTGCAGTATTTTCTAAATACTATAAAAATGTCCTCATTAAAATATACTAACGTGAATTAATGCCATATTAAGACTGAGACGTCATAATTTCAAGATGATTTGTAGAACAGTTTGCCAATGTTTCTTGTTCAACCAATCTGTTTAATTTGACATTATCAAGTGTTAGAAAAAAGTTTTGCCGATTTTTTTTAAATCAAAGTATGAAAAATTTATTGTTAAGAGTATAAGGTCTCTCCCACCTTACAGAAAGTGTCAGTCTTGTACATGGACTGTCACTCGAATAGGGCTGAGCTGCAGTACCAAACACGGTCCATAAACCAGAGTGGCGCTGTTTCTGGAGGGGTGGTGGAATAGCCCTTTCCAATTCATACAACCCTTTTCTTAACCAGTCCTGATGTCCACTTGAATCACAGTTCAAGCCTTGCTCTCTCTTCTGATAAAACCCTATGAAGAGGGGTTTATCAGAAGAGCACTGCACTGCAATTTGGAGGACAGAAAATCCCCATTTATTTGACATACATAAGGGAAAATTCACACATACAATTTACAAAGTAAATAAAGCAAATACAGTTATGCTGAGAGAAGTACAATAATTTGCTGTTTTGAATTTGGAAGCTCACCATTTTTCTTTAGATACATTTTATTCATTTTGCCGCCAGTTAAGTCTTCTCATTCATTGAAGAATAGGAAACATAAAATACAAATAGTATTTAGTCAGCATTTAACTATGCCATAAAGCTGCATTCACAGGCAACAGGTTTTGCGATTCTGCAGGGAGAACCTGGGCCACAATTATGGTAAATGCAAGAGAATGGATTTTTACTCAACCTCATGTTGCAGAAAAAAAATTCATAGATTTTAGGGTATGACGTGAAAATGAAAATCCACAAGATGCCCTAATACACAGTGGATGATTTTTCTGGGAATAGATATTACCATTTGTTCTGTATAATTGCCATTTAAAAGCATGAAGGTTTAGGCTGGATTCACACGGGATGGAATTGTTGCGGACTACCGTCCCAGCCACGTGGATGAGATTTGAACAAATCTCATTGACCTGCTGCTGAACATCCGTTTTCACACGTTTTCTTTTTTGTTTGTTTTAAAATGAATGTAAAAAATGGCTGCAGTCTAAAGTGTTTTATATAATTTTTTTAATAAGTGTCTTTTTTGAACAAACGTTTTTGCTGGTGTTTGGAGATATATTGAAAAGCCCACAGAGAAAAGTTCCTGTAAAAAATGCCACTGACCCCCAAACTAAAATGCTACGTGTGTAGACCTTATCATTTCTTATAGAGTCCCAATAAACCTCTGCGGAATTTCTCCACAGAAAATCTGGTCGGAAATTTGGACCATGCCCTGTGTCGAGCCCAGTGAAACTCTAGGAGCACTCCGGCAAAATATTGACGCACTTAGAATTCTGAAGAATTTAAAAGTTAGTTTTTGGGTTGCAAAAACATCTTGTATCTGTATTTTTGCACTCATGCTTAAAATACGTAGCTTGTCCTGTTGGGGCTGATTTCTTGCCTTTACTAGCGATTGTCACTAAGACCACTATTTCTAATAGGTGCAACTAAGTGTTGGACCCCAGAAGTTTTTGTGTAAATGGGGGCTCGGGAGTAGCAAGTGTAATTCCCTACATTGTGCCAGTAGATCCAGTCAGGATCACTATATATTTCACTAACAATTTTGGTTATTTTTTGAGTATTATTTGGTCAAATATTCTGTGGGTATTGCTGTTGTGTGTGACCGATCAGTGTATGTATTGTATTTTTAAGCACACGTCTTTTTGGGACAATGCAGCATGTTTTTGGACATCAAAAAATTGTTCCTTTTTTTAAAGATTTTTTTTATTTTATGTGATTCAGAGATTGGCTTACTACAACTTTTTAGGAGTGGTTTTCTTAAGCGTTTTAAATATTTGGCTATTTTATGTATTATGACTCTTCTAATAAAGGATTTATTACTATATTTTTCTGTTTTGGATTTGGATTATATATTATTGAACTATAGGACGTTGCTATGATTAGTAGTTTTTTGTTTTTTTTTCCACCTGTGAAATTGTCATACTTTGTAAAGGTTATATATAACATTTTAACCCTAGATCTATATGTATCAGTGGTTTAAAAACAAAGTAGCCTTTGTCTACTTTTTATAAATGCTCCGACTTCTCTTTGCTTGTCTTTAATAGTCTAGCATAATGAATTGTTTATTTCTTAATTATTTATCCTTTTTCAATTAATATATTCTTCTAAGAACCAAAGCAGCACAAAATCACATGAAGAAGTGGACGTTCAGTGAGGGTATGTTCACACGTAGTGTGTTCAGCTGTTTTTCGGCCCGTAAACGTTCCGAAAAAACGGCTTAAAAATCAGAAGCAGAACGCCTCCAAACATCTGCCCATTGATTTCAATAGGAAAAACTGTGTTTTGTTCCGACGGGGCGTTTTTTTACATGGCTGTTTTTAAAAACAGCCGCATAAAAAAACGGCCGTGAAAAAGAAGTGCAGGTCACTTCTTCAGCCGTTTTTGGAGCCGTTTTTCATAGACTCTATAGAAAAACCGCTCCAAAAACGTGACTTTGATTAAAAAACGTCTGAAAATCAGGAGCTGGTTTCCCTTGAAAACAGCTCTGTATTTTCAGACGGTTTTAATTTGGTGTGTGCAAAGACCTCTGCTATTCTGCGAAATTGTTAGAATATTTTTATAATTTGCAAACATATTTTCTAAAAAAGTGTCCAAATTGCCCATTCACGACGAGTTGTATATTATTTTTTTGTGGCACCATTTGTTGTACCATATAATGTACTGGGAAATGTTAACTTTATTCTGTGGGTCACTATTATTACATTGATACAAAATGTATGCAGTTTGTTTTTTGTTTTTTATGTTTTACTACCTAGAGAAGGAAAAATCTAAGGGTATGTGCACACACAAAATCAAAAACAAGGGAAAACGGCTCTTGATTTTCAGACGTTTTTGAAGCCACTCGCTATTTTCGCAGTGCTTTTTACGGCCGTTTTTGGAGCTGTTTTTCTAGAGTCAATGAAAAATGGCTCCAAAAAAGGCCCCGTCAGAACAAAACGCTATATTTCCCATTGAAATCAATAGGCAGATGTTTGGAGGCGTTCTACATCTGATTTTTCTGCCGTTCATGGCCCGAAAAATGCCTGAAAATAAGCCGTGTGAACATACCCTAATTATTAAAATAAAATCTGTTTTGTGTTGCCATGTTCTGAGACCATAACTTTTTTTTATTTTTCCGTTGATTGATCAGTGTTAGGGTTGTTTTTATGCGGGGCGAGCTGTAGTTTTATTGGTACTATTTTGTGGTACATGCAACTTTTTGATCACTTTCTATTCCATTTTTTGTGGGAGGTGATGAGAACAAAAAACAGCAATTCTGGTGGTTTAATTATTTATTTTTTTCTATTGCGTTCACTGTGTTGGTTAAATAATGTTATATTGTAATAGTTCGGACTTTTATGGACACGGCGTTACCATTTATGTTTATTTTCTTTACATTGCTTTAGGGGGAAAATAGGAAAACTTTTCAAATATTTTTTTTTTTGTACATAACAATAGCTGTAACTGTTTTTACTAGTCCTCCCAGGGGATTCGAAGAAGCGATCGTTGGATGTTGTAGTTTTGCAACAGTTTGAGAGTAACATCTTCTTGTAGATGGGTAGTGGAGTGAGTCCTGCTATTGTGCAGACCAGCCAGTAAGAATTGACTTCTTCTCTCATTAGAATGAAACATATTAGGCTTTGTTCACATCTGCTTTCCGTTCATGGGTTCCGTCTGAGCTTTCCGTGCAGAACCCATGAACGGAATCCAAACGGAAACCATAGGTTTCCGTTTGCATCACCATTGATTTCAATGCTGACAGATCCGATGCAAATGGTTTTCGTTTGTCACCGTTGTGTAAGGGTTCAGTTGTTTTGACTGAATCAAAACCGTAGGCAACTGCGCTATTCATGTCATCAAAACAACAGAACCATTACACAGTGGTGACAAACTGAAGCCATTTGCATCAGATCCATCACCTTTGAAATCAATGGTGATGCAAATGGAAACCTATGGTTTCAGTTTGGATTCCGTTCATGGGTTCCCTGACTGAAAGGTCTGACGGAACCCAAGAACGGAGTCCCGACTCAGATGTGAACGAAGCCTTAGCAGGACCTTCTGAGAGGGAATCAAAAGAACACAAGGGGGCGGAATAAGTATAAAACAGCAATATCTACATGCCGGAGCATTATTTTATAAATTACTCCAATTGAAATTTGTTATCTATAAGAGAAATGTAATAATTATAGGACAACGCCTTTAATGATCTTTCCTTCTTTCACGATAGCTACAGTATATCTCAGTTTTTTAAAGAATATAGTCTAATTGTTCAATTTAAAGGATGCAAACTTGCATATATAAATTAGAATATAGAAAACCTACATTTTTAATGTCTTTACAATGAAAGTGGAGCCTCAAATTTGACTTTCCTTACTGAATATATTAGCAGAATGATCAAATAGCAAGTCCCCAATAAGCTGATAAATTACTTACATTATGCACGGAAATGAAAATGATCTGAAAATGTAAAACTGCAGCCAAGGGAATTTTAAGGCGGCCTTCACACAGATATATTTTGTCTGCGTGTAAAAAGGCAGTGTTGTTTTATGTTGTTTTGGCGCTTTTATTCAGTGTCCTTTTGTGCATGCATTTTTTTATGGCGTTTTTTGAAGTCCTATAGAGGAGCCTAATGAAAAGATGCCATACCAAGAGCATGCTGCATTTTGAAAAAAAAAAAAGCCATTGAACTTGAAAATGCCCCAAACAAAAATGGTATGCACGTAGACTTTTCAATATTGCGCTATAGACTTTAAATGAACATCTGGCTGAAGAGTTTTTGACCTAAAAAAGGCCAATGAAAATGCTACGAAAAATGTAGCAAAACACGGTGTGTGAATCCAGCCTAAAAGCCCCACAATTGCGCTGAGAATCCACGAGCAGACTATAGGCTGTCTTTAGGGGGTGTCTATAACGTGTGGTTGGAATTATTGAGGGGGGCCATAACAACTGCACCAGTCCCCTCTAATAGAGTCAAATGTAGCTGTTTATTCTTAGCAATTCTACTGCACATTTCATGTAGGAGCGATTTACAGCTTTGTCAAGAGGCTTCACAAAAGTTAAGGTCACTCTTTTGGCTTACTGGACATAATGCATGCTGCGGGCTGGTTGGTGACTACCACTGAGACTATTAGAGTGCAGTCACACATTTCTTTTTTGCCTCATATTTCCGCAGTGTAAAAATACACTGCATAAGATTTACAAGGTAATCCTATGAGAAAAATATATTCTGCAGCTCAAAATTTTTTACTTTAGGATTATATTTTAAAGTTTTCTGCAGCATATTTTTACGCTGCGCAAATACACCACATGTGACTGCACCCTTAGGCCCGGTTCCCATGTAGCATAAATGTTGCGGAATTTCCGCAACGGAATTGTTTGCTGCTACTGTAAATGCAGAATTTCCGCAGAGTGGGTCAGATTTAGTAAATCTCATGCCCACGCTGCAGAAAAAAGCAGCGTCAACATTAATAAATTAAACTGCGGTGCAGAATTTAATTCAGCAGCATGTCAATTTATGCTGCGTTTTTGTTAATTTTCTGTTTGCAGGTTTTTCCCATTGAATTCAATGGGGATGCAAAACCCTCAACAGAAAACCCGGTGTTGAGAATTTTGCAGCGTAACTGCAGCGAGTACGCCACAAAAATCACAACACCGGAAAAATAAATAAATCATACCAGGCTGCAGCATCACATGGCCTGCGTCGTCATCGTAGGAGGCCGGAACGGATGTCAAAGGAGGGAGGGGGTAAGTATGAGCGCTTTTTTACGCAGTGGAAATTCCGTCCGAAAAACCGCCCCACAATGTGGTGTGATTTTTCGGACAGAAGGTGCTGCGGGTTCCAGGTTTGATACGCTGCGCAGTTTTTACGCAGTGTATCCCACATGTGGCAACCCGGCCTTGGGGACATACATTCGCTCAGTAGATTTCAAGCATATTGGAGATTGCAGAATATCTTGATGAAAGGCCATAGTTTTCATTTATTGTAAACCTATGGTATTTCTATAAAAATATATTTACCCTCATAAGTCTGGCCATTTTTAATCTTACATACTCATAGATTTGTAAGTGTAATTGGAAAAAATATAAACATATGACAAAAATAGCATTTTTATAGCAAACTTAAGAATCTATATAACATATGTTTTGTTTTCACAAAACCTCTCCGTTACATTCTTCAATCTATTATACATAATAAATCTATATCATTTGCATATTTCAAGGTCCCCGTCATTGCAATTCCCATTTCATGGACACCCTCCTTTGTTTTACCACATGCACCATACACAAGCTGGAAAATGTTCTACTTTTAATGTGGAGTTACTGGGATTTTCATCATTATTAACACCATTTTGTTCCAAATTTTTAGCCTTTTAAAAATGAAATGTCCCGTTGATCACAAATACTGTATCTGTGCCTGGCATTCCATAAATATTGGCTCACTGGTGAGATCAGGGCCAAATCTTGAAGTCTTATGAGCCATTGGCAATGGTCTAAGTGATTCTACAAGGGATTAAAGTCAATGTATTCTTATCTCTTAGAAAGGGCAGGGTCCATTTTTAAGTTGCAATGTTTTATAAGAAACTCTAGTACACCACATTATGCTAAAAGACAAACTTGTCATACAATAGTGACTGTATGTACATTGAACAACAGGACTGTAGGACTAACTTTTCACAGCATCATTAAAAGTTTAAATACTACCAAGTAGAGTAGATCTACCGGCCTCTTACATGATGACTGGTGGTTACTGGAAACATGGAGATTGAACGGTCTAACCCAAGCTACTAGAATATGAGCACATTCGCAGCGTTGGATTTATGTGACTTGTTGGGTTCATATGTTTTCTGCTAAAACTGGAGTGGATCCCATCAGAACAGGAAAACCCCCAAGAACGGGGAATCTATGGACCTAACATACACAGTAAATATGGCCATGTGAGTGCTCCCTAGGGCTTTGTTCTTTCTCATGTCTTTACCGTGTTTGCTTAATATATACGTCATCTTGGATTACGAGTGCCAGTTTTAAGGACAGATTTTTGGAATGTATAGAAAGTAGAACATGAATCCCTTTATACATACGTTATAGCAAACGTGGTAGGAGACGATGAGAATGTGATGTTCTTTTACTAAAGTAATCTATTTTATCAGGACAGATCCAATTTTCGGTGGATAAAAGGGAAGGCATGCTGAACTAGGGGCTGCTTGAGACTTGTAGCATGGTAAAAAGAAGGAAGTAGTCTACATTTCACATGTTTTTATAATGCGAGAGTGGGTATAATGGAATATGCAGTAAATAGGATATGACTATTTGCAGATGTAGTAGTTCCAGATGTGAAATAGGAGTTACTGGTGGTTCTATAACAAGATAGCTTGAGGCTGTTCTCCTAGGCATTAGCGTTCTAGAGGCTGCAAATTGTTGGCAATTGAGTCCTACAGCTATATCTTCAATGCAAATTCCCCATTTTCTAGGAGGTCAGGGGAGGAGTTCAATATAAAAACTCTTGAAATGACCACATGTAACACTGTATGGTAATTTGGCATCTTAAATACTAAAAGTTAAGGTAACATTGGAAGTGTTGACTATTTACCTTCAAGTGAGGAAGTCTAGCTTTAGGACATCAAGCCTCTAGTCCAGTCCAGGACTATAAGGGTGCAGTCCCACATGGCGTAAAAATACTGCACAAAATACGCAACAGTAATTTTCCACAGCGGAATTACTTTCATCAATTTTGTGGCAAATTTCCTGCATATTTGTAATGCGGATTTCAATGCAGAATTTAACATAGCATTGAAGTCTATGATGAAATTTTGCAACACATACAGAAAACACTGTGAAAAAAATTTCCACAGCTGAAAAATTCTGCATGGAAATTTAAACCATGTACGTGTTGCAGATTTTGTCTCCACAGTGCAAATTTTGCATGGATTTTTTTAAGCCAAAAATCAGGAACGGAATTTAAACAGAATTATATAAAGGAAGGCCTTATAGGTCTGCTCTCCTGGATCCGGTTCTGGCTTAAAAATGCATGGGATGGAAATTCTGCACCGTGGGACAGCACTCTAACAGTTGAGTATGCTGAAAAGTGTGTACAGGGATCCCAGTTCAGTCAGGATGTAGCCTTTTAATAACCACAAAACTGCAGCTGATTGGCAATTACTTATAAGTAGGCAACATTCAAGGACAATTCTTTCAGTACACAACAAAAATGAAAATGCACAACAAACATAAAACACAAATGTTTATTTTAGTAAAATAAAAATATATATATAAAAATGGGAAAAATATTCAAATGGACATGGACACTAATATGTGCAATGAACTGCAGACTGAATATCATCAATGTGTTATGGAGGAAGACAGAATAGTCCAGTATTCCCCAAACTGTTACCAAGTGAAGAATAACATCAGTTCTGCCACCTGTAATCTCTCAAGCAGTGCAGTGCCCTCTTGCGGTTTGCTGGGCTAAAAGGATCTAAATAGCAATCTGGAAGCATAAAAATCTCCTGCTACAGTATGCCAGCTTTTTGTTTTAGATGTCAAGCAGCCATGTTTGAAAGAATTATACGCATTTGCTAGAATACGGTATTGTAGTCTTCATCAAAGGAACTTTCGGTCAATAGTTTACTTTGAAACTGCATTTTGCTGCCATATGAATTCAGATCTCCGGTTGTTTGGTAGAAAATATCCAGTGGATAGTACATCATAAAAGATATTTACACACTTTCTACAGGAGATGAAACTCATGTAATGTCCTCTTCTTCTGAGCAATAATCACGACCCTTGAAAACAAATATTAAGAAAACGGTTTCACATACACATTACCACAAGATACACACAGCATCTAGTCACCAGAAATTAGGCTACCTATGATCTTCTATCATCCTCCAAATTTTCTAGGTCCAGGGTATCCCCCAGTGCTTGCATACACGGTCACTTTCCATATATATATATATATATATATATATATATATATATATATATATATACACACACCGTACTAGTCAAAAGCTTGGACACCTTTTCATTCTGTGGTTATTCTTTTTTTTGTTTATTTTCTACATTGTGGATTAATTCTAAAGACGTGAAAACTTTGAAAGAACACATATGGGATTAAGTGGTACACAAACCAGAATTTGTTTTTTATTTTAGATTATTCAAAGTTGCCCCCTTTTGCTTTGATGACAGCTTTGCACACTCTTGGCGTTCTCTCAATCAGGTTCGTGAGGTAGTCACCTGGAATGGTTTTCAATTAACAGGTATACCTTGTCAAGAGTTAACTTGTTGAATTTCTTGCCTTCATAATGTGTTTGAGCCCATCAGTTGTGTTCTGCAGAGGTAGGATTGGTACACACTTCCATACAGTGTTTAGCACTATTCAACTACTGTTCTAATCCACATTATGGCAAGAACCACTCAACTGAGTAAAGAGAAATGACAGTCCATCATTACTTTAAAACATGAAGGTCAGTCAGTTTGGAAAATTTCAAGAAGGTCCCTCAAGAGCAGAGTTAAAAACCATCAAACGCTATGATAAAACTTGCTCTCATGAGGCCCGCACAAGGAAAAGAAGACCAAGAGTTACCTCTGCTGCAGAGGATAAGTTCATTAGAGTTACCAGCCTTCAGAAATCGCAAATTAACCACATCTAAGGTTAGAGCACACATAAATGCTTCACCAAAATCAAGAACCAGACACATCTCAATATCAAATGTTCAGAAAAGACTGCAAGAATTATGGTCGAATTGCTGCATAGAAGCCACTACCGAGGAAGAAGAAGAAAATTGCTTGGATCAGGAAACACAAGAAATGGACATTAGACTAGTGGAAATGTACTTTTCTTTTGATGAGTCAAAATTTTCGATTTTTGGTTCCAACCGTCATGTCTTTGTGAGATGCAGAAAAGGTGAGCGGATGGTTTCTACAAGTGTGTTTGCCTCCATGAAGCATGGAGGAGATGGTGTGGGGGTGCTTTGCTGGTGACACTGTTGGTGATTTATTCAAAATTCAAGGAACACTTAACCAGCATGGCTACCACAGCATTCTACAACGACATGCCATCCCATCTGGTTTGCGCTTATTGGGACCATCCTTTGTTTTTCAACAGTACAATGACCCCAAACAAACCTCCGGGCTATGTAAGGGCTGTCTGACCAAGAAGGAGAATGATGGAAACCCAATTGAGTTGGTTTGGGATGCGTTGGACCGCAGAGTAAAGGAAAAGCAGCCAACAAGTGCTCAGCACCTCTGGGAACTCCTTCAAGACTGTAGGCAAACCATTCCAGGTGAATACTTCATGGAGCTGATTGAGAGAATGCCAAGAGTGTGCAAAGCTGTTATCAAAGCAAAAAGGGGGCTACTTTGAAGAATCGAAAACATTTTTTTGATACTACTTATGGGGGTTGTCCGATGGCCCAAAAGAAAACATTTAAATATGTTATCTCATGGATTATACATATGTTCCTGAAAAAATTTTTTTTTTTTAGTGTTACTCACTGACCCCCTGATATAGCGCGGCACAAATGCTCATTTATTTCCGTTCTGAGGTGGGCGCTGATAAACTACATATCCCGGCATCCTCTTCTATCTTCTCTGCAGAATAATCCTCGCCTCTGTAAGTAACGCTTCCCTATAGTTCTTCCTCTTCCAATCACACAGCCCCTTGCAGTCACCTGATTGATAATGCGCCGACACGAATGGCAGGGGAGGCAGCCATCAAGGGACTGTGTTGGCACGTCATCAAGTAGGAAAAAACTACAAGGCTTCCTGCATCTCAGACTGTGTGTTCACTCGGGGATTCTGCACAGAATTGAAAATGAAAGTATATTGGTAAGTGACACATTCATTTGGTAAGATAAATGGTCAGGAGTGTTAGGTCTCCGGATAACCCCTTTAATTCCATATACGAGTTCTTTCAGAGTTCTGTCTTTAATATGATTCTACAATGTAGAAAATAAAAACCATGGAATGAAAAGGTTTGTCCAACCTTTTGACCAGTACTGTATATGTATGTATATATATATATATATATATATATATATATATATATACACACACACAGTGAAGGAAATAAGTATTTGATCCCTTGCTGATTTTGTAAGTTTGCCCACTGTCAAAGACATGAACAGTCTAGAATTTTTAGGCTAGGTTAATTTTACCAGTGAGAGATAGATTATATAAAAAAAAAAAATGAAAATTACATAGTCAAAATTATATATATTTATTGGCATTGTGCACAGAGAAATAAGTATTTGATCCCCTACCAACCATTAAGAGTTCAGCCTCCTCCAGACCAGTTACACGCTCCAAATCAACTTGGTGCCTGCATTAAAGACAGCTGTCTTAAATGGTCACCTGTATAAAAGACTCCTGTACACAGACTCAATGAATCAGTCTGACTCTAACCTCTACAACATGGGCAAGACCAAAGAGGTTTCTAAGGATGTCAGGGACAAGATCATAGACCTGCACAAGGCTGGAATGGGCTACAAAACCATAAGTAAGACGCTGGGTGAGAAGGAGACAACTGTTGGTGCAATAGTAAGAAAATGGAAGACATACAAAATGACTGTCAATCGACATCGATCTGGGGCTCCATGCAAAATCTCACCTCGTGGGGTATCCTTGATCCTGAAGAAGGTGAGAGCTGAGCCGAAAACTACACGGGGGGAACTTGTTAATGATCTCAAGGCAGCTGGGACCACAGTCACCAAGAAAACCACTGGTAATACATTACGCCGTAATGGATTAAAATCCTGCAGTGCCCTCAAGGTCCCCCTGCTCAAGAAGGCACATGTACAGGCCCGTCTGAAGTTTGCAAATGAACATCTGGATGATTCTGAGAGTGATTGGGAGAAGGTGCTGTGGTCAGATGAGACTAAAATTGAGCTCTTTGGCATTAACTCAACTCGCCGTGTTTGGAGGAAGAGAAATGCTGCCTATGACCCAAAGAACACTGTCCCCACTGTCAAGCATGGAGGTGGAAACATTATGTTTTGGGGGTGTTTCTCTGCTAAGGGCACAGGACTACTTCACCGCTGCAATGGGAGAATGGATGGAGCCATGTACCGTCAAATCCTGAGTGACAACCTCCTTCCCTCCACCAGGACATTAAAAATGGCTCATGGCTGGGTCTTCCAGCACGACAATGACCCGAAACATACAGCCAAGGCAACAAAGGAGTGGCTCAAAAAGAAGCACATTCATGGAGTGGCCTAGCCAGTCTCCAGACTTTAATCCCATCGAAAACTTAGGTAGGGAGCTGAAGATCCGAGTTGCCAACCGGCAGCCTCAAAATCGTAATGATTTACAGATGATCTGCAAAGAGGAGTGGGCCAAAATTCCGTCTAACGTGTGCAAACCTCATCATCAACTACAAAAAACGTCTGACTGCTGTGCTTGCCAACAAGGGTTTTGCCACAAAGTATTAAGTCTAGTTTGCCAAAGGAATCAAATACTTATTTCTCTGTGCACAATGCAAATAAATATATATAATTTTGACCATGTGATTTTCTGTTTTTTTAAAAAAATATAATCTAACTCTCACTGGTAAAATTAACCTAGCCTAAAAATTCTAGACTGTTCATGTCTTTGACAGTGGGCAATCTTACAAAATCAGCAAGGGATCAAATACTTATTTCCTTCACTGTATATATATACATACAAATATACACACACACACACACACACACACACACACACACACACACACACACACACACACACACACGTGTATTTTGTGCTTATAGGTTTTCATTGTACTATAATTCTGTAGCCTGTTTAAGCAAAAGTACCTAATATCATCCTGTTGGATGATGGTGTCATATGTAGTCAATATACCTCCATGTAGCCTAACATATCAAGTACACTGGGCATTTGTGTCTACGTAGCAGTGCTATAAAAAAAAAAATTTCATCATTTACACACGTGTCTTTCATGAAATGTGACACTGGTTTATATCCTGCTGCGGATATACCGTAGCAGAGCTGAGCTTATCATTTATCAAAATTCATCACGATTTGTGTTGATTATATGTGATTTTAACGTTAAACAGTGATCACTGTGCAGAAATCAAAATCGCTGCGGGCGCAGCGCTGGTCAAGACGTCTTTAGCGTCATGACGTCACGATGCTTCGTCTACCGTGCGATGGAGTCAGGACCTGCACTGCGCCGGGAGCCGAAAAGTAGGGTAAGTATAAGATTTCCGGGTCCTGTGGCCCTGTATCTGAGCTTACCATTGGCATGGCAAAAGGCAGGTTACATTAAAAAAAAAAATTTGGTGATGTGTCAGGTTATATAAAGATATACTGGCATGTGAGGTTATAGGGAGATATGTGTTGCCTTGTGTCATTAAACTGTTTAATACAGAGGCTAAAAAAAAAATCCTGTAGGTTTCTAATTTTCAAGATTTGGATTCCTCTGTAATGCAAGACAGTTGACTTATTCAGCTTTAATGGAAAAAAAACAACAAACATATTGCGGGAAGTCAAATGCTCATTCAGGTGTCAGGGTCATCTTTACATTTATATTGAGATGACAATTGTGGAAAAAAAAAAAAAAAAGACCTAAAAAAGGTATCCTTATTCTACCACTGCCCCCACAATATGATCACGTGCTTCAACTTTACCACCCAAATGCCTTCCAGTTATAATTGTACTCACATCTGTTACAAGGTAATACAGATAGCAGCAGTGCACCATTTACCTACAAATATTAACATTTTAATGACATTTACCTTTTCAATCTTTTCATCCAGCATTCTGAAAAACTCTTGCTGACTTTCAGAGATGTGTATGCTAAAAGAAAAAAACAAACGTTTTCACTAGATTTTTTTTTAATCAATTCTTTATGTACGGTAAAATGAAATCCATGTAAGAACATCTTAGGTCTAAAGCTTATAAACACTACAAGACAAAAAAAAAAGCCATACAATTTCTGTAGACAAACAGGCCTCATTCACACATTGCAGATTTAGGCCTCATGCACACGACCGTGTCCATAATCACGGCCCGCGTTTGCAAGCACGGGCGCGGCCCGCATTTTCAGGCCGTGCTCCCATACAAAGTATGGGAGCAAGGCCTGTAAAAATCCAAAAGTAGGACATGCTCCATAATTCACGGCACGGTCCTACGGCACGGACACCCTTCCGTAGCGATACGGAAAGGTGTCCGTGGCTAATAGAACCGGGCGGGTTTGTAATTGCGGACCGTATTGCGGTCCGCAATTACGGAGTTTTTTTTACGGTCGTGTGCATGGGGCCTTAATCAGTATTTGTAGGCCAAAACCAGTACTGGATCGAAAACACGGGGAAAATAGCAGAAAGGTTGATACTTCTTCTCTTCTTTGCATCCACTTGCTTCAAAATACTGATGCAAAATACGGACGAAATCTGCAGTGAATGAGGCTTTAGGGCCATGTTCACATGTGCAATACAAGGAAAGGGAATTTTGTTTTAGAAAACCTCATTCACAGGATGCAGTAAAAAAAAAATCTGCATGTATTGTGCTGTAGATTACCCACGGAAATGCCATGGATTCCGTCATTGTATGAAATGGGTGAAAACCTCTACAAAATCTGCACATGATGATCTTGAAAATGTTTATGCGAATTTACTGCAGATATTTGAAAGCAATCCTCCATATGTGAACAGGTCAGCTTCATGTCTGTCAGTCTCTTTCATTGTTTTCCCTGTCTCCTCTATGTGATGTGTTGTCATGTTTTGTTTTTTTTTTAAAGCAATTTTATATAAAAATGTAACATTAATTGCGGAATGTAATAAACCTGGTGCCCTCATTTTCATTTATTGTGCCACCAAATCCCGGGCCCCTCTTCTTTCATCCAAGATGGTTGACAGCTCTGGCCAATCCAAGAGTAGGGTGGAATGTCTCAGACTACCGAAGAACGAAAAGATTCCACAGCACTGGACTGCAAGTGGGTGCACGCCTCAAATAGACCTGGTCCGCGGTCCTGGATATCAAGCAGACAAAAAATGGACAGAGGCAGCACTTCCAAAAAGAGCAAGAGCTATTTATTCACCCATGCGACGTTTCAGTCCAACTGGACTTTTTTCAAGCATGTCTCAGACTACCGAAGGACGCACTGCATCGGGTAGTCTGAGAAGCGCTGCAACCATCTTGGGAACCCTGGAATCAGCAGCACAATAAGAGTATGTTCACACACAGTGTTTTCAGATGTAATTCTGGCATTTTACACCTCGAATTACGCATGAAAAAACGGCTCCATTTCACCTACAAACATTTGCCCATTGCTTTCAATGGGTTTTACGGTGTTCTGTTCCCACGAGGTGTTATTTTACGCGTCGCTGTCAAAATACGGTGCGTAAAAAGACGCCCGCGAAAAAGAAGTGCATGTCACTTCTTGGGACGTTTTTGGAGCCGTTTTTCATTGACTTCATTGAAAAACAGCTCCAATAACGTGCGTAAAATATGCTGCGAAAAACGCGAGTTGCTACAAAAACGTCTGAAAATCAGGAGCTGTTTTCGCCTGAAAACAGCTCCGTATTTTCAGAAGTTTTTGGTCACTGCGTTTTTGGTCACTGCGTTATTGGTCACTGTGAAAATTAGGGCACCAGTTACATAAACTATGCATTCTCCAGTCATTTCTATGTAAAACCGGAGGGTCATTTCAACTTTATTAACATCACCTAGAGACAGGCAACCATGTTATACCAGTAAATACACTCACAGTGGAGCAGTTGATGCAAAACTCATAATAATAATCATTATTCCACCATTAGTGTTACACTGTTACCCCATGGATGCGCCCTGTGTTTTTACCCAGCACTAGCATGCCATGTTATCTTGTTGCTTACTGAATGCCAGGGGTCACACGACATGTGGGGGGGGGGGGGGTCACATGACTGAAGCCAGTTAAGCCAGTTAGGCCATGGAAGCATTACACAGGACTGATCCATGGGCTATACCATTCTACCATGCAAAGTCAGGGGTCTACTGCACGGATATAAAGGGTATGTTCACACGCAGTGACCAAAAACGTCTGAAAATACGGAACGGTTTTCAGGCGAAAACAGCTCCTGATATTTCAGACGTTTTTGTAGCAACTCGCGAAATTAAAAACGCCTTAAAAAACGTCCCAAGAAGTGACATGCACTTCTTTTTCGCGGGCGTCTTTTTACATGCCGTATTTTGACAGCGACGTGTAAAATTAGAATACCCCTTTTAATGCTACAACATAAAATCACATTCTAGAGAATTTCGTGCTTACAACTTTGTAGCTGCAGAATAAGGAGTCAGCTAGGATACAATTCTTGATGCCTCTAGATATTAAGCAGTGTTCACAGCAGAGTACTGAAGGGGTTTCAAATATTACTTTGATTTCTATATTTTTAATCCATCCAAAGAAAGATTAAAAAATTGGTGGAAAAAAATGAGGAATACTCCATACCACAAAGAGATTACATTTAGCTTGTAACTTACTTTATTCGATTCTGATGCCCTGGTCCTGGAGCTTCTGTGTTATTTCTAGGTCGAATGTTATGAGTCGCACTTTTCTCCTAATATATAACAAATACAGTTCTTACTTGGATATATTGCAGTTACAGTATTTCATAGTAAACATTACTGCCACACAGTGCCATAAAAAAAAAGTATAAACCGTTATATTTCATCCCAACTAGAATTGTACTGAGCAAAAATAATAATAATAAAAAAGTGTACAATATAATATACAAAGCAAAAGTGATCATAAAAATCTGAAATCATAATCTGAAAGCATTTTAACCAATTTCTCCACCATCTACCCCTAGATGAAGGCTCAGGGAATAATTATATGTATAACGCACAGAAATGAAACGGTGTTTGAACGAGCATCCCATCATTAGGATATCATTTCTTTTAGTGCTTTACCTTTTTTCCGGTCATTACAAAATAAATATTTGTGGTAGTAAGGGACAACCATCTCTACCCATTCATCAAAAATTCTCAAGCACATGCAAGATGGTGAATTAGGTATTTAACTCCTGTACTTTTCTGGTTGTAGAAAATGGAGTCGAAATTGTCTATGTTTTCAATTCTCTTATAGCTCGCCAATTTAAAATTTCTAGTACTTTTCTCTTTGTAAAAAAATAGTTTTTTAATTATGAATACTGACTAATGCAAGTTCAGTAATATGTATTATGTATAAAGCAATTGTCAAACCATTGGTATCTGGCCAATAGTAATCAATAGTGTGCACAACTATATGTATAGCGCAACTCAAGGGTTGAGATTACATTCCGAACGTAATTTATTGATTTTTTTTATGGGCCAAATGTCTGTTAAAGTGTGTCATATTAGCAGACGTTCTTGTGCCATAAGTAAAAAGGTCTTTATGCTGCATTTTATGGAAAAAATAAAATGTTTGTGAAAGAGCAGGGATGCGCGTGCGTTAACGGTAACGCTTTCATTGCACCCGAATGCTCATTAGTATAAACTTAATAAAACGTATTTCTCGACAAAGGAGGCAGTAAGCAGAAAATGAAAATAAACGTTAGAAACAGGTTAGCGTCCTCTACAATACCCGGTTACTAGTTTAATACGGACATTCTGGTGACAGACTCCCTTTAACATTTTATCCACACCTTTTTTCCTAAAGTTTATGAGAATTAAACAGGTATTAAAGAAAAAGGTATTGAAAGGTATGCCACATTGTTTTACAAAATAAGTAAACCCTGCAAAACTTGATGTGAAAGAGTCTACAATGCATCACTAAAAGTTTTTTGAAGAACAACTTCGAGTAATAAAAAAAAATATTTATGAACTGTTTTTTTTTTTGTTCAAACAAGTCTAATGTGGGGCCCTCGTTGGGATATTTCCTATCTATACTATGCTAGAACTTTACTCTAAAATTAGAAGTTGGAGAGATCCTGTAAAATGAAGGTCATAAATGATCACTCCTGGACCTCCAAGCACCAGATTCACCTCACTTCACGAGGTGAGCGCCTTCTTTCTATTTTTGAGGAGAGACTTGTTTCCCACCACAAGCCCATTTGGCACAACTTAAAAGTATGTTAGACACCTTTGTGTTCCTTATGCCACTTCATGGCTAGTGTACATGTACTTCAACAATTTGCACTGAAAATTCTAGCACATTTTGCCTATTAATCTCTGTTAGGCTACATTCACATGAGGGTATTGGATTCACGTGATTGAAAAATGCACGTGAATCTTGTCCGCGTGTGTCGCGTTATGCATCAGGGTGCTTTGCGAGTGGCATGTGTTATTCATGCACTCGCAAATCACATATATATATTTTTTTCAATCGAATTGATGTGCAAATCACGCACTGCACACGGATGTGCATCAGTGTGCGGTGCGTGGTTTTCACACACCCATTGACCCATTGACAAACGTACCAATATAGGACATGCAGTGAGTTTCACGCAGCAGACTCTCGCTATGTGAAAACTCACACTTGTGTACGGCCCCATTGAAATCAATGGGTCCGTATGCTGCGCGTGATTTCCATGCGCAGCACACGAACGTTATTCACATTGGTGTGAATGGGCCCTTAATGTGTGCACTATAAACAGCATTTATAATTATATATCTGCCAGATCCATATATCATTACCCAAGTGCCCTCTTGTGCATGAGCAAACAAAGAGGCAGCCTGTTCACACAGCTTATTTTCAGCCGTTTTTCAGGCCGTAAACGCCCTGAAAAATGGCTAAAAATACGTGGGATGAACGCCTCCCAACATCTGCCAATTGATTTCAATGACAAAAACAGCGTTTCAGCCCGACGGGGGCATAAGAAAACGCCCCGTAAAAAGTAGTGCATGTCACTTCTTGAGCCGTTTTTGTAGCATTTTTTTATTGTCTTAATAGAAAAACAGCTCCAAAAACGTCCGGAATAAACGCATCAAAAAACGTTTGATGCTTTAAAAACGGTTGAAAATCAAAGGCTGTTTTCCCTTGAAAACTGCTCCGTATTTTACAGCCGTTTTTTGTTTAGCGTGTGAACCTAAATTTGTGTAGCCTAAATCTTGAGAGAAAATCTTCTGCATAGTACAAGAAAACACAATGGGGAAGGGGTATTGGATAAAGGGGTAATAACATGCAGGGCTCTGACCCTAAATAATATGACAGCACACAATATAGACACACAAAAGGCATGCTCACATGTGGCAGATTTGCATCCGATACCTCAGAATGGGCGATTGTAAAAATCCTTGCATATACTGCAGAAAAAACTCCGTAAATCTGTCCGTGTGCGTTGCGTTTTTGCATCAGTGTGCTGTGCATGTGGCATTTGTTTTTCACGCACTTGCAAATGATGCGTGACACATGGACAGCACACGGATGTGCGTCTGTGTGCTGTCCGTGGTTTTCACGCACCCATTGAGTACAATTGGCGACTAGGTGCATGAAAACGCACCAATATAGGACATGCAGTGAGTTTCACGTAACGGATACTTGCTGCGTGAAAAACTCCTCATGTGTGAACGGCCCCATTGAAACCAATGGGTCCGTGTGCTGTACGTTGTTTCAACGCACAGCACACGGACAACAATCACGCTCGTCTGACTAAGCCCTTAGTGGTGCAAAGCAAAATGGCAGGAAAGATTTTCAGGATGAATTCTCAAAAGTGATCAGTCTATACCATGTATGAATGCAAATACACTGTTGTAGGTATTTTAGAAATAAAACATTTATTTATAGCTATTTCCGTTTTGTGACCTAGAATATACTATGTTTGATGCTTGTGAGAAGTAGGTTTTAAAGAACATCGGTTCCAGGGTTATGAGGACTTGACCTCAAGTACCATATTTTTCCATCTAACTTTAGATTTTTAGTCAGAAACAAACAATATCCCAATAATTACATCTAGGTCTTATTCCTTTTATCTTTGTGTCTTATAAAGATCTTTTCTTTACGTGCCCTCAATTAACCTTCATGGGCTCTTGATTTCTCCTCACATGGGCTCTTTCTTTCTCTGCCTCTTGTAAAACCACTATTGCTCCTAACCTTGTACTTTAATCTTTAGAAGCTGGAGTCCAGTAAAGATTACAGATATCCTGCCCACCCGAGGAAGGAAGATGTGCGGAGATCGATGAAGAGTTTTTAAGTTTTAATAAAAATCAAAGCATTACCTTTCTTATGCTATAATGTCGCAATGAATGAGAGAGAATCAGTACATCAAGAAATCAAGTAAAACTACAAATAAAGATGTTGATATAATACATATATGTAAGATTTAGGTATACGATATACAATATAAGTGCAGCTATCAGAACACTTCCTACTTTCTTCTTTCCTCATTGTTCCAAAAGTCATTGCACATTACCACTTTTCAGGGGCTAGTTTGGATAGTACTAAATCTGTCACCTATTCAGGGATAGTTTTTGGGAACATGTGATTCCGGTATAAAAAGAAAGTGTGTGTGTGTGTGTGTGTGTGTGTGTGTGTGTGTAAAATAAAATAAATAAGCTTAAAGAATTTGCGGATGAATTCATAAAACCATGCATCAAAAAAACCCTGAATAAAGATGTATTGTTTGGGTAGGGGAAATATTTTAATTTCCCCATTAAATATATTTGATTTGAAATCCAGTGGTTATTTCATCATTTATTCACCCCTAAAACTATTTGAGTTCATTTCCTTTCTTATTTTTTTTAATCTACCACCTTCCTCCCATACAATGTTACTGATAGCTGCTACTGGACACTGCCTGTACTATTCAACAGTCATCAAGCAGAATGAGGAGTGCCAATTCAAAGATGTGCTTCTAGACTCATGGTGCTTGAAGGTCAAGCAAGAGGGATGAAAAGGAAAATCCCTCACCTCCATGTCAAGCACTCTAGATCTCATCATTCTTTCAGCTAGACTCATGGTGCTTGAGGGTCAAGCAAGAGGGATGAAAAGGAACATCCCTCACCTCCATGTCAAGAACTCTAGATCTCATCATTCTTGCATTTGATTGTGACATCACTGACCTAAGGCTTTTGAGTTCTGTTAGTTGCTACTGCAGGAGCTAAAAAAAATATATGGGAATATAGACACCAACCATGACCCAGCATAAAGTTCTCTTGTCTTCTAATTCATAGGTGGCATAGAAAATCCGCATGGGTAGGAGAGGTATCTCCTGACATGCTAAGCCGCACCCACAACCAACACCGTCAGTCGAAGCCATGCCACTATCAAAATTAAAAGCTATTAAAATCAAATAGTGTAAGCACAGATAACAAACTTTGTAATATACAGTATCTTTAAAAGAAAAATATATTTTTTTCAACTTTTCAAATGCCTCTTTCCCTCCATACTTGGCTATTTATCTGTCTGTAATTGTTCAGAAAACTCTGCACTCACTGAATAACAATATTAACTATGAGGCATGAAGTCTCATTGAGAGATCATATTACATAGAGCAGAGCTGCAGAGAGCATGCGTGAGAAGGAAAGGGAGCCTGCACGCACGCACACACGCACGCACACGCACTTTTGTTGAAAAGATCATATTTTAGTAAGTATTATACGATCTCACACCAGTGCTCAATTGATTTCTTATATTCTTAACACTCGGATTCTGCTTTATCTGTAGGATGGGGTGGAGGGTCTGTATATAGACTGCCAGTTCCTATTGCTAATAATGGAGCAGAGGATTGTAGACAGTAGTGAGGCAAAGTGGACATGGGGAGTTCACCTAGGACACTGATCAAGACCCTCTGCTAGGGGGAGTGGGTGCTGTATTGGGATAACATCATAGCAGGCAGTGCCGGCCCCTTTTGGAGCGGAGCTCATAATAACCTGATTATTAGACATAAAGCCTGGAGAAGGGGGAAACTGATGAAAAAATGCATCATACAGGTGACCTTGTGGTGAGGAATATTGTTTGTACACACACACACATGTTGGCTTATTCTGAAAATTCTCCCTCCATGATAGGTACCCTGTAAGCCTTCTCCATACCCCCTTTGGTAGTAATGCCCACAGTCCATGCTGCAACTACAGAAAGTAAGTTGGAAGTAGGTCTAAGACTGTTGGCACTGTTCCTGCTTCTTGTGGCTAGGTCAAGGGCCTCTTGTCCTGCTGGAACCCAATTCCATTTGTGCAAAAACATAGAAACATAGACTGCCGAGCATTGGCATAGATACAAATTCTAAGCTATATAAATGAAAGTCAATCATATTAACTTAGAATGGATCTTACCATTTCATCTACATGTACCGTTCAGCTTTAGTATCATGCTACTAGAAGAAATTCTGCAAGTGGATAAAAAAGAACAATAAATTCCTACCAAATTCTCTTGGTTCTTCTGAACAATTTTGTGCTCTTCCTCATCTCCATTTTTCATGTACTTTACTTCTTCTACTGGTTTGATCCTGTATTCATCTATTGAGATAAAATAACAATAATATATACAACTCTGAGGGAAAGCTATTTTTTTTTTACATATTTTATTGTCTCTATAGGCATTTATATATAAAATTATAATCCAAAACATAGGTTGTATGTAGGGTGTTCAGTAGATTTAAAAATACATTGATTTTTTTTGCATTTTTACAATTTCGTTTTTTACTCCCCGCCTTCCAAGATCCATAACTGTTTCATTTTTCTGTCAATAGAGTGGTGTGAGGGCTTATTTTTGCAGGGGAGTTGTAGTTTCTATTGGCATCATTTAAAGTACCATATGGAACCACTGGGAAATGGAAAGAAATTATTTGTCGGTGGAATTGGAAAAAACTGCAATTCCTCCAAAGTTTTTTGGGTTTCGTTTTTACGGCTTTCACCGTGCGGTAAAAATGACAATTTAACTTTCTTCTTAACATCCCCCTGTCCATGGATGTTTTGTTAGATGAAATAAAAGGATTTTAAGGCAGGAAGGCCACTTTTTGCTTTTCGTTCTTCTCTGGATTGTTGAATAACTTTATTCTGCAGCTCAATACGAGTACTGTGATACCAAATTTATATAGGCTTTTTATATTTTACTACTTTTACAAAGAAAAAACTATTTGTTAAAAAAAAGGTGTTTTTATTTGTGTCACCACATTCTGCGAACCGTAACTTTGAAATATTTTTGTCGACTGGGCGGTATTCGGGCTTATTTTTTGGTACATATGATTTTTGATCACTTTTTCTTACATTTTTTTTTGTGCTAAGGTGACCAAAAAACAAAGATTTTGGTGTTTAAACCCTTCGCGCTCCACGACATACTATTCCGTCATGGTAAGTGCATCGTTCGCGCTCAGTGACAGAATAGTACGCCGCGGGAGGAATGGACATTTTGGCCATCCTTCCGACACATACAGGAGCGGTGACAACTGCTGTCTCGTACAGCAGTTGCCGCAGCTCCTTCAGTGGGGACCGATCGCGGTGTCCCCACTGATTAACCCCTTAGAAGCCACGTTCAATAGCAATCGCGGCTTCTTAGGGCTTTAACCACCATTGACGGCCCGCTACATGATAGCGGGCAGCGATGGTTACTATGGCTAAGTTATGGCTCTTAGAATAAGGCAACACAAAAAGTAAATTCTTTTTTCTAAAAAGTATTTTATTGTGCAAACTCCATAAGACATAAAAAAAACTATAAACATATCGTCGTAATCTTATTGAACTGCAAAATAAAGCAAATATGTAATTTATAGCGCATGGTGGATGGTATAAAAAAAAATTAACAAAAAACAATAGTAGAATTGCTGTTCTTTAGTCACCATGCCTCTTAAAAATAGAATTAAAAAAATGATAAAAAAGTCGCATTCACCCCATGAAAACTACAACGAATTCCTCAAGGGGTTTGGTTTCCAAAATGGGGTCACTTTTAATGTGTTTCCCCTATACTGGTACTTCAGAAGCTCTGCAAATGCGACATGGCGCTCAGAAACCAATCCAGCAAAATTGACATGCCAAATAGCGCTCCTGCCTTTCTAAGCCCTGCCGTTTGTCCAGCCAGCAGTTTATTACCACATATGGGGTATTGCCGTAATCGGGAGAAATTGCTTTACAAATGTTGGGGAGCTTTTTCTCCTTTAGTTCTTGTCAAAATTAATAATTTGTACCTTTTATCGGAAAAATGTGATTTTCAATTGCACAGCCTAACTCCACAAAATGCAGCAAAAAACCTGTGGGATCTAAATGCCCACTATACCCCTCGATAAGTTCCTTGAGGGGTGTAGTTTGCCAAAGGGTCTCTTTTGCAGGTTTCCACTGTTTTGGCACAACAAGACCTCTTCAAACCGGACATGGTGCCTAATAAAAAGGAGGCCTCAAAATTCACTAGGTGCGCCTTTGCTTCTGAGGCCGGTGCTTCAGTCAATTACCACACTACGGCCACATGTGGGATATTTCTCAAAACTGAAGAATCTGGGCAATAAGTATTGAGTTGCGTTTCTCTGGTAAAACCTTCTGTTTTACAGGAAAAAAAATGGAATAAAAGGGATATTCTGACAAAAAAAATGAAATTTGTAAATTTCACCTCTACTTTGCATTAAATTCCTGTGAAACACCTAAAGGGTTAATAAACTTTCTAAATGCGGTTTTGAATACTTTGAGGGTCTAGTTTCTAAAATGGGGTGTTTGATGGGGGTTTCTAATATATAGGCCCCTCAAAGCTACTTCAGAACTGAACTGGTACCTAAAAAAAAAAAAGGCTTTTGAAATTTTCTTAAAAATATGAGAAATTGCTGGTTATGTTCTAAGCCTTGTAACGTCCTAGAAAAAAAAAATAGAATGTTCAGAAAAATGATGCCAACATATAGTAGACATATGGGAAATGTGAACTAGTAACTATTTTGGGTGGTATAACCCTCTGTCTTACAAGCAGATGCATTTCAATTCAGAAAAATGCAATTTTTTTCCAATTTTCTCTAAATTTTGCTATTTTTCTCAAATAAACACTGAGTATATCGACCAAATTTTACAACTAACATAAAGCCCAATGTCTCATGAGAAAACAATCTCAGAATCGCTTGGATAGGTTTAAGCATTCCGAAGTTATTCAGATTTGAAAAATGGGCTCTGAACCTTAAGGCCCAAACTATGCTGCATCCTTAAGGGGTTAAATGATTTTATTTTTTTAGGCCATTCACGATGCGTGTTAAATAATGGTATATTGTAATAGTTCGGACTTTTACGGATGCCGTGATACCAATTTAGTATTTTAACAAATATACTAATTTCTCCTGGCTCTAATATCAACAATGTATAACGCAGGCCGGAGCAGGTAAAATAGATTCGGTGGAATCCAAAAACACTCTAAACAACGTACAATAAAACACAGCACAGTTTTATCGCTCACAAGGCACTGGTTAAACAGTCCAACTTGTAGTCGGTATGGACACTCTCCCCCAGTAAAATGCAATAGACAGTCCGCGATCCAGTGAGGGTGTGGATGGTTATTCTCATCCCTGTTCCACAGAGCTCCGTACAGTCTCTCGACGTTGAAAACTCCTGGTAGGACTGGGAGAGTGTGCCCATACCAACTACAAGTTGGACTGCTTAACCAGTGCCGCAGTGGCGGATTAAGTGTACCATGGGCCCTGGGCTGTTGATACAACTTGGGCCCCCCTCACACAGAGTTCACAGCAGCACAGAATCTGCACGCTCCTCTCCTGAAATACTCTGTGCTGCTGTGAACTCTGCTCTTACCATTACGTGGTGACTTGCCAATCATGTGAAGGTGTTATTGAGGACAGGAGTGGAGGAGAGGTAACAGACTGAGCTACGTAATGGTAAGAGCAGAGTTTACAGCAGCACTGAATCTGCACGCTCATCTCCTGAAATACTCTGTGCTGCCTTAAACTCTGGTCAGGATCCTGTTTTTTTTTTAAATGCTGCACTGTAGCGCAGCCTTATATAATGGATCGAGCGGGTTCCCCAGCAGCATTTAAAAGAAACAGGATCCTGACCTGTCCACAGAGTTTAAGGCTGGGTTCACACGTGGCGGAATTTCACTTGAGTTCTGCTGCGGACACTCCGCAGCGTTAATCCGCAGCGGAGCCATTTCTCCATTGACTTCCACTTAAATTTAGAAGTGTTCGTTTAGACGATGCGTAAAATTCCGCTGCGGAGCATAGGCTGCGGAGCGGAATTTGGTGTCCGCAGCATGCTCTATCTGTTGCGGAGCAGTGGCGGACTGGTTGCGGACTCATGGCGGAATTTCTCCATTGACTTCAATGGAGATTCTAAATTCCGCAATGAAGTCCGCAGCTGTCATGCACATGTTATGTGTGCTGCGGATGCGTCTTGCTTTTTTAACATGACATTTCTTCATTCTGGCTGGACCTATGTATTTCTAGGTCTACAGCCAGACTGAGGAAGTCAATGGGGCTCCCGGAATTACGGGAGCGTTGCTAGGAGACGTCAGTAAATAGTCACTGTCCAGGGTGCTGAAAGAGTTAAGCGATCGGCAGTAACTGTTTCTGCACCCTGGATAGTGACTACCGATCCCAATATACAGCAACCTGTAAAAAAATAGAAGTTCATACTTACCGAGAACTCCCTGCTTCTGTCTCCAGTCCAGCTTCCCAGGATGACGTTTCAGTCTAAGTGACGGCTGCAGCCAATCACAGGCTGCAGCGGTCACATGGACTGCCGCGTCATCCAGGGAGGTAGGGCTGGATGCCGAAAGAGGGACGCGTCACCAAGACAACGGCCGGTAAGTATGAAATTCGTTTGCTTTCACTAGGGAAAGTGCTGTCCCTTCTCTCTATCCTGCACTGATAGGGAGAAGGGAAGCACTTTTCCCTCAGTCCGCAGCAGCTAGTCCGCATCAATTTACTGCACATTTTGGGCAGATCCGCAGCCGTAATCCGCAACCCGGATTAGGTGCGGCATTGATGCGGACAGTTGCGGAGGAAATCCGCCACGTGGGGGCATGCCCTAAGGCAGCACAGAGTATTTCAGGAGAGGAGCCTGTGATTGGCTGCAGAGGCCGTCACGTGGGATGAAGCGTCATTCCTGGAGGCCGGCCTTCTGACATCATCCTGACGTGCGTGACCGCCACTACAGCCTGTGATTGGCTGCAGCGGCGACATGGATGAAACGTCATCGCCGGACAGGAGGAATGCAAGTATGAACGTATTTATTTTTTTTTAAATTACATTAAAATTGTATTTTCCGTGCGCCGAGCATGTACTGTCAAGGTTGTTGAAAGAGTTAGTGCAGCCCATTAACTCTATCAGCACCCTGGACAGTACCATGCTCGGCGCACGGAAATTACAGGTTCGGTCCGAATCAAACTTTTTCGTGAAATTCGGCGAACCAGCCGAACCGAACTTTTCATAAGTTCGCTCATCTCTAGTCATAATGATGGCGGCTGCGCGAAAGTCTCGCAGCCGCGCATCATACACTGATGACACATGGAGCCGTTAAGTGCCTTTTGCGCACGGAAAACGCCGCAGTTTTTGCGTGAGCAAAACGCACACGCTCGTGTAAATGAGGCCTAAAGGGTAAGTCAATTTTTAACAAACTTCTAACATGTCATAGTGACATGTCAGAACTTTTGATGGGTGGGGGTCTGGGTGCGGAGACTAAGCGGCAGAAGCGCTCATGTGAGCAAAGAGCCACTTCATTTCTGTTTGGCTTTTTCTGGAAAGCCAAAGTAGCGGTGTACGGGCTCATTGACTTTCTATGAGACCGTACATAAGCTGCTCAGCTTTCCGGAAACAGAAACCAAGTGGCTCAGCGCTCACACGCGTGCTTCCGCCGCTTAGTTTTAGTGATCAGAGGGAGTCGGCGAGAGACACTGCTTCCGTAACCATCATTCAGTTTTATGGGACTTACGGATGGTGGATATGTCATACATTTTTCTTATGGGAAAACTGAGGGCTGTATGGGGGGATTATATTGCAAGGGGAGGTGAGTTTGTCTGACTTCTGGGGGCTCTATAGGGAGGTCTGAGTGTCTGATTCTGACATCTCTGTGGGGGGCGGGTAGCCCCCCCCATAGAGCCCGTCGCTCAGACCCCCCCTATACAGCCCCCAGAAGTCAGACAATTTGACTTACCCTTGTAATATATTAGTAACTAGTGAGGGCTCTATGGGAAGGGGGGATTATACTGAATGGGGGAGGGGGGTTCTAACCATCTAAGTGACTCCAGAGGACTCCATGAAGGGGGGAATAACCCCCCATCCCATCCCCCATAGAGCCCTCAGTATTTCAGTATTTATTATACAGCAGGGAGGGTTGAGCGTGTAACTCACTGCTGAGTGTCTATGGAGGGAAATTATTGTCCCCCCATAGAGTCCTCTGCAGTGAGTTACACTGCTCAGACCCCCCTGCTGTATAATAAATACTGAAATACTGAGAGCTCTATGGGGGATGGGATGGGGGGTTATTCCCCCCTTCATGGAGTCCTCTGGAATCACTTAGATGTAAATTAAGATGGAGACGAACATGAACACTAACCTCCTCGTTGCTCGACCACCGCCCTTCTCGTCTGTTCCTCACTGTCGGTACGTGAAGCGTCAGAGGGGCGTGTTCTACCACGACTAGCAGACGCACGTCTGCTAGTCCTATCCAGCAATTGATATCCATCCCCCTCCTCCTCATCAGCACTGCGCTGCCCTCTGTTGCAGTCCGCCCGCCCTTCCCTCTCAACGGCCATTAGCGGCGCTTCTTGTGAACGGCCATTAGTGAGTCCAACCGCGATTTAAAATGATGTGCGTTTCGGGTTGCGATGGGCCCCCTAA